>NW_027412556.1:20410000-21017500 GCF_025532065.1 Leptinotarsa decemlineata | reverse complement strand
CGTTTTGTTATACACATATTGAATAAGATTTGATAAGATATTCATGACAATTTTCAACGATGATTCATTGAACAACATTGAAAAATATCTGTTTTTGATAGGTTTGTTTAGCAAAATATTCAGTTCGAAGAAAGAAGTTTTCTTGCTTCAAATCTAGCATAAACTTTTTTGCAAAAATTTTCGAACCCAATTTGAGAATAAAATATGATTGGTGATGACGATAACTCGTCCAAAGGGCCTTACCGAATTGATGTGTCCTTTTTTATCATCGACCATGGGTCCAGCATGGATCAACTCGAACAAAAAACAGCCAGCAAACACAACACAGAACACTTTGAAGTCCATTGTCACAATAATTTTCACCAACTTTGAAGAAACAATTGAAGGTACTTTTAATTTTTTTCAATGCTTCTTCAAAACAGAAGAAACATGCCCGAAGTTGCGAATCGAATGGGATGTCCTACCAAAGACTAACTTTTTATATGATCCGCACACACCATACCGCAAGTATGTCAAATGGACCAGTTCAAGCCCGAGAATTAGGGTTAATAGTATCTCTTCAGTTGAGTTTACTATTCTTCACAAGGAGTGCACGAATATTTCATTTGGTCTTCTGTAATCGTGAAAGAAGGATACTGCCTTAGACAGTGAAATTTGTTCCCACTGCAGCTGACATTTTTTCGGATTATCTGTTCATGAATGGACTAGTAAATAATTTGAGTTATGGTTATGGATAGTGAATTGTGTGTTTTGGGAACTTGTTTGTGAGGTGATCTCTATGTGCTCAAAGATCACGGAAAATATAAAATTTTCATTGACAAAATATGTCGTGCACAAACTCGAATAATAATTTTAAATTTCGATAGTTTGAATGCGAAAAGAAATCATTTGTTGTCAAGCGAAAGTAATTTTTCATCAGTTTTCTCGCCGAATTTAAAAAAACTTACAATTCGAAATATTAAAAAATAAAAAAACTGCGGGTGTGGAAAAGGCACAATTCAAAATAGACTAGATTGTGATTTCCAGAAGATTGATAAATACGACAAATTATTTCATAAAAAGGTTATTTTTTCTAGAGTGAAGTATATTGGATTTATCTAAAAACTTATCGAGATGAACTAGAAATTTTAATTTTTTCTTTATTGTGGACGGTAACAATTTGAGTTCAACAAGAGAGTTGATTGTGCTCAGGAAAATAAAAATTAAAAAAAAAAGGTTATTTCGTGAAATAATGCTTACTTTCATTGCTATTAATATATAAAGGAGAAGGTAAATGTCAATCCTCTTCAATATTCATCAATACATAAATATAACTATGGAAAAAACCTATTTATGAAGATATTAATTTGCAATATTGTAGAAAAATTTGACATAGTTTATGAAGAATCCGGATCATTTTAGAAGTTGATTTCAGAGTGAGAGTGACATTATTGAAATGAGATGACTTTATGACGTGAAAAATGATGAGATGGAAGATGGTCTGGTTTGAATTTCCAAATACTATAACATTTCCATCTCGAAATATGACCTAAATAAAGTTGAAAAATATGTATTGCTCTAAATTTCGTTTCGTTTTCGAATACAAGTGAATCTATTCATCGAGATGTTCATTTAAACTTTGCGGTGAGTTCAATCATTTATCATCAACAAATTAGAGATGAACCCGATATTAATATATCCGTCGATGAGTAGTAATAGAAGGAGTTATATTTGAATCAACAAAAGATTCATCCCAAAATTGAAAACTCTCTTCAACTTTTCTCAGGACAAATTATTTTCAACTTTTCCCAATTATCAATAGATACGTAGGTGAATTTCACTGGTACATAAAGTTTTTTCAAAAGTTTTGTTCTTTTTGATGGGTCTATTTTGAACTGTGATATCTCAGCAAATACTAATTCAATTTGATCTAAATGAGGGCCTTTGACAAGTGCACTTGTGCCAACGTAACAGAAGTCGATTGAAAAATTATCTTGAGAAGGTGGGAGTCGGCTAGCGAGGGGTCTGGGTAGTAAGAAGGGTGAGGCAAAACATCGACGATCGTTTAATTTTCGGATCGTGATATGCGAAAGGGCGTTGTCGTGGAGCAGGATTGGACCTCTTCTATTGACCAGTGCTGGCTGCTGCTGATGCAATTATTGGTACATTTCATCGATTTCCATACAATAGCACCCTACTGTGATGGTTTGGTCCGGTTGCAGAAAGTTATAGTGAATCACACCAGCCACTGATCACCATATAGTAACCATGGTTTTTTTTTGAGTTTTCGCCTTTTCCACTGTCCTAAATATCTCCTGTTGTTGCAGAAGATCCACTTTTGATCAAACGTTACGATCTGATAAGTATCGTTTCGGTTGTGCAGAAGCAAAAAAACGTGACAAATCCTGTCGATCGTTCAAATCGTGGGACACCCACTTTTCGAGCTTTTTGACCATTGATCTCAATTAGCAATTTTATAAAATTTCAAATGAACTGGATGTCTGGCTGTGATTATTAATATGTGATGGAATCGGCCGATACTTGATGAAAATCCATAACTTAGTCAAGAAACACTTAGTCGTGAGATTTTTACTAAACTGTTTCACAAAAAACAGTTGTGTAGAACAGTTTAGTGAAAATATTACAATAAAGTGTTTGTTGTTTATTTTTGAGTTAAAACTTGTCCCTCTTATTGACAAACTCAACAGTTCGATAGCCACTTTGTATGTTTCGTTTAAAAAGACCCAGATCGTTCTAGAGGAGTGACGTTGGTGGTGCCAATCGGTAACCACTAGGCCAAACACTTAAAATTATTACATGCCTAGGATTGAAAGCTGCAGAGAAAGACAAAAGACGAATCTCAGTCGTCGATCCATGTTGAAGCTTGACTTTACAACAGGCCACCTTTGAGGAGCCTTCTTCATCATTTATATTCATGAATTCCACAGTTGGCATTCGTTAGTCATTCTATTACCACTGATAACACATTTGCGATGATTTCACCTATCATGAGAGGTGTGGTCATCGCATTTTTTTTTCAAAGAATGGCTAAGAACTATTACTTCTAGACCATTCGTCAATGCTATTTCCAGTCACTCAATGAGAATGTCATTCCAACTGGATTCTACTGATCTCCAACGTTGATCGATTCCTGGTTACTGCGAAATATACAAATTAATATTATTTAAGATACGTTCGATGGGAATGAGTTTTTCCCCAATGAGATTGGACACAGCTCCCTCCAATTGGTAAGTGTCCTTCAAGACCTTCGAACGAAATGCATATTGCTCGAATGTGGAATGATTCCAGTTAGATATTTCTTGAATGTCGTTGATAAACCAAAATCTGGAAACCATGGGAATTCATAAAAAAATCTAAAACTCGAAATTGATAATGGATCATTCTTTCATACACTCACCAAATATCCAAAGATATTCATCCGTACATCAACCGTATGAAAGATATAGTTATAAGCAAGAATAAAAAGGGTTTCTATGTTTTTACCACTTTTATTTGTAACTAACGTTACTGCAGTTTCGTCCTATATGGACATTTTCAAACTTAAACAATAAACTGGTAATAAAGTAGTAAAAAACATAGAAATTTTCATTTCTCATTTCATCATGATCTCCTACCACATAGTAACGGCTACATCCATCAATTTATTGAAAAATGGTTTATTTATGCTGAAAAAATATCTGGTGAATTTGCTCAAGTATGCGTGCAATTTTAACGAGGCAATTAGTTAATTAGGAAACAACGAATAACGCAAAAGTTCTTCAGAAGGCTTTTCACTTATTTCTCTCGTTAATTGAAATGAGAAATGTTGTTACAGCTTTTTTTGTTGTTTGACTGAACAAAAAATGGAAATAACGCATCCTGAACAATTGACTCTTCCTAATGAGAATGGGATATTTAGAGAAACAAAAGCATTTATAGAAAGGAGTCAAATGAAATTTGAATTCACGTGAAAATGCGAAAAATTCTTGCTATTTGAAGAATGTGAGAAATATTCAAATATCCAAAGCTTAGGATTGATAAAATTGATATAAATGTGACCATGAGAAATTATACAGAGGAATTGAATCGAAAACGTGATCAAAATAAAATATATCACTTGGTGAAATAGTTTCATTCAGTTATATAATACACTTTATGAATTTCTCATTATAGACTTCATACATAGTGACATTCAATATCACTTATAATTTTTTCTAAAATTATTTATTCAATTGATACATAATACAAGTGTTATGAAACCCACAGGAGATGGTACCATATAAGATGTGTTTACTAATGTGTATTACTGAATTTGAGAATTTGAAGAAAATAATATATACATATATTTATTTTTATTTAGTTCTCAATCCCAAAGTGACTTGTCGAGTTTTTTGCACTCCGTTAAAAACTGATTTTTCTCCGATCGCTGAGTCCATGTTCCTCCATTTTTCTATTGATAGTCAAAAATGCAAATTCCTATTACCAAACATGACACATCTTTTGTGAGAGATTCACTGATGCTATCAAAATCATTGAAGAAATGTGCTGAACATCGGATAGAGAACGGTGATGCAATAAAACTGCAATGCACTACACCTGAAACTCTACGGCCTGCTGTGGAGAAAAATTTCCAGAATAGAAATCTCATAGATGAAAAGTATCGTTTATCCAGCAGTCATGATGTGCAGATCAAGAAACCACATCAAACGAAAGAACCCTCTACAGAGAAACTATCTTAACTTAACTTAACACGATGCAAGTATCAAATATACGTTATATCAATCTTACTATAAGAAATTCAAAACTACAGAAAGTTTTGAGAAACCACTGTTCAAAAATTCATAAATCTGAGTCGACAACGTTTTCTTCTTCCATCCAAACCTGTACATCGAGTCCGAATATTGAATCCAAATCTGATGGAAGTTCTACCAAAGCTATCAATGATATATTGTCTCAAACCCCATTCTCACATATTGAAGACAATTCCCAAAGGAGCAAAAATGTGTGCCGCTGAAGCTTTGAGCAAAGGTATTGATGAATGCATTCAGAGCAATTCGTTAGATCACCGGAAATATTTACTTTATTTTGCTTACATATGCTTTTGTCTTCCATCACATAAAGAAAATCGTGAAAAGTCTCTCCCATCACTCACCAAGAATAACATTTTCAATACCTGTCTAGATAGGTTTACCCACAAATCCAAAATTCGATCTTAAAAGAAAACCAATTTCATAAAATCTGTATTGAATAAAGTTTCAGATGGCGATCTTACTACGGCAATCCGTATTTTGACTTCAACAGACAGTTCTGTAGATTTTGATGATTTTACGTTAACTGAATTTCAAGCTAAACAATCGGCAGACGTCTGTCAAAAACCAATACGTGACACAAACTGTACTACACTTTAAATTGACGATAAACAAGTCTTGAAAGCAATCCTATCATTTCGCACAGGTTCAGCAGGAGAAATAGACTCCCTCAGACCTTCCTATCTACAAGACTTGATATCAAAAAGTTCTGGATGTGAAGATGAAAAGCTTTCATCTTCTTCGACTTCCTTGTGTAGCTTTTCGTTAAGCGGTCGACTGAATCCCGATATTTCTTCTATTTTGTACGGTGCCTCTTTGATAGCATGATAAACTAGATAACTAGATTATAAAAACGCCTTCAACATCATTCATAGAAACTTCATTTTGCGAAAAACCTACGGAATTATTCCTTGCCTTGCTTCTTTAATAAACCAATGTTATCGAATTTCAACATTTTTGAATTTCGGAAAAAATACTTCTTATCTTATCTCAGAGAGGGGTTCAACAAGACGATCCTCTAGGTCCTGCTTTTTTCTGCCTCACTTTGAATGAACTAACAAAGTCTATCAACACCAATTTCAATTGGAATTTCAAAAAATAATTCATCACTAAAATGAGATTCGAATTGAATTAAATTTCGACAAACGTGAAATTTTTTATTCTTTTCAGATGCTTACAAATTTATTCACGAAGATTTCTGTAGTCTTTATTACGTTGCCTCACATAGAAAACAGAGTCTCTAATTTTATTGTCATCTCGTCTCAATAGCCTTCCTTCCCATATAGCATATTTTCTTTTGAATTACTGTTTAGCAATCCCCAATTTATTGTATACTTTGTAGAAATGCTCACTACGAGCATTTCTTCTCTTTTATAACAGTCTTTGTCATATCTGATCAACTCCATACTTAATATTACTGGAGTTTTTCCCAACACTCCAGTTTGATCTTCCTCTTGAAAATGATCACTTGGTGATCGAAACACGTGTCAAAGTGTTAAAATAATGTTTTGATGTTGGAAAAATCTCCAGTAATATTCAGTACTACACCAAAGTTTCCAAACAGTGCATCACAAACTCCATACTTTCCAAATCTTTGTCTGAAATATCTGATAAGTATTACTTCGATTGTGAAAATAAATGGTTTTCAAACGGAAATTTCCCGTACCAAAAACAAAAAGTGTCAGAAAGTCTGGGATTATCCAATGATTACTTTGGTTCATAATCAATTGCTTGAGTCAGCCGAACGTTCCAATATTCAAATGGCTAGACTCAAAGCTGTTATGTCCAAAGAATCTAGTGCCTGGCTAAATGCTATTCCCGTGGCTTCCTTGGGTAACTTCTTAGATGATGCATTTTGATAGGTCTTCGATTTGGTTTTTCAATTTGTGTTAGTCATAAATGCAGATGTGGATCCACTGTAGAAAAAAATGGTTACCATGGCCTAAGTTGTGAATTTAGTTCTGGCAGATTTTCAAGACATCATTCTTGCAATGAACATATAAATAGAGCTCTATCCACTGCAGAGGGTCTTTCTGTTTTTGAACCCCCTTCATGTTTGTCGAGGTGATGGAAAGCGTGCAGACGAGATGAGTGTATGCATGAAAATTTGGGAAACCTCTGGTTTAGGACTTCACCTGCGTAGACACAGTTGCAGCTTCACATCTTGCCGCTACGTCTATGATTCCAGAAAAATTAAAATTTGGAAAATAATCCACTTTGCTGAGTTCTTACTGTTTTTTCCTGTTGCAAATGAAACCTTTGGTGTTTTGTGATTTCATGCTTCTGAATCCTTGAAAGAAATTGGTAGAAGAATGACGAACTCTACCGATGATAATCGAGTCTATTTATTTTCAGTTCGAAAAATCAGTATCGCCATTGAAAGGGGTAATGCCACATCGATATTGGGTACTCTTTCGTTTACTCAAAAATTAGATGAAATATTCCTGAACTCACAAATGAAATCAAAATTTTCTATGAACAATTGGAAATGCGGTAAGCAGTTTGACCTCTTCCCGATTTTCTCAGAAGATACAGAGAAAAATAAACAATTTCTGAAGTTACCATTCTCTCACAAATTCGAAAAGACTACCATGAATCTATCAAATTCCATTTTAACAATTTAACTTCAAATTCCTCATTTCGATGTTCCAATATTGCGGAAAATCATCGCATTCGTGATTACTCAAAAGCAAACAGCAGTGGCGAACGTATCATCAACACACATATCAACACACACAGCAACAACACAATTAGATTAGTGATATATTCCTCAATTGAAACCCTTGGTTTTAATGAGTAAAATATTGGCAACACCTGTTTCACGAACAGTGTAATCCAGTGTTTATCAAATATGAGGTGGTTAGTGGAATATTTGAGAAAAGTTGAGTACATGAAAGATTTCAATACTAATGTTTCTGGTATGTAGTGTGCTTGAATCAAAGTGTTCACAGAAGTTTTTGAGGAAAAGTGGTTAAAAGATTTATCTAATAGAGGAGTGAACACAGTCTTTTTAAATAGTCAGATTCAGAGTTTTGCACCTCGATTCATGGGTCAAGTGCATCAAGATGCCCAGGAGTCCCTTCTTTATCTTTCAGAAGGTTAACATTATGATGTTAATGACATAATGAGAACACCAAACCGATCTTAACAAAGATTGACAAAAAAATGAGCGACAGCGGAAAATCACAAGAGTCATGGCTCATTTATTTGAGTACATATTGCTTGTAGATAATTTTGTTGATCAATTAAAATCCACGATGAAGTACACACACTGTGGACACTCATCAGAAACCTGTGATCCTTTCTGGGATTTGTCTCTTGCCATACCACAAAGAACTGGCCAATTGAGTTTATCACAATGCTTGGATTCCTTCACAAGAGAAAAAACTTTGGATGAAAATGAAAAACCGATATGTTTGAGTCGCAAAGAAAGAAAAAATGTGAAAAGTATCTATCAGTCCATAAGTTTCCCCGTATTTCAGTTCATTTTGATAGATTCTCTCTAACAGAAAGATTTAGAGGCAAGTTGAATGTTGCCATCGAATTTCTCCTAGATGGTTTAGATATGAACAATTATGCAGCAGACAATGTGACTCCTTTTCGTTATAACCTATATACACTTTCGAATCACGGTGGATCTATTTACAGCAGACCTATACATCATACTAGTTAACGAAAAAACAGATACTGCATACTCTACTGGCACCTCTGGCACGAATACAATGATTCACACGTGTCACCAATTTCCCCAACTTTGCTCGATAGTGGAGATGCATGCATTTTTTTAATGAAAACTGAATGAATGAACTGTTAATTTTGATGTTATATATACTATTGATGTTCCCTATTGAATTAGTTGTATACATTATTAATTTATTAAAATAAAGGCATTATTTTTATCTTCCTACATATTTTCATTTTCTGTTTGTGTTTATATGTATTTATAACATCCTTAAATAAAATGATAACTTATAGCTTCAAACATTCGTTCATTTTATGTTTGTAATTATACGTAAATACCAATATTTCTAACGTTTTGAATAAATACATCGGGACAAACACAAACTAGTCATTGATTGGAACAATACGTAGTTCCGTCAGCACAAACATGATATGGAAATTTTCAATATTGTAAGAGTTTCTACAAATATTTTAAATATTTATATAGGTAAAACATTTCATAACAAATGTCTATATTCTGTGACGACCATTAATCACAAATGTATGTGACGTTATATGAATAACCAAAATGATTGGTCTTTTTCGCACTCTTGTAATGACGTCCTCAAAATTTAATCAAAATAATGTTTACTTATAACTTCCATCTTCAAAAAAAACGGAAATACACCTTTGCCATCTCAACGTTTTCAGTTCATCAGAAAAATACAGATTTTCCTACAATACAGAAATACATAAATTTCTGTGGTCTAGGTTGTCTGGCGTTCGCTTCCTTATTAGTACGTCGTTAGTAGAAGACGCACTTGAGTCCATTTTTCAGCTAATGTATACGGTTATTCGCATTGCATATAAATGTTGTGAGCAACGGTGACATGTATAGCGATACATTTTTGTATCATCTCAAAGAATTTGATATAAGACATAATCAATATGTTTGATGTTATACCAAATATTCCAATCATGAAAAGGAAATCATCGACCGATATTATGTAAATTCAATATTTACCGGGATATTCTGCAGCTAAGATGATTTCTAAAATGTCTCGTGTATATGTTCAGTATATGTTCAATGACAACTATTGGTGAATTTTTTTAATAATTTCGAAACACTTCTGTGTGTTTCGAAACACACAACTAAGAAAATGATCATATATTCGAATAATATTGCATTGAAATCAACGAAATATACTTCAGATATCATTATATCCCTTAAATATAACGAAGTAATAATTACCGAGGTCCTTTGTATCAACTTACGATTTGTTACACGTGTCTGTCAATGACTGAGTTTTTATTACTTTATAAAATAGTACTTTTTGAGACGGTTCACAGTTTTTCAAGGTACAATATCGAAACATTTATCATTAAGAGGATCACGATTATTGACCGATGAG
Organism: Leptinotarsa decemlineata; assembly: GCF_025532065.1. NCBI lineage: Eukaryota > Metazoa > Arthropoda > Insecta > Coleoptera > Chrysomelidae > Leptinotarsa > Leptinotarsa decemlineata. The sequence continues at coordinate 21,007,641 of NW_027412556.1, read as the reverse complement.
ATTATGATTTCAAAAATAACTGATTATCAACTGGAATTGAAACTATAATTCAACGGTAGCTTGATCATTCGAGCAGTTTGACAAAAAAAATAATAACTTGATTGTGATTCTCCTATTTCCTCAACGAAAAAAGTTGTGAATTCTTTTATTATTGAAAGAATTATGATATTCGTTCAAAACCAAATAACCGTTAATGAAGTATTGTATTTTTACTACATTGATTACATTTTTTCAAAATGGTAACAATTGCTCTTGCCACCAGTCATGAAGGTTCAACTCCGTCACTTAAGGTGACGGATGTTTTTTCAACAAAACAAAAAGTTCATTGACATTTTAAAATAAGTCAATCATAATATTTATGAAAATGTGAAATTTAGGGTGCTTCATGACGAATTATCAATAAAAAAAAATCAAGAATATTACATAAACGTATAGGTATATATGGGTACGAATATAGAAAGAGTACTTTAAACCAAGTCGTGTTTGACTAGAATGCAATGTGAATACTATTTCAAATCAATGGCATATGTCTTGCACTTTATGCATTTTAATATTCTCACTCAGTCCTCTGAACGGCTGTTTGATAGAGATTTTTTTTATATTCACCATTATTACAATATTGTTATCAACTCTGAAACTGGTTTATGTTGAAGCTGGGTGATTTTACGAAAATAAAGTAAAAATACTGCATTCCACGAATAAAATAGATATTTTTCAATATGCTATAGTTAAATTTGTCAGTTGACATCAGTCAACACATTTTTTGCACCGCGTTACTGAAAACCAGCCCCTCCATTTTTACTCTGATATAGCGGCGTTGCTTTCAGTGTACAGTGTTGCCGCTATGCAATGAAATACTTCATTTCTAGAATTTTGTTACCAAACTCTGTCCATCAAACAAAGTAACCCAAACAATAATAGATGCGTGATCACCACGCACACTTGAATCTATATAAGCCTCCTTACACTGGCTAATCAGATTTAACGGCCATTCTCGTAATTTGATGTGAAAAGACCACTTTCTTGTATATATACTCTTGATATGTATCAAATTCGATTAAAATTATTACACAATATTTCTTTCGTGAGAAAATATACTCTTATATTGTCGTTCACCAAATATCAGTTCATCTCCATCAAAGAATACTTTTTATCCTCAGAATAATTTTCCCTTTTTCCTATATTATGTATTGCATAGTCTGCCACTTGCACTTTATCAGTATAAACTGATTTGTCTCTGGTATAAATGAACTTATTTCTGAAATTAACTTTCCATAGCAAGACGGATGTACGAATTGATGTAACATAGTTTTTGTTCTATTTTCAGTGCTTCATTTTCACTTTGTAATGATAATCTACTACAGTACTTGAGAGAAAGTACACGCACATTTATTATCATAAGATCAAGTTCACCGTCAAGGATTGGAATTCACATGCGACGCGATCAGTCAGGTTCACGTGTCAGTTAGGACCAGATACTCGTATCTGGAACAGACAAATGATTCAATTTCCATATCAGAATTATTGAAAACTCTGAAAAATCTGTTATCATGTTTGAACTTGAGGATTAGCGAATTTCACAGAGTAGTCAATATTTTTTGTTTAATAAAAATATTAGACGTTGGCCTGTCAGGGGAATATACCAGTGGGATGAAAATATATATCGATATTGATATACCGTCACTGCTCATTGGCAAACTCACACATTTGAAATTTTTTACAAAAACGGTGACATGTGTTTCACTATAAAACAGCTTCCTAAAGCGTGAACTAAAAGTTACTTTCAAATTACAACTATTTTATACTATAACTCTAACATACTACCTATTTATATGCCTACTTTCTGATGAATGAATCTACCTGAAAAGGTCGGGCATGAAATCATCAACTATATGAATGATTTTTTTTTAAGTACCGTAAATATACTTGAATATTTTTATCTAGAAATAAACAGATTTAATAATGGCGAATTATTCAATTCAGTTTGATCTTTCATAAGATATTCAGAGATATTCTTCTGAAAATGGAGGGGCTTGATTCCATGGTTGAACTCATGTACCTCTGTGAAAAAATGAGTGGCATGTGTGGAATTTATTTTTCCATTCTGGAAACTATTGTTGAGTTCTTTCATGGGGGCTTTGAACGTTCTCACTGTTTGACCTATATAAAACATCGGACATGACTCACATGATAATTTATACACTCCCGATTTTTCTGAAAAAGAGTTTTTCTCTTCGTTATTCTTGATGTGCATGCCTAAGTTGTTGTTGGTTTTGAAAGTGATATTCACGCCTTTGTTTTGCAGAAAATCTGAAATATTTGTAGTGTGTTGGCCTAAGTACGTTAAGGTTCTGTAACTTATTTTATTCTCTCCACCGAATTCAATAAAACCTTAACCTCAACCTTCAAATTGATATTAAATAAATGATCAAATCCGATAAAACATGTAGTTTTTGTATTATAATACAATATCACTTCTAGGAAAACAGGTTGAATATTGGAATTTTATGTCAAGATTAAATTTGATAAATGATTCTTGCAAAACAGACAGATTCTAAGAAACAATTAACAAAATATTATTTCTAGAAAGTAAGTAATTTTTCTCTTTTCATTCGAATATTGTATAGGGAGAACTCTGAATGCGAAAGTAAGTAGATTTTCTCAACTGGAAAAGAACTTCTGCATTATATAATCATCGATGACTTCAGATATGATGGATGCTACGCAAATTCTAGTGGATCTGAGAAGTCTCCTGACAATATTGGTAGAATTCCTCAAAGCAGCTAATCTTTTGAATAGTGATGATGAACCTCGGGTCATTGCTGGAATTTTCAATTAATGAATCCTTCGACATGAAAATGCTGAATTTTACATTGACGTTTCGTGACTTTTTCCATCATGAATTTTGGTCCGGTTTTGGATATGAATGATATATGGCAAGTTGCACACACATTGTCCATGTCGTATGATTGGTTCGGTTCATCATCACAAGCGGAACAAACAAACAAACGTGACAGCTATGAATTCAATGATCTAAGTTGACAATGCTTGTCTTGATCTCCGAATTCCGTTACTTTCAGTCGGTTAAACAGATCCAAAGCATTCAGTTGCAGCGAAAGTTTATAGAATCCTTCTCGTCTTCAACTTCATCATCGTTTTTCAGCTTTGAGAATAACATGGTCAATAACTCTGTAGAAAAATACAAAAATTCACAGCTAGGTTGCTCGTTGAATATAATCAACTGAAATACCTTTCTTGCGAGATATCGGTTCAGTCATAATTTTTAAGTTCATTTCTAGATTCATATTCATAATTTGCCCTTCTTTTCAAGAAATTAATCGAAAATCGAATCGATATCGAATCGAAATATTTCACTCTTTTTCCACAGTAGCCCTACAAAAGCCCTAAGATGTGCATCCTCAGTCAAGTAGATCAGACGTACCCAATGTACAAACTATTCTTATCTCTGTTGCACGTTTTATTATTAGAATCATAAGATGAGTTTCAGAAAACAGACATCAGGTTGCCTAACCGGAACTTCCTCAGAATAAATCATTTTCCACTTAACTGTAAAAATATTATGATATAATGTGTAGTAATATATTGAATGAATGAAGTTGATCTATTTATTAGGTAACCAATATTCCCAACTGTAGTTTTATCTCGAATATCTCACAGGTTTAGAAAGCGATCAGTTACACTTTCTTTATGTATAGGTGTAACCATTTTGCAAAATAAGTCGTTTATACTTTGTGACAGCCCCTATCAGAACATACCTGTGTACGTTTCATATCATCTATGAAAGGCTTCATTAGAATTCCTCTTGGATTCTGAATGTTGGAGTTCGGTCATATAACTTAACAAGATGTAAACGTCCCACGATCTATTCAACAAGTTTGACCTACATGATTTCGCACCCCTACAACTTCAAAACACATACAAATTCAATAGAACGAACTCAAGAAGCAACACAAGGAGTATATAATATGACGTTTGAGAATTTGGGTCACATCCACGGTTTTTCAAATACACTTGAATGAATATTGCAAGACACTTCAATGTTATTCAATATCAACACCTACGAGATTATTCATTAAAATTTATATTTCCTTCAAAAGAAAGCATACTAGGTTTCTGACAAAAACTTGGTTTCCTCCGAATTGTATAGGTTGAATCAATGGAAACGAAACAAAAACGATTTCTCAAATTTGCCATTTCAAAAAAAAAACTCGTCAAGGCCGCTAGAGGGTGAGATGGGACTTTTTGAAAATTTTTCTACTGTATACTGAGATATTCTTTGAAAGACTGTTAATTTGTCTTCTCACCGCGATCTATTTTCCCAAATTTGATACAGTTTTGAATGAGAAATAATATTGAAAATAATCTGTCTGAAAAGGATACCACGTCTTTGTTCACCTTTAGGCACGATGCTTATCAGAATTTAGTTATTAGAATAGTTGCTTGAATACGATGTGAGACTTGGAATTCGATGATTGTACTAAAAATCTAATGCAATTTTTGCTATCATCATTGAAAGTGGAACTGATGATTCAATAACATTCTACTTGATTTTTTGTTATCGACGTTTAAATTGACAGACATTCTTGAACATGAAAAAGAAACTGACATTTCAACAACTCTGGTGAATGGAAATGTCGATGTCACCCACAAAAGTACCCGATTTAGGTCAATTTATTCTTCTGATGATGAACAATGAAGTCGTTCATATCAGAATATCCATGATCTTGTATTGCTGTTCTACGATCATTCCAGCTGTTTTCCACGTTGTCTCGGAGAAACTGTGTTTCCTTCCGAGAAATGAACCCAATCAGCATTGAAAAGAATTATTCACCAACAAATCCCAGAACATGTTGAATCAAATAATATTCTGCCATCTGGCCAATCTGCTTTCAGATGATGATATTCTGACGGCAATTCATCAACAGTTGACGGCAGATGTCATGAATCATTCCAATAAATCATTCGACAAAATGATTCGTCAACTACTAATAACCGTTTTACATTTTATGGAACTTTTTGCAGGTTCACTATCACTTGGAAGATTATTTGTCGAAACGATTGCAAACTGTCAGGATAGATAGGGAAATCTCCAACTTTGTTAACGTCGAAAATGTAGTCCAAAGTGTTCAATTTCGGGCCCAATTCTCTTTTCTCTCTATACATATGAATTTCACAACCAATGACAGTTCACTAAGTGTTACTTCTTTCTATACAGATGACATCCAGATTCACTGGTCTTTGAATACTGATTTGGAGTTAATTGTATCTATTTCTGCGAAGTTCTGTCTTTCCATCAATCCGAAACAAACATCTGCTGAATAAAGTTAGTGAAACCATACTATGTGAATCTTAATTTCTTTCGCATCTTAATTAAAGGTATAGGATAGTGCCATGTCGAAACACGAAACGTCCTCAACCTGTGCAGAATTTCTGTGTGCGCTCGACGTATACACAATACTACCACATTGTTCAAATTTGCGAACCGATGTTATGCCTCAAAAGAGAAACTTTTTACAGCAGAAGTAGCAAAAAAGAACCTCTATCTGTACACTTTCTGCGATGAGAATTAAAAATTTAGCATTTATCAAATATAACTTTACTGCCATCTACGTTTCACCATTAGACTACTTTTTGATGATAAATTAGTTGGAGCTAATGAAGGGTACCACCTAATATTCTAACCAGTTCTGGTCAAACCATATATATCAGTATAGGCGTACTAATAATTTGTTCTGTTAGTTTAGAACACAATTTTTTGGAAACTGCTCATCAATAAATTAAACATCAGGGCATCATAACAAGCAGAACTGAACGCCAATCAAAATGGTGTACTACTTGACAACCCTTCCCATTTAAGATTCTACTGGTAACATCTACCCCTCCTTGAGGTTGGAACACAAATATTTTCGAGAGAATAATTTTAAATATTGAATATTTTGAGTTATAACCTACAAATAAAATGAATACTTCACATATAATGGATTTTTAATTGTATTTTATTACTCTCCACTCAATGCTCAATTTTCTATGAAGGGTACTCATTTCATTATTCCATATGTATAAGGCATTGTATAGTTAATTACTACATTCTAGCTATTGTGACCAGTTTTTCTGTTTTTTCTTAAGATTGAGTAGAAGAGAACATTTTCTCTGTCCCCCATTGTACCGACAACAGCTTACTATGCCTTTTAGTAGATTTGGTAGATAGATCTCCTGATTCTTTTTGCTCATTCATCTCATGTTATGTGTGTGTTTTTCGACTAATGAAAAAGTTTCTTATTAGTATTATTATTATTACTTTTATTGCGATTATTGTTTTTTCCTTGAGGTTGCGCTGGTTAGGCCCTATCCCTCAAAAACCTGATATGACGGCGCCAGCATTATCAACCAATGACCACGCCTACACCGAGATCATTGAGTCCGATAATCACGTGTCCCAAGCAAGCGCTTGGGACACGTGATTTTTATTATCATTATTTCATTGTTACCATTATTATAATTATTTTCCAAAGAATGCGCTGGTGGGGCCCTATCACTTGAAGCCCCGATACATTCGGGAGGACGCGCCAGCATTATCAACCAATGACCACTCTCTACACAGTGAGGTTAATGTTCATGGGGTCTAAGAATCATGAGCCCTTATTAAGCGCATTGAGACAATAATGACAGCGTTTGGCGGTGAGCCGGCATAATCTTCACATTCGTGAGTAGATAGGACATCATTCCACCAATAACTCCAATAATCGAAACAATCATTTTCACAGAGTGGTCTGGATAGAGTCTGTTCGATGGAGTCTGAAGATATTGATATTTTATCCGTTTTTTCTCCTCTTGTTTTGTTATGATGGTCCTGAAGAGCTATATCAGGCTTATTAGCTTGAATGAGCCTGAGAGTGGTGAACGAATAGTTTCAATGAATGCGGCACTTCTCGTTCCCACAACGGATTCAATATCCCTCGGAGCATAGGACAACACCGTTAAAGTGCCGTAGTTGATACTAACATGCTGACAGCAAGTGCTTTAGAGTCTCAGGCGTCTCGCGGCAAGCCCTGGATCTTTTGGCTGAAAACCCTGTATCCATCATACGATTACGGTAGACTAGGATGTTGAAGACTCCATACTGGCAAACCGTGATGAATCCCTTAGTTTTCAACTTGAGCCCGCTAGATCTGAGGAAAGCGAAGGTCAGGCGCTTTGATAAGCCGAAGTATTGGCTTCCATGTATTGGCTTATTTTTTTGATGCAGCAGAACTGAAGTGACTTCTATATAGGCATTCTACTGGACGAGTTCCATCTCGGTGACGGAGTTGTGAACAACTCGTTCAGTGTTGAAGAGAAGTGGTCCAATTCCTTCTCTTTCATGGTCATGGACCATGCAAAGAACAGGACCTTAACTCCTGACGACTTTGCAGGCTCCATCCGTACTGGACGGTCTGTCATGCAGACACTCGAAAGTCCACAGCCTCCCTGTTGTCGTTTGGAATTTTATTTATTAGACGTTGGGGCTCAGCGAGCTGGTGTTATAAATGGATAACGGTGTCGAATGCTTACGCTAAATCTGAGAACACGGTATTTTTGTTTTCATTGATGTTACATCATAGATGAGATGAATAACAGCCTTTTCAGTTGACACACTTCCTCTAAAACCAAACAGACATGGACCTGAAATGTTTTTCTACAAAGTTTACGATTTCATTTTGCATAAAATTTTTGAATAATTTTGCTTAACAACTAGATGATGTGGTGCTGCAGGTTTTTCCGAGTTTTCCTGCAGCTGAAAATGCAAATGCGCCACTGGAATCAATGAAGTCGTCCCGGAGTGCCAACGCGCCAAATAATTTTTATTGTTGTTTTATAATTTCACAAATAAAGGTTTACATTACATTACATTAAAAAAAAAGTTATTGATATGGGCCTATATTTTGTGGCTGATTTGCAGCTTGAAAAACGGTCTTATCACTGACTTTTTCATTTTATCCGGAAATGATCCTCTTAAAAAACACTGAAAATGTGACATGACGGCTCTAAAAAGTTCACATAGAATTTTTTCATCAAGTAATCGAAAATTCCATCAGGACCAGGAAATGTTTTCTTTTTCAGAATAGAAACACAAACTATAATTGATCCTCGCAAATCAAAAAACTACTGTCACTGACTGTAATGACGGTTGTGATTTACTCGCTACTTTATTCATCATTATTCACTGGGTACCATTCATTACAAACGAATTCCAAAGAAAAATTACAAATGATGTCCAGTTTGAACAAATCATGATGGGAAAAGTTGTGTTCGTGAAATGAATAACCGTGAGACACATCGTATATTTTACCACGTTATACATTGGGTTCCTTATAATAATCAGATTATTAAAAAACAATACAAAGGAGGGCATGAGATAATTAGTCGCATTATTTTCCTAATCATAGTTTTATATTCCAAGAGAGTATGAATAGCGAAATGTCCAAAGTGAATATCCCGTAACCTTTGTTTATGAAAATTTCTCTTTCACACTGTTTGGCATGTACTTGTAGTTGATAGAAAGCACACCTCGTAGAGAGCTAGCTCATTCGATACAGCTGGGGCATGTTTATTACTTCATTTGGGTAAGTAGGTATTTTAAATATGTGGGGACAAAGTAATTTAATTCGACACTTATTAGAGTCGCGCACATTCCTCAAGTGGGCATACCTCTCAACAATGTTCATTGATTGTTGTATTAGAAATGATTCTAATCTTTTCTCAGAAGACCAGATTTTAATGAAATAGTAACCTAATTCCCTCCACAGTAGCCTTCAAAATTGTATTTTTAAGCAATAAAAATGGCATTGCATTGAAAAAAACATCAACATAATTAAATTTTTTACTGTTACATACTTTTTGGAGACATCAAAACCCAATTCATTTGTATTCATCCCCATTTGGTTTATATGCTAGTTTGCCCTATTTATTGCCTCGAGTATTCGAGAAAACAAAACGTCGGGTACAAAAACCTGCAGACCAGCGCCGGAAAACCTAAAAAATAGCTTAGACACAATTATCTTCGGACGTGAAAGTTTACATTTTTTGATATTTGGGTTGTTTTGATGCAGAAAATATTTTTATAATGCTTGATGAGAACTACAGCCATCGAACTTTTTCCTAGCGGCCAGTACAAATCATTTTTGTATCTACCTCCAGCATGGAGTATGCTTTCGTTTATTGGCATTATTTAGTACGGGAGTACTGATACTGACAATGAAGATTCTTTCTCGTGAATTTGATCGTATTTTGAGGAGGCCGTTCGTGCTACAGCAATCAGTTTCTTCAGATACAGAGTAGTTTTTACAGAATTTGTAAAAAAAAAATTCAACAACAACACTCGTTTTTCAATTATATTTTCATATCCAAGTACATTTTATACCCAGTGGGCAACTGAATCTTGTTATTGAATTTATAGAGTAGAGTTCTATGAAAAATCTTTATTTTATTTCATGCAGGTGCAAAACTACTTGAAGATCTATTTTAATGCGGTTTTTTGAAAACAAAACACAAGCATTACAGGAAAATATTAAAGACGCTCTGAGAGCGGTACTACTTGTGCAAAGGATGTGATTCATATTGGATTCGAATCGCTGGAGATTAAATCCATTAGAAAAAACGTTCTCAGGGAGTTTATTTCACTTGAGCGCAGTTCTACAAATAAAAGAGAACAATAAAGTTCGAGGAACCTCAAAACTATGAGCAGCTACAGATCATCGCGTATTTCTGATATGTACAGCCCTCGGTGGAATCAAATATGCCAAGTCACTTGAACAGTTTCATTGAAAGTATCTATAGTAGAGAGACAACTCTTCAACCTATTTTCGATGTTCCAGAATGTCAAGGTTGCAAATGATGTTCGTGTCTCCAATCAGGCGGATAGCTCTTTTCTGAATGTACTCTAGCAGCTTCAGGGTATGCTTAGAGGCGAAGCTCCATACATGAGAACAATACTCCAAAGACGGTCTGATCTGAACTTTATGAAGGCATCAAAAGTTGCTGAGGTGTGTAGGTACAGTTTTCTGGTTCGGAACAGTGTTTCAAGTTTTTTGAGTAGCGGCTTTGGTGATTCCAGCCATTTCAACCCCCGACAGACTTATCGAAGCAGAAAGTGGAATTGTTTGATCTGACGGTACTATAGCCGGTTGGGAGACATTTAGCGTTTTGGAGAGAACCGATGCCTGAGTTTTTGTGGAATTGAATTGAACCTGGTTACTTCCACCCCAATTCTAAATTACTTGTATATCCTCATCATTAGGATATGCAATCTCCTGCTGCAGCTGAAGATGTTCATCCGCAGCAATATATTGGATTCTTGTTTTTTCCAATAAGTCATTGATATACAATAAAAAGAGGGTTGGAGACAATATAGATCCCTGGGGAACGCCAGCGTTGATGATGAAAATATTCCAGAGATATTCATCGACGGCCACTCATAGGGAACGTTCTTTCAGGAAGCTGAAGAGCCGTACACAAAAATGAATCGACAATTCATAGCTGTGGTTTCAATATGATCATTTTTGTGATTATGCGGTTTGACAAACACATTTTTTGCCTTTGTTAATATAGTCTATGAATGATAGATATTGGAATATGGAATTATGAAGTATTGTCGATTATTGGGAAGAATAATGGAAAAATAGTAGAATTGAAACTTATTACAGATGCACTACAAACATCACAATACCACAACAAGATAAAACAATTCATTTTTGAGTGTCCGAGTGTATCGGTGTGCTCTCTTCAAGTCTCCTGGTTGATGATTAGCAACTACAGTGTTTCCGGCTCGTTTATAGTTAGTGCGTTTCTTGCAGACAGAAACGTTTCTGGTGAGTTCGTTTAGATATATTCATTTTCGTTTTGTCCAGTTGCTCAGAGCTTTACTGGTATTTTTTTTGTGAATACAATGTCGATCATTATGAAGGAACTGCTTCGCAGTCTGGCTGGGAGGGACAAGGCCGAGATTATTAGCATTGTATGCCAATTGATCTCATGCTTTGGCCTGAACCAGGCTGATTTGCAGGGTAATACATTGCCCGTTCCCGGGCCCGGCTGTCAAAATCTGACAGACGGGAACCGGGGAGTGGCTAATGCTCCGCCTGCAAGTGACACTTCAGTTCGTGAAAGCGATTGTGAGAGCGAACGTTCCACCTCCTTCTCTGTGCCGAAAAAACGGCGAATAAATGAAGATTTCGTACCTCTGCCTGATATATCGAACAAAGAGGTAGTGTAGTGGATTCAAAAAGAAAATCCCAAAAAAGCAAGGGAATTGCAAAAGAAAGCTGTCTTGAACAGCGTAAGAGATGAAGCAAACAAGTATTACTTGGAGTCTGAGATTCCTTCGCGACCGGTGAACCGGAATCGGGTTCGCGAGGTGGCTACACCTCCCATAAATAATAATATGGACACAAGTCCAGTCATGCAAACTGACAGTGTTTCTGAAAACACCGGACACACTGTCAGAACTATTCAAGATCAGGAGCCTGGCCCCTCTACCCCTCGTAGGCAGGGCAACCAAAAAGGTAAAAATCCCGCCCATTGTCGTTCGTCAGAAGGACAAATGGGTCAAACTGATCAAAATTGCAGCTGAGGAGAAAATAAATTTCTCCAAAGCTTTCAACCTCCACGACGGCATTGAGGTCCAGCCTACGAGACTATCGTCGATTGTCGAAGCTTCTAGTGACGGAAAACATCCCGCATCACACTTACTCACTCCCCGAAGATCGTCAAATCCGTGCAGTCTTTACAGGAGTACCTGAGCATTTCTCGATTGACGGTATTCGTGAGGAGTCGGAAGCCAAAAGCTTTGACCTCACCTCAATAACTAGAATGAAGAGAGCCAACAAACCTTTACCCTTGTTTCTGGTACTGGTAAACCGAAAAGACATCGTTGAGGTCAAAGATCTCCCGAGTGTGAAGGTGCAGGTCGAACCCCAGCACCCCAAAGCTTCGGTGGGTCAGTGCCACCGTTGCCAGCGTTTCGGCCACTGCCAGAGAAACTGCTTGGCGGTTTCAATCTGCGTTAAATGCGCCAGCAGGCACCTCACCAACGCCTGCAAGTAAGCAAGGAATGACCCCCCGAAGTGCAATAACTGCAAAGGGGATCATACTGACAACTATAGAGGATGCCCTGAATACCCTAAGACTCAGAAGCCAGAGGCAAATCCGACCTGCGGGGTCTGGACGTGTCCAGGAAGGGGTTAGCTTTGCCAGAGCTGCATCGAAGGGTGCCAGCTACTCCCCCGCCGACAAAGCATTAGCCTTTACTGACACGATGGAATCGAAATGTTCTGCCTGACGAACAATTCGGCTTCAGGAGAGGGCATTCCACTGAGTTAGAGGCTCTGAGACTGGTCGAAAATACTATCGCGGAGTTAAATCGTAACAGGAACGTTTATGTAGTCTTATTAGACATTTCGAAGGCCTTCGACCGTGTTTGGCACGAAGGCCTTTTGCACAAACTAATTGCATTCGACCTGCCTCGGGGCCTGATCCGGTGGATTGGGTCTTTCCTGAAAGACAGAACATTTCAGGTTAGAGTGGAGGGCTCTCTGTCTGACAACAGATGAATCTTTGCTGGAGTGCCACAAGGGGCCGTGCTCTCTCCCACGCTGTATTCCCTTTACACCAGTGACCTTCCGAGGTCCGAGCATGTGAAGGTATCCCTCTACGCCGACGACACGGCTGTCCTTTCATCTTCCATGGGTCGAGAGCTCGGGATGGTCTATATGCAACGTGCATTGGACGACCTCGAGCGCTGGTACCTCGAGTGGAAGATCCCAGTGAACCGGAAAAGACTCAGGCGATAATCATGGGGAGAACGAAATCTTCTACGGCTATGAAAGTGGGAATCTCTGGAAGGGAGATCGATTGGCGAACGCGGGTAAAGTACCTCGGACTGATAGATAGTGGGCTCACCTGGAACCCGCACTTTATAAGTGTGAAGGCAAATATAGAGGGTCGGGTGGCAAGCCTGTACTCTCTGATGAACAGAATAAGTCAATCCTTAAAAACAAAGTTTCGATCTACAACACGATGTTCAAGCCTGTCATTATGTATGCTTCAGGCATCTGGAGACAAGCGGCTCCGTCCAACATCTCCATCTTAGGGACTTCACAAAACAAAATACTACGGATGATTGTGAATGCTCCATGGTTCATGCGGAATGGGCCATCCGCAGAGATTTACAGCTGTCTTCCATTCAGCAGTCCATCCAGTCGAGGAATCGGCGAGTTTTAGATTGTGCGGAAACTCACGATAACCCGTTAGTCAGGGAAGCTATAGATTTCGCTGTAGACGACCGCTCCCGATATAGAAGGCCGCGACACTCTGTCGAATGAGGTCCTCCGTTAACAAATGAATAATATCTTCATTCATCCACCCCAGCCAGGTAGGGCTACATCGCGAAGGGCGGTACTGATGTCTGAGGACATTCATGCTGCCGTCACTGATCAGTTATGACCCATTCGTCTCTCTGACGGAAACCAGTTTAAAGGATAGGGGAGCAAGTCTCCAACCCGAAAGAAATCAAGATGACGTGAAGGACAACAAGATACACAGTATATTCATAAAATATTGAGAAACTGACAAAATTCACAGATGATTTTCAAAATTATTGAAGAAAACTTCTGAAATATATCTTTTTGTATTATATATCTATCGGTAGAATCTTCAATTTGACACCTGTGATGATGATCAAATAGCAGAAGAGTTGGTCACCTGAAGGCTAAATGTTACCAACAGCGAAATAACCTTTTATACAAATGGAAAAAATTGATCCGTATTCATACTGTTGAAGTCAGAAGATTGATCTCAAAACAGTTCAAGTTGGGATTCTCAAAAACCTACATGAAATATAAATGTTATTGAAAGAATCAATGAACAGAAATGTTATCTGAATAAGTTTGAGAACATGTCAACAAATCCAACTTCGATAAACATTATATTTTTTATTTTCGAAACTATTCTATAGGTTCAGTCACACTGAATAATTAATGTATATCTGTTATGTTTCTGTTCAAAATCTGTTTTTTTGTTAACCATCTGTCGCACCCCTATGAACGACAACCCTCAGAATTCGAAACTTGTGCGAGCTAAAGATTAACGGGGTCTTACCTTTTAACGTGTGATTTTCAACACGGTGAATCAACCTATGTTCACGGTGAATTTTTTTGTACCCACATGAATATTGAATATTCAGTAATTTTTCACCGTATAAAAATGGAGGCGAGGTCCATTTGCCATAACTAAACAATATGATTCATATGTTTACGATTTCAGGACCCAGAACTACAAATCCGTAAAAACGTCTATGGAAATATCAAATTTGTAATATTTCCATAACCAAAAATTGTTGATGAAGACTTTACACGAATATACCACTCATTGTAATGATGTAGAGGTGAAATGAAAATTTTTCTGAATTCTCTCAATACATCGTATTTTCATAACCCGTTGTATTATTGGTTATAGAAATTTTATCGATGAATAACTTTTTTAAGCGAAAACAATGAAAGAACCATCCCATATTGAAAAAACAAGGATTTCTTATAGAAAAAAAGTATTTTTATTCACTACAATGAGTATTTATATTTTTTTTCGCATAATCATTTCACTGATCATCATAATAACCAGTATTCTATGTCAGTAACATGACTTTCAACATATTCAAATAATGAATTTATTGGGCTTCAACATTGATATATATATATATATATATATATATATATATATATATATATATATATATATATATATATACATGTACATATATATATATATATATATATATATATATAAATTTTATGGAAGTTACTAACTTTTCATTATATTTTTCTTCGTCTAAGTCGTATGACTTTCTATTTTTTCGATCTGAGAATGATGATCACTTCTTGGGACTTTCACCATTTCATATATAGAGAAGAAGATCCGTTCTCATTTCATTCCAACACTGAAAACCATAAATTACGAGTGTTTGTAAGCATTCATCATAAAATGGTAACATCTGTTCGTGAAAGTTCACTTATAGATATATTATTTTCTTCAATACCTATTACTAGTACTAGTATCGAAACACGGAATATAAACAATGCACAAAATTATTAATGTGGAAAAAATTGGAATTAACGCAGAAAATGTGAAAGTCAGATAAAATTCCATAGCGAATAACATTTTCCTTGGGAACTGCTTCCACACACCGGAACTGCGACACTCTTTTCGATACGCGTTTCATGAACCACGTTGGTGTCTCAAGAGATGAACCATATTGGTTTATTTGATTTATAACTTCACCCACTTACTTTTATCGAGGTTTATATTTCTTTTCACTTCCAATCACTCATCAATGATACTGTGAGTGCATATCAGCTTGGAAATTGCCGAAACAGTTAGTTGCTATTTCGAACTTACAATCAACTTCAAATATGGTTAGTTCATATGAATTATCTGTATATGTATCCGTAGAGTAGGGATGGTGAGTGTAAGCCCACAGCAATTAGGCCACATGTGACCCATTGTACATTCTACCGAGGAGTTGTCCTCCTAGGTCATCGTCCATCCTGTCCTTTCCAAGAAGGTGGACAGGTCACTGAGACATCTCCTCTATATCGGCAGGTGTAGGCCGAGACTTGCCGAACACACTCTCTTATTGACGATAACTCCGGGCACTCGCACAGGACATGCGTGACAGTCTCATCTTCCTATTCACACATCCTGCAAAGAGGTGTGTCCACTAGCCCCATAATATGGAGGTGTTTCCTTAGTTGACAGTGGCCTGTCAGAAATTCTACTATTAGGCGTCAGATATTTCTTCGGTGCCAGCTTCCCAGGGTCGCCCAAGGTGATCCTGCCAAGATTACATCCTTTGATTCCATCCCATCTCTTCAAGGATTGAGCATGGGTGTAACATTTGACTAGTTCCGCAATTGTCGAAGTCATCAGGCCGTAGGTGCCACTGGGTCCTAAAATTCTAAGTCCAGCCGCTTCCTTGGCTGAAGAGTCGGCAATGCGATTACCTTTACACCTGTCGTGCCCTTTAACCCACCTCAGGATAACGTTATCATCTTCCGAAGCTTTGGCTAAATCTTGGTGGCACTCTAGTACTAGCCCTGAGGTTATACGTTGTCTGTTCAAGGCTGATAGGGCTTGTCTGCTGCCAGTGCATATTTTTATATTTTTGCCAGAAATTCCTTCCTTGGTTATTTCTTTTGTGGCGATTCAGATACCAGCCAGTTCTGTTTGGACCACATTGTTATTTCTTCCAATTTTCCACCTAATTCTTAGGCTCAGTGATCTAGAGCCACCATGAGCCTTCTTTGATTTTTGAGCCGTCTGTATAAATCCGTATTGCATTTGTTTCATCTGACTCTATGTTCTGCTCAATTTGTATTTTGTAGGGTTTATTAAACACAAACCCGGGTTCAATTGCATCGCTTGTTGCCTGCAGCCGAGGTTTCGCAGTAAGCGCTTCCCGCCATAGGCCCAGCTTTAATGAACCCATTCCTACTTCGAAGTTTACACCAGCCGTGCGCAATCGTACCATGGCCATTAACGCAACCTCCTCAATGTACAGATCCAGAGGGGTCAGACCCGTGATTAATTCCATTGCCGCGGTTGGTGTTGTTCTCATGGCTCCTGTGAAGTTCAAACAAGCCAGTCGCTGTATTTGATATAATTTTTGGATGGCTGTTGCTTGTATAACATTCAGTCCCCATGCAATGGCTCCATACGTTAACATAGGTATTATTATTGCAGTGTAGATACAGGTGACCACACGTGGTGAAAGACCCCATGCGCGTCACAGTGTTCTCGTACATTGCTCATAAGCCACGTAGGATCTTTTTGCTCTACTCTGTAGATGAGAGAAGTTTAGTTTGCTTTTGAAGATTTCGGGAGGTTTAAAGCCCGTTAAACTTCTTTTCCTGGTGAAAAGGGCCATCTCAGTCTTCATGTCTAATTTGAGCTAGCGCTCCGCTCTATCGCACAGTGTGTTTACAAATTTGCCGGTCTGCAAGATAACTATGTCATCTGCGTATGCAATTGTGTAGAATCCGTTCTTGTTAAGGTGATTAATCAGGGTATCCAGAACTATGTTCCAGAGAAGGGATCATAAGACCCCTCCCTGTGGACATCTTCCCACGACCAGTCCTTTCACTGCGATTTCTTCTACAATAATACTTATTGCTCTACTAGAGAAAATCTTGAGTATCCATTCTCCTACTACCAGGGGTACATTCCTGGAGTGTAGTTGCTGGGTGATTGTTGGAAAGGTTGTTTTATCAAACGCTCCCTCGATATCTATGATTATACCCAGGTTGGATTCTTTGTTCTGAAATAATCTACCGATTCTGCCAATCACATGATGAAGGGCCGAATCAGTAGACCTTCACGGAGTATATGCATGCTGATTTGGATGAAGTGGGTTGTGAACTAGTACTTCATCTCTTATGTACCGCTCGCATAGCCTTTCCATGGTTTTTGAGAAAAACGATGTGAGACTAATTGTTCGGAATGCTTTTGGTAGGGTGTAGTCCATCCTACCTGGTTTGGGTATGGGGTATGAATACTACTCTTACTTCTCTCCACTTACTGGGAATATACCTCAGAGCTGGAGAGGTTCTGAATACTCCAACCAGGTGCGGTATAAGAGTGAGACAGTTGTTGGATTCAAGTTACCTTTAGAGGTCCATCTGCTCCCGCACTGGGGTGGAGGTGACTTCGCTGTTTTTGGATGCCTCCTTCGTCAGGTCATCGACTGTCATCTGTTCAGATGCTTCGACTTCCTTTTCGGGACCCATGGTGGCCTTGGGGTCAATATCTATTTAAGTGGCTCGACTTCTTCTTTAGAACAGTTATATCAACGTCTCCGATCCCGAAGATGAAGAGGTGCCCTTGTGGGTTCATCTCAGCCTCATGATGGAGAGTGCACCATCTTGCTACCGTCAGGTCAGGGTTCTGCGTCTTCAGCCGACCCAGCACCCTCTACTTTTCACCAGATATCGTCATGTGGACATCCTCCGAGATTCAGAGTGAGGCTTTGGTGAGCTTTGGGAGCTTATTCACGCTGACGACCGCAAGTGATGCCTCCTCCTACTGCTTAGTATTTATTGTGACTTTCTTCAGCCACTCTAGCGTCACGTCGTCGTCGCAGACCACTCTGATGATCTCACCGGAGTATGTCCATGACTTGAACATGGGCGGTTTGCTGTTGTTGCTGGAGGCGGAGAAGATGATCTTGTCCAGCTCTTCCAACAGTTGTTTTTTGATGAGACCCTCTCGTTCTGCGGTAACCTTACCGTACGGATTTGTCTCATCTATGATGGCTACCTTGAGGTGTCTCAAGGCGGCCTCCACGAAGGTTTCAGAAGGTGCAACGACATTACTATCGCTGCGCAGCTTTTCCAACCTTCTTGGGGTTCCCTCCGTGAAAGTACTACTCGCGTGAGGGCGCTTTCCTGCAGTGGCAGCCGGTTCCTTGCCTTTTTTCAAGGCAGAACTCTTGGCGCTCGCCGCAAGAGGTGCCCTTGTTGATAGAGATAGGGTGGAAGAGGGGGAAAGGTGCACTCATAGTTGCTGCTTTTCATGCCTCTTTCGCCCTCTTCCTCCTCTTGGCCTCGGCGCTGCTAATACGCTTCCGCCTTGGCCTTTGTGTTACATCGTGAGGTGGTCTGCTATGTCCAGCCTCATTCTGAGCGGTAACTTGGGGTGAACATTTCTGTTCATCCCCAGCCCCCGCCCTAAATTGGGGTGAGCATTGCTGTTCAGCCTCGGGATTTGTTGTTTTTTTGTCCGTTTGTTTTTTGTCCTTATTCATGTATGTTTCCACGAGTAGCAAGAAAAGGGTGGGTCACCTCTGGCAGAGTGCCGCATTACCAGAGTAAGGGTAATTACAATGAGGTTTCGTCCGGTTCCTCAAGGGGTTCGTTTGTAACTGCATATCATCCTGCGGCTATTCAGCTGTCGGCGTGATTCCTCACACCTTAACTTGGGTAGGCTTGTCCGTGGTGGCATGTTTTGCAGATCTTTTGGGGGGAATTTAGTTCCCCTCACCCTACTTATTTCTGCCAATGACCAGGAGTCCGGTGACCCCGTCCGTAAAGCCACATTGGCTTACCGGACAGGGCCTCCAGCCCCCTGGCCGTTCCCCTATCCGCCAATTGGGGACGCGCCCGATAGGTCGCCCAACCCACGGGTTCATACGAATCAATAATTGTAAATTAGGATTTTTTGTATATAATCAACAATTGAATTTTTCAGTTATCAAAGATCAAGTCTGCCTTATATGCTTCCCAGTTTGTTTTTCATTTCTATTGATAAGACTTAATTGAGGTATGAGACCCTCCGAATTCAAAATTTATATGTCTATCACATTCCCACGTCTAGTGTTAACAAAGGTATGTTCCTCAAAGTTTGATGATAAGCATTGGCATCTCAGACAATTATGAGCTGTGATATGTCTTCTCCGCAGGCTCTCACAAGCTCGTTCACTTCTTTGTTTGGTGGCGGTTCCTAACTATAGTAAGGAAAGTACCCTAATCCAATCACCAGCTATCTTCTCTTTGACCGCCAATGCCGTCAAGTCCCTCGTAAAAAATAGTCAGTCAACAGCAATATATTTAATCCTTCCCAAATAACTATGTTGTGAAAAAACTCCCAACGGATCTCTCCAATCCCATTATCTTTTTTTCTGTAGACCCAGGTTAGAACCTGTGAACTTGATTTTGCATGTATAATTATATTAATGATTTGCTGCTGGGAAAAAACTTCAGTTATATTCATTACTACACCAAAGGTTCCAAACAGTGCATCACATGTTCCACAAAATTTAGAAAGTCCGTAAAAAAGCTTCTGATTTCAAAGGCCTGTTATTCTTCAGACGAATTATATACTGACACAAATTTCTATTTCATAAACAAATGATTTTTATTTTTGTGTTCCAGTACGTGCAAGTATTTAAACTGTGTGACTATTTCAACTTTAAGTTCGATTGACACATTTGGCTCTGAACTGTATAGTTTGAAAATGTTTACGAAGTAGATACTTACTTTTATTTCTGTGCATTCACTTTTTATATTAATATGCTTCATAGTTTTCATATTCTTATATCTACATTTATGTGTGGCATGAGAATCTTCATTATTATTCATTTCAATATGTAGTGTATGTATATTTTCACTCCAAAATTCGTAAATTACCAAATGGTCCAGTACTAAAATAACATAACATTTATCTTTCAATTATCTTCAAAATCCATAACTGAAATATTCAAAAACACTTCATTGTTAGACTTCCCTAAATGTTTAGTGAATGTGTTTTTGAATGTGTTAGGCTAATTGCACACACACCCATTTTGGACGGCCAGTATACAATCGGCCGATATTTTATTGGTAGCAGGTGCTTGCAGACTCACCAAATTTTTACCGGTCACCGTAATCAGCACGCACTTCCAAAACTAAGTTGATATGTAGTAACTACAATTTCACCGAGCAGTCGAAACTGAAATGGTCGGTAAAAAACCGGTGAGTATGCAAGAGTGTATTTGGTCACGTACGCCACTACTTCCCGGTACTGCCGGCGATACAGTGGCAGTGGACGGCTGCTCACCGGTATTTTACCGGCGATGATCACCGGTCGGTGTGTGTGCCAAGTCCCGTTCCCACCTGTGGTGCACTATTGGAATTTGGACGACCGGTGTAAAATCGGCCGTCCAAAATCGGTGTGTGTGCAATTAGCCTTATCTTTCAATTTGTATACCTTTGTATACCTGTACCGGGAAGTAGTGCTTTACGTCACTAAATACACTCTTGCAGATTCACCGGTATTTTACCGACCATTCCAGTCTCGACTGCTCAGTGCGTGCTAATTACGGTGACCGGTAAAAATCCGGTGAGTCTGCAAGCACCCGCTACCAATAAAATATCGCCCGATTTCATACTGGCCGTCCAAAATCGATGTTTTGGTCGGCCGATTTTATATCGCTATTTTTATTATATTATCCACATGTGAACCACATGTGGATAGGGCTAATTGCACACACAACGATTGTGGACGACCGATTTTATACCGGTCGTCCAAATTCCAATAGTGAGCCACATGTGGCAACGGGACCTTGCATCGCTATTTTTATTATATTGTGCCTTTCAACGGGATTGAGTTATAAATTACCAAGCCTTAAGATTGTTACCTTTAGAAATTCTCAGCATTCAAATTTCTATTAGTTTTTATATCTAACATTGTATCCCTCAAAATCCTCAAAGGCTTATAAATGGTCAGTTCAGATTATTGCTCCGTAGTCCATCATAAATATCAAGAAATATTGGGAATTAGTAGAATTATTGAAGTACCTATTGTGTTTGCTCTCTTGGGTTTTCCTAAGATCACCTGAAGTATTAAGTCTGGTTCTGTACTATTCCTTTCATGAATATTTCCATCTAGCCATAGAAACTTGGTATTTCTGAATCTTCTCATCTGCGGGGTGGGCCTACTCAAGTGTTTGACCAATGAGGTGCCTTCACCCCCGAATTTTTCTCCCACCATATAAAGTTGCTCAAATCTCAGATCGATATTGTAATTTTAGAAATAAGTTAGTATGAGAAAAACCTTTGTAGAGAACAGTTGAAATAAACATTTATCTGTGCTATCTTCGCACTTCTTTAATTCGACACAATGTGTGTAACTCAAATACGGATGATAAAACAATCGTACGTCATAACATTGTGTACAATTTCATTGAAAAAATTTGTCTGTTCGATAAAACCGATATGGTTAACATAACGAACCATTTATAGTGAAAATCAGATTAGTGTGAAGTTAGCCAGTTTCCTAGCCACACTTTCTGACGTAGGGAAAATAATATGTGGGATAGAGGAACAAACGCGGGCGGTGTTGTCAGATTTTCAATTTTTTCTGATTGATTGATGATTGAAATTCTTTCAGTGAATAAACATAACCTACAAGAAGACCATGTTTCTGATACAATACTCAACATAAAGTCTTACAAATCCTTGAGGAGACTATCGATAATCTACCCAAATGATTCCGAATGTCAAAAATTCTCATACTTCTTAAAAAGGAAGACATACAAATAATTATATAATATAATTACGGTCAAAACAATGTGTTTGACCGTAATAGGCGAGGAAAAAATAATTTCTCAACAAGACCATCAGTAAACTAACAGAAATATTTCGAGTGCTAAAAATTTTTGTATTTCGCAAAACTGGAGACATATAGTTGAAATTATATACAGAGTCAAAACGATTTGTTTGGCCGTGATAGGCGGGGAAAAAAATAATGTCTGACAAGACTTCAACTAAAGTACCCGAAATATTCCGTGTGGCAAAAATTATTGAGCTATATTGGAAAGGAAACATATGGAATGTTATACATACAGAGTCAAATCAATTTGTTTGGCCGTAAAAAATAATTTCTCAACAAAACCATCAGTAAAGTAACAGAAATATTTCGAGAGCCAAGAATTTTTGTATTTCGCAAAACTGAAAACATATAGTATATACAGGGTCAAAACAATTTGTTTGGGCGTAATAGGCGAGGAGAAAAATAATGTCTGACAAGACTTCAACTAAAGTACCCGAAATATTCCGTGTGCCAAAAATTATCGAGCTACATTGGAAAGGAAACATATGGAATGTTATGTATCCAGAGTCAAATCAATTTGTTTGGCCGTAATAGGCGAGGAAAAAAATAATTTCTCAAAAAGACCATCAGTAAACTAACAGAAATATTTCGAGTGCCAAGAATTTTTGTATTTCGCAAAACTGAAAACATATAGTTGAAATTATATACAGGGTCAAATCAATTTGTTTGGCCGTAATAGGCGAGGAAAAAAATAATGTCTGACGAAACTTCAACTAAAGTACTCGAAATATTCCGTGTGTCAAAAGTTATTGAGCTACATTGGAAAGGAAACATATGGAATGTTATACATACAGAGTCAAATCAATTTGTTTGGCCGAAATAGGCGAGGAAAAAGTAATTTCTCAACAAGACCATCAGTAAAGTAACAAAAATATTTCGAGAGCCAAGAATTTTTGTATTTCGCAAAACTGAAAACATATAGTTGGAATTAAACTGTTTCAGTTAATTTTGATACGGTTCTTCCTCAAGTATCGGACAGTTCCATTTATTGATATATGGTAAATTCTTCCAGACGCACAGGTTGTTGCATTTTCTCATGGTATAAGAAAATATTTTTGAATAAAACAACATATCAGCGTGTTTTGATATTTTTATCACTTATTCTACTTATTCTACGTCATCTTCTGAAGACGACAACTTGGTTGACGAAACGTGCGTCGAGAAAAGTGTTGAACTTCTGGTGTTTCGACGCAATGCTTTTCGAATTCAACTCACTACAGTTTCAGTATTAGTCACATTTTTTGTGTTTTTAATGCATCGCTGTGTTTTTACTTGGAGTTTGAATAAAAATTGTTGAGTGTATGATAAATAATAAATTTTGAATGAGACTGATTTCGTAAGTGAAAGTAATATCTTCAAATAAGGATATTATCTATTGAACAAACCAAAAAATAGATAATTATTGTTTCACTTCGTTAATAACTGATTAAACAGGATGAAAGCGAATATCATCTCCTCACAAAATCACCTTAAGGTGATTTTGTTTAATTCAAAAAATGAATATCCACTATAGTTTATCGACAAATTTACTGAAAGCCATTTTCATTCGGATAATCATCATCATTTGCATCATGAATGATTATATCGTGCTATAAAATGCCACAAACAGAACGGAAATGATTGACGACGGTTAATTTATCCACAATTATTTTGGAGCTACTCTTATGAATGAATGTAAAATTTATTTCTTTCGTGATCAAAATAAATGCTAATTTAATCAACGAAATTGATGAGTTATGCTAGCCGAAATTTGACGAAGTAATTATTTTCATAAAAATATTGAACTCATTTTCTTTGTTTTTGTTTAAATTGGACTGACCCTCTAGAAAGTATAACGTTCGGAGATGAATATTAATCATACCGTTTTCCTATGGGGATAGTCATTATGTGAATTGATATATTCATGAGATTTTCTACATACGGTTATCAACCCAAATTCATGATGCATAAGAATATAAAACGACGTTATAATCATTAACAAGATTTCATCGTTTCTGTTAAGCATATGGCGTGAACAGTTTTTCGAATAAGATTATTTCGAAAGTGATAGTAGGATTTCAAAGATGATATCAGATATGATCTTCAACAATACGTACGAATAAATAATTTGTTTTATCAAAATGTGCGTTCGGGCAACATACCCCGACGTTTCGCCCATTACTCTGTCGCCATAATCGTCCTACTGAGGGGGCTATTCGCAATGTGGTGGAAGAATTTGAGTACACTGGTTCAATAAACAACACCCATACGTCGACGAAACGCAAGATCCGCTCAAAACATCACCGCTGTATGTGCCGGAAAATATGAGGCTGTCGATTTCGTGTCGCTCACAAGAACTCGGCTATTCGCAGAACTCAACTTGGCGTCGTCATTTGAGCCTGCACCCATACAAAATTCAAGTAACACAGAAACTGAAGATTAACGACCATAGATAACGACGTTTGTTGGCTCAATGAGCTCTGGAGCAACAGACCGTAATTTTTATTAAAAAATTATGCATTTCAGGATGAAAGGGTACGCGAACAAACATAATTGTTGAATATGGAACGATATCAACTCACTTGAGATTTAAGAGCGTCCAATGCATTACGAAAAAGTCACTGATTAATATAGATTTTGGGCCGGCGGCATCATCGGTCCATATTTCTTTGAGAACGATGTTGGCCAGGCAATCACTGTCGACTACAAGCCCTATAAGTCATTGATTACCAACATTCTTGGCCTGAATTGGATGATCTAGACACCATCGACATGTGGTTTCAAGAAAACGGCGCTACGTGAGTAGGAGATTTGAGCCGGTTCTAAGCCTCCCCCCACCACTATGACGTATTAATTGCTTTTTTATTGGTTGTTGTTTGGTGAAGTCAATGTGATGTGACCTTGAAGGGTGTGGTGTATGGATCGTTCAGAAATTTTTTCCCGGTTCTAATACTCCCCCCACCAATATGACGTGTTATTTGCTTTTTTTTGTTGTGCAGTGAAGTCAAGGCGTTGTGACCTTGAAGTGTCTGGTGCATGGATCGTTCAGATTTTTTTTTTTTTCATATGAGATTTTGTGTGTGTATGTGTGTGTGTGTGTGTGTGTTAGAGAATGCACGGTACAGGGTTTCATCATGTGCTTGTTTGTCTATGTACAAACATACGTCTGCATACTTCGAAGATCCTCCAAGTAATGAATGCTCCATCGGTGTGAGGGCACCAAGTTAGTAGTGGAGTGACGTCACAGCAATAACCGTTCAACGGCTAGAGAGCGACATGTTCACTCCACGACGTGTGGCAGAGTAATGCGTATTCATCAGTCTGCTCTCACCTCCCTCGATGTAGTGAAGGATGTGACGTAACGCCCCAGACTCGCCATCAATGGTGACACGCAGGCGGGCGAGGACTGTGCTAACGTCTGTCCTCTCCGAGAGCGCAACGACAATTGCTTGTTCGGCTATCGCTCTCGAAGCAGTGAATGATGTGACGTAACGCATCACCCTACCCTCGCTATTGATGGTGACACGCAGGCGGGCGAGGACTGTGCAAACGTCTGCCCTCTCCGAGAGCGCAACGATCACTGCTTGCTCGTGCCGGCAACTCGCATCAAATTGGGAGATGGGCTTGGCTGTGACGTCAGGCATCTCTAGTGGATAGCAACTAGCAATGTGAACCTTTCACGGTTTCATGGTGGGGGTGACTCGCACTGTTTAATATAAAAGAAATGCTTGGCACACTATGAAATCAGTAGACGAATATATCTGCAGCAGTTAGCAATTGGTAGAGTGTTATTCAGTTCGTAATAGAAGGAAGACGGTGAGTGTATTTGTCTGTTGGAAATTGTTTATATTTTCATATATATTATCATCATGTCCGTTTCAAAAGTAGACTTGAATAAAATTAATAATTTGATTGTACAGGAGGTTGAAATACTAGAGCAAAAGGCCTTATCATCATTGCCAATTGATGAAGTGTACATAATTAAAAATATGTCAACTTATTCTACACGATTTGGTAAATCAATTTTATTAACTTTGCAAGATGTGAGCAATGATAAATTATTTAAAACATGGCTACCAAAACGTATTTCGTTGCAATTCAGTGATGACGATATATCTTGTATCAACTCATCAGGTGGTAAATATACGATGGTGTATTTAGGACAGAGCCAACAAAGTTTTGCTGGCATGAAAACGCGATCTCTAGTTAAATTCAATATGATTGAATAATAATTGTAATAATTTATAGCGAATTTCTTTAGGTCATAGCTTACAAAGTTTTTTGGTGTGAAAACGCTAACTCTAGTCAAATTCAATATGATTGAATAATAATAGTAATTATAATGAATTTCTTATTGTTTCATTAATATTCATATATTAGATGATAATTATATGGAAATATAAACATTACTAACTTAGTTGAATACACCCACTTTGTAACTACAAGTAAAATGGGAATGTGAGTATTATATCACTGAAAAATTGGAGGTTGCTTATTGTTTTTTTTTTATTCGATTTCAGTTCCACCATTTAAAGATGTGGATGCAGTACGCAAGTCAAGATTGGGTCGATGTTGTAGATCTCAAATCATCGGTTCAACATTTGTCGTCTAAATTGAAGGTGTTGGGTGATGGAGCCGAACATGCAAGCAATTATGATATGAGTGTATGCTATGATGAAAAACAAATCGAATTATGCCTTCGTGATGCTGAGAACTATTGGAGTGGTGCAGAAGTTTGTAACAAATTTTTGGATAATGAATTGGAATTGTGGCAACTTTGTGAGGTTATGATTGAACTGAACCTAAGAAGATTCCTGTATAGCCTCCAACCATACTTGCCAGAATGGATTATTCATCACTTTGAATTGAATGATGAAAATCGAGAGGAAATTGAAGATGGTCGCGAAAATGATGATTATGAGGAAGAAGTTATTTTAGATAGTCTGTATGTTCCTGTAAATCATAAATAATGTCAAATAAAAAACTTTGTATTATTTTCATGTTTTATTTATTTAAATCTCATGAAATACAATAGAAAATGATTACAAAACAATAAATATGATATAAAATACAATACGTGATATAAGTCAGTTACAAATAAAAAAAAGATCATAAAACAGTATATGATAGAGTGAAAAAAAGTGTCAATATCTGCTATGAACTGAACCATCCAATGCATTGTATGTTAAAACTGTATCATGCAAAATTAATGCATATACTTTAGTGTTGTCTGGAAACTTGGTCTTCCTCGTCTCAAACTCAATCTTTATATCAATAGTTGATGATTTTGTTGCATTCGGTTGATGGGAACAATCGATGACGAATAGTGGATTCTCTCTAAATTGCCCAATGTCCATCAGAGGTTCACTCATATCTTTATCATAATAACTTCGCTGGAAACTCTCAAAAGCATAATAAGCAGGAGCATCAAGTTTTTTATCGAAATTCAAATTCCAACGCTCATATGGGTAAACTTCA
Source organism: Leptinotarsa decemlineata (assembly GCF_025532065.1). Taxonomy (NCBI): domain Eukaryota; kingdom Metazoa; phylum Arthropoda; class Insecta; order Coleoptera; family Chrysomelidae; genus Leptinotarsa; species Leptinotarsa decemlineata. Next base: position 20,979,990 of record NW_027412556.1, on the reverse strand, counting down.
GAATTCAAATATACTCGAATACTATTGATATCAGCAGTTGTGAATTTTGTAATATCCTGTGTTCTATCTTCAGATGTGGTAGTACTTTGGAATGCGATGATGACAAAACGAGGAGTTTCCAATGCATTAGTTGTTTTGATGGCCCATATGTCTGAAGAAGTCCCACGTAATGATGGTAGTTCATAGAGGTCCCACATACGATATGCCAATTTGATTTTGGCATTCAGACCGCTTTTGTTTATTCTACTCAAAAGTTTGAGCTTGTGTTTATCATCTGGTACAATATGTCTTATTTTCCATTCGATTTTATTTATTTCCAAATCAGCATCAACCTCACCTATATACGAGTTTTTGAATGATCGAGCGATAATCAAAATCAATTCCTGTTTGGCATTCAAGATACTTTTGTTGTAATCTTCAGCAAAACCCATCAAATATTTCAGTGGTAGTTTTCCACTAAAAACATGACTGCTTGTATCCAAGATATCTTGCTTCAATTGTGAAAGTCTCCAACCAGATGTCAATAATGTGTTAGCATGAGATTGTCCAAATGATATCATGGTTTTCATTGTAGATGTTATCCCAGGTTTTCTAACAACAGCCACTTGTTCACCACCCATTTCATAACGAATTTCGTCAAAGAGAAATGCAATTGCATTATTCGAGAGATAGCATGTTTTCGCTACATCTTTGGGGGTGAATTTACCTTCTATGTAAATGAAGCTGTCGGCAATATCTAGTATAACATCTTGATTATTGATTGCAATTCTGATTTCATCCGAATTCCTGAATAGCGGTGATCCATAGGGCTTATATGTGTGCTCATGTAAACTTATGAGAGAATGATCGAGCACTGGTTCATTGAATATATTCAACTTTTCACTGTTTGTTTCGAGCACCATTGTTATTTTCTCACTTTCAATCCAATCGATTTCAAAAATTTAAGATCACTCACAGACAGAGCGTTATGTGCTAACTGTTTAGCATACACTTGTGGAATGAGCTTCTTTTTATGCACACTTTTCTTTTTATGCACACCATTCTTTTTAATAGTACAACTCGTTTGGGATTGTTCAATGCGATTTTGTCTATTGTAAATGAAACCCATAACAACAGTTATTCGATTTTCTTCAATTCCAAAATAATGAAAATCTCTTCTTCACTTCCAAAATCGATAAGGTTATTTTTTTCATCCAAAATACGCACTGTAATGTTGTGAATCAATTGACGACCTTCTGGACTGACAGGCATATATATAATACTGTGTGGTTCTTTAGTAAGATTGTAGCCAGGTTCAACATCAATATCGAATGAGAAAAGAATGTGAGATTCTTCACCATTTATATATGAACCAGATATTATATTGCAATCTAAGCGGATAAGTCTCACAGTTGTAATGTTTATTGGTAATGATGATTCATGTATCTGATTTGGTGGAAATATTCCATGAGCGAACCCCATCATTTCTGCTATAGAATTTGGATGTGTCAGATCAATTTCATATTTGGATCGCATTTCACATTTGAATGTATTATTATTGGCGTGTAGATAGAAAATATCATCTGCAACGACATCATTTGGTTTTTTATCATGAAACAATCTGAACATGATATGTTTCTGTATGACGGCATTGATCTCTTCTATTTCGTAAGCACCACATGGAATTTCAATTGTCAACTTTTGGGATATCGATGAGTTGTCATTACTGATTCTAAAACTAACTAAGTTATTAGCTTCAGTTATATTATTGATTGTATTACATCCATAGAATCCCAAAAGTCCTAATCCATAACGACTGTTCCTATCCAATTCAATTGGTGGAAAAAAATCCGCACTCAAGACACTTGTCCCGACAGCTTGTAGCTCGAACTTTCGTGACATGACTGATGAATATTTTGAAACACATTTCAATTTATTATTGTACACAGCAACAGCACATTTGAGACAATTTACACTTTTTGGAAGGTGTTGTATTGTAATAAGTATCATTTTTATTGATACCAATATTCACATCCTCTATATTACAAATACAACACATTGATTTTCGAGGTATAGGACCATCATTAACATCCGAATCTGAATTTTGATCGTGGTGGTGCTCATAACAATATCTATGTTTCATTATATCGATGTCATCTTGCAGATGCTTAGGCAACTTTTCCCAAACATATGCAATCTCATGTGCAACACATGCAAGTATCACTTCCTTAGGCATATTTGCAAGCATCACTTTATCCATTTTTTTCAAGGTACCATATTTTGAAAACATTCTAAGTGAAAACCCCATTCCCTTGATAGCCTCCCGATCCAGTTTTGGTGTTGAATCCATTTTTATTTGGAAAATTATTTAGAGAGAAACTGCAAGCACAAGTGACCACAGAGAACTGTATTAAATTTCTGTTGTCGATCATAGTTATATTTGATTTTTACATTCGAACATTTTCGAAAGAATCGAGTCAATTCCAATGGTGGGGGTAGATCTCCAAAACTATCGAAATATGTGACTTCTTTCCCACATTTTTTATATGCCACCCAATGTGTTCCTGGTCCACTTATTCCATCTAAATTAACAATAGCTGTCTCGTTTTGTTTTGGACCTGAAGATGGTAATCTATCACGCATAAAAACACCACGAAAATGTGGAATTTTCATTTTTTGTGCATAATAACTGAGATCGAGATCAGTAAGGGGCCTCTGAGGTAGGGGTTCAATCAGTTTTTTGTTTTGTTTGTGGCTTTGTATGGTTTTAAATATAGTCCTAAACCTTTACGGTATGGTTTGAGATATATTCCACTTCCGTGTTTGCCTAATGCTACAGCCTCCATGGTTTTATTGTGACGATTGGCTTCCATTAAAGCCGCTCTGCTGGCTTTTGCCGAATTCACGGCCTTGGTAATACCAGCAGCGGCTCCCGCCAAACTTCCTAGTGCGGATAGTCCAGCAAAAATTGGTATCAATGGTAAAAGTCCACCGATCTTGGGAACAGGAATTATGCGTGGTGTGCGGATTTTTTTCTTTCCACCGGCAGCTTTAAGGTATTTACGTGCCGCCTGCAATGCCACAGTGATAGCTTTTTTGCTATTATTCGTCACAAATTGATTCCCACCAGCTTTCTTCAATACATTTCGCACTTTATGGACTATCCCAGCACCAAATGCAACTTTTTTAATATTATTTTTCTTCGATTGTTTCCTCTTACATTTTTTCTTATTGGTACTACAACCCATGCCCATATGTCTTTTCGCTTTCATAATGTTGGTGACAAGTAATGCAGCTGCTCTTTCCCCAATACTCGCGTCCTTTGATTTAACCCTATCCCAAGCGCTGTATTCAAGTTCTTTGTCGGCTAAATGTCTTGCTGCAAGATCAGATGGATGCTTAGAATATTGAATATCGTGTTTTTTGCATTCAATATCTAATTTATTGATTCCAGGATCGTTACGAGCTAAACGTTGTTTCAATTTTGTACCCGGTCCACAGTATTGATATCCTCCAGGTAGATGTAATTCGAAAGGAAGTTTGTTTATTAAATCATTAACAAAACCACAACCTCTTTTAATTTTACGATCACTTTCAATACGTCCGTATCGTTTGATGGTACACATTGAAATGAATAAGCTAATAACATTTATATAGTCTCCAACCACGGCACGATGCGCATTGTAAAACAGAAAGAAAAGTTTGCTGTAGATAATCTAGATGAGAAATTTGGGTGTGGATTGAATGGACAAAGAGTATTCAGACATGGTCCACTACTTCCATCATCAGTTCGAGGACTCATTATAGGACCTTCAAATTGTGGAAAGACGAATGCAATGATATCACTATTAACACATCCACAAGGATTGAGATTTAGAAATGTGTATCTCTATTCGAAGTCACTCAATCAACCTAAATATCAGTACTTGCGAAGTGTTTTGGAACCTATAAAAGGATTAGGTTTTTATACATTCAGCAATAATGCAGAAATAGTGGAACCCTCCGACGCTAAGCCTAATTCTGTTTTCATTTTCGATGATGTGATATGTGAAAAGCAAGATATTATTAGATCATATTTCTGTATGGGACGTCATAAGGATGTTGATTGTTTTTATCTAGCACAGACATATTCACGGGTACCCAAACAGTTAGTGCGTGACAATACCAATTTCATTATAATGTTCAAACAAGATGAGACGAATTTACATCACATTTATTCAGATCATGTTTCACCCGATGTAACATTCAAACAATTCCAATTGATGTGTGTTAAATGCTGGGAGGATCAATATGGATTTCTAGTAATTGATAAGGATAGAAAAATAGATGAAGGTAGATATCGCAAAGGATTCGATAGTTTTATATACCCATGATCTTGTTTTTGAAACTTATTCGATCACTGAATATTGTAGAGGTCACTTCATCAACGAATTGAGCTATAATTTAAAAAGGGCATTATGAATACAAAAAACGATTCTGAACATAAAAACAATGAAATGAATTTGAAACGTCAACTAGTAGAGACAACAGAAGCTGTCAGACAGAAATTCAACTCTATCAAGAATGATAATATTGAAAATCGTTCGACACTTGAAAGATTGTATGAGCCCATAATGAAACCATTGAATGTTTTATCATCAAACGCTACTTCTAAATCAGCAGTGTTATCACCAAATCGTGGATCTGTTCAATCTACTTCAAATTATCCCATGAGTACTCCAATAAGAAGAAAACAATCTTTTGATGGTGTATCATCTGTGAATAGTGACACGAGCACACTTCAAGACGATATGAGAACAACTCTATTCGAAACACCATCATCGTCCCACATCGATTCCTCGGATCCTGACATCTCACCTGTTATGAATGAAAGTGGTGAAGATGTTTTGATGAAACATTTGAATAATGTAAAATCTAGAAATCCAGCATATGATGGAACATTTGGCGTACGTATGGATCCAATTACACAAAAGCTGAAAATGGGAAGTCTAGTGGTACATTTCAAAGATGGAAACATTTCGTTTTGGGATGCTAATAAAGTGAAAAAATATGAATGCGCAGGTAGTCCAGAATTATATGATATGATCTTTTTGAAGAATCCACAAGATGTTGATAATGAAGAAACTCGTCAAGTATATTCCAAAATATTGAAAATAACGAATGCTCCATATAAACAATATCATCTGAAGAATGGTTTTAAAAATACAAATTCTAAAAAATTTCGTGAAGTCATCAAACCACTATTAGACTCACGACAATATCCAATTAGGAGTAGAAGTAAAATTGGTGGAGCACTCAAACGAGTGAAAATGGAGAAAACATATAATTCTAAACCTGCGAATTATGTGTACTGGAATTCACCGAAAGAGTTAGTTGCTCGCCTACGACTATTGGTAGCATCAAAGTCAGCTGGACATACCGGACATGATAATGAAATAATTTCAATAATTGAAGAATTACGTGAAGAAGGTATAATATATTAATATATATCCACAAGTAATGATCACTGTCACATCATCATTCAATGCAGTAACATTATCACTTTTTTCTCTTTAATCATATTGAAATAGAATGACTAATGAAGTAAGTGATATCAAACGACAAGTTGTTAATGAATTACATAGACCTGCAAGACGTAATTTTCGTAGAAGAATAACTACCATCAAAGGTTTTGCAGATCTATGGCAAATAGATCTAGCTGAACTACAACCTTATGCAAAAAGTAATGAAGGATACCGATATATACTTATAGTAATTGATTGTTACTCAAAATATCTATGGACTGTGCCAGTTAAAGATAAAACAGGTAGTACAATAACTAATGCAATGAAATATGTACTGAAGAAAGCCAAATTTTCCCCTAAACATATACAAAGCGATCAAGGGAAAGAATTTTTTAATAGAAGCTTCTCATCTCTCATGCGAGAATATAATATCAATCATTATTCAACATTCAGCACAAAGAAGGCAGCTATAGCAGAAAGAGTGATTCGTACAATAAAGGCATGGCTCTACAAGGAATTTTCGATGAGAGGTCACCACAAATGGCTTGATATTCTTCCAATTATAACTAGTAGATATAATAATAAAGTTCATCGTACAATAGGTATGGCACCCATCAATGTTGATTCAACAACAAAATTGAAATTCAAGGGTATCAATGGAATTGGAGGAAGACAAAGTAAACCCAAATTCCAATTGAATGATATTGTACGTATAAGTAAATACAAAAATATTTTTGAAAAGTCTTACACTGCGAATTTTACCACGGAGCTATTCAAGATTGTTAAAATTAATAAAACCATCCCAACGACTTATAATCTTGAAGATATGAATGAACAGCCGATTAGAGGATGTTTTTACGAAGAAGAGTTATTACGAACCGAGAATCCTGACGTATATCTGATTGAGAAGGTGTTGAAGAGAAGAAAAAATAAAGTATATGTAAAGTGGTTAGGTCTTCCTAGCGAACAAAATTCTTGGATTGATGAATCAAATATGGTTTAAATGTATCTAATAGTGACTTTCATGAATAAAGTAATATTAAAGTTCATTATTGTTTTCATTTCAATTATAAGTATGTGAATTGAAAAATATTGCAGCGGTAAACATTGCCCCAGCCATTCGCAATGTTCTGTGTATACCAAACCAAATTAATTGTATACTCCATTCCCGCTTATATTTTTCAACTCACGATATTGAAAACACATTATCATTCCCAAAACTAATCGCCGTCACTTTGAAATGCAGTATCCAACTCTTTTTGCCAATTATCTCTCACTGATAATGCCGTCTCATAAAGCTTAGTCGACTCCTCAAGCTCAGCCTGAGCTTGCATTCTCGAACGTTGATGGAATTGCTTATCTTTACCTATTTTTGAACGGAGTTCATCAGCATCTTTAGACATTCTAGCCAATTCAACCTTCGCTAATGCAATCTTGGCATTTAATGCTTCAAGAGTTTCATTATTAGCATTAATAGCTCGCTCACTCTTTTCAAGTTCAGCAATAGTCATCTGTGCTTTTACAAGACGGTATTTTGCTTTCCTTTTCATTTCCCCAAACCGATGGAGGGGACTGAAAGAAGATAGCGGTTCAGCTTTCAAATCACTCTTCATTTCTTTAGGAGTACCTTTTGGCTTCCTCTTCGATCTGTCACTTTTCGTTGCGGGTTTTTTCTGTCGCACAACACTTTTGGATTCTTTCTTTTCTTTAAAGTCAGTGACAATCGATGAAGATGCCTTAGTAACCTTCCTCTTGATTGTTCTAGATTTCTTATCAACACCAAGAGGAAGGGTAGATGAAGAGTGTTTGAGTGATGATAATTGCGAAACGATCGGATTTTCAATAATAATTTGCTCATTTGGTTCTGGCACATCTGCAAAGTTAACGAAGTCGTTAATATCAAAATCATTTATCGAATCTTGACTCGATAAATGTAATACTGGAATATTTTCAAAATCAGTCTGATCGATATCAACAAGTGGTGAACCATCTTCAGCAATCAATAGCGGCATAGAGCTCATGATTATTAAGGTCTGAGGAATGATATGTGATAGCAATAGAATGTGGATAGGAAAGGTGATGATGTTACTGAGACCTCACCATTTATAGAAGAAAATAAACTAGCGCATGCGCTCTTTCATCAACTGGCACATGCGCTCTCTCACTGAACTATTCACGCATGTAACAATCTTTGTCATTTAAGAGGAAAACTTTGTGTTGCATGCATGTATTTTTAAATGTTAGAAAATAATACAAATAAATTCAAAATATATATATATATATATATTTATTAATAATAGAGGACAATAACGATAATAAAAAATATAAAATGAAAAATGTTAATATGTCTCTGTGGATGTGGAACGTTCTTTGACTCTATTCCTCAATAGTTGTTGCTCGTGCGTCAAACACCAACATTGAAAAAAATGGATTCTCCTATTGGGGTAGAGTTGACCAACCTTCTCACACAGATCCCAAGTACTTCTACATGCATTGCATACATGATTCCAACAATTCATGGAATATGTATCACAACGCAAACAACGTTGCAGTGGAGTTGGAACGACAGCACAGGTACCGCAAATATTTCTACAGATACCTATATTGTTAAATATTATAGGTTCGGAACACTTCAGACACTGTAACTGTTGTTGACGATAATCCGATTTTGTTCGCTTCGGTGGATGAGAAGGAGGCGATAGTTGAATCCGCAACACGCAATCACTACACATACCAGTACATGGATTGATTGAATCCTTAGGTCTACTTATTTGACAAAAGTAGCACACAATAGCCCCTGCAATCATCATTGGGTAGACACACACTTTTGGTTTTTCATTCCACTCTTTTGGAAACGGCATTTTACTAATTCGATTAGAAATATTAAGAGATGACTTACAAAAACTATGAATGCTCTCTCCTACACCTACGATCTCTATTTATACAAATCAACATCATGTGAAAGTATAGTGGGATAACTTCTCCTACTATTCCACTCTAAACGAGTCAAGTGGGAGTCGCATCACCTCCTATATAAGTCGACTTGCAAACCTAGAGTTCATTCATTCACTCTCTACAACTGTGAGCAAACAACAACAAGATGAATTCTGCAAAAATAAATGCTGCATTAAATAGAATATCTGCTGTTGATGAAAACAATTGGATAGACGAATCAGATGATGAGGATGTCAATGTTCCGCTAGAGGAAGTGATAGTTGAAGCAGAAGATGTTGGAGTCGATGAAGATGAGATAGACGAAGTTGAAAACGAGGCCAACCAAAGCGACGAAGATGATGACGTCATGGAGTTTGAGAGGGTCATGGATGAAGAAGGAGATGATGAAGGGATAGAAGCTGACACAACTGAAGGCGATGGTGCTTTGAGGATCGGTATGCGAACGCTCAATGTCAGTGAGACACTGGAAGATCCCTTGGATTTGTATTGTGCAATGGATGCATACGTATTGATCAGCACAATAGATGGAGAGAACAAAAAACTATGTTGGTGCTGCTTTCGGTTTTATTCGCATAGAAACAATAATGGAGGGTGGTATGCCCATGTCAACACCCACAACACTGTCTCAATTATGGAAATGGGACAGAATTGGTGTGAAGCTTGCGAGAGGCCACTAACAAACTTCACCCGAGTATCTACATGTATTATATGTAATAATGTCCAACCTGTGGCACAATAACCGTGGACCTACTGGTCAAAAAAACAACAGCCCTTTTCAGGGCTACATTATTCACACAAACAGTAGTTAGTTGTATTAGTATTCATAGATTATATGACAAATGAATACTTTGACTAATAAAAGTCTAAGTAATTTGTTAGTCTTTGAATATCTATACATTATATGACAAATAAATTACTACTTTGACTGAAAAGTCGATATTTGGAATTTGATAGTCATTGAATATCTATGCATATGATGAGTACTACTTTAAATGAAAGTTGAAGTTGGCATTTTGTCAATTATTGTATGCATATAATGATGAATACTTTTACATACATACATTTTGTTTGAGACTATAAAGTTAACAATGGTATGAACCTGTTTCTGTTTGAAAGTATAATGATAGCTCTGAAAAGAGCTATTTTTTTATTGTTTCAGTCTTCAATTGTAGCCCTGAAAAGGGCTGTTTTTTTTTATTAATCCATGCAATGGTATGGACTAACGCTCCTCATCATCATCAGAAACAATGATGATTGTATCATCATCTGTATCTGATGATATACTGATGATGTCATCCTCATAATCATCTGAATCAGACGATATACTAATGGCATCATCATTAGCATAATTATCTAGCTCGTTATCCTCTAGATCGTCTAACTCATTGACATCCATCTCTAACTCTGCCTCTACTTCCTCTTGCATACCTTCTTCCATACGTGCCGGGAAATCATCAGGTAGATCATAGATACGTTGCAGCATTTGTGCAAAATTTGTACTGAAATGATCGAACGTTGAATCTATTCCATGTACCTGGATGGGGCCTGTACTCGTCATAGAACACTCTGGTACACTCATCGGTTCGGTGGTGGAATCAGCACTCGACATTGTGGAAGAATGATATAGAACTGGGATTGATGCTTTATTTATATTGGAAAAAAAAGGAGGGGGTGAAGTGTAAATGTAGAACAATTCAGTGTTTGAAATTCGAAAGCAATAAGAATGACAATTTTCTTCAAATTCTAAGTGATTATTATTATTAGAAACTCTGAGTGATTATTATAAAAAAAAAAACTAATAAGGGAGAGGGAAAAAGACACTGCCCCAACCTCGCAGTGCCTCGTGTACACCAACCAAAAAGTGTGTACTCCGTGGAAGGAAAGGAAAGGAATAGAAAGGATCGGAGAAATGAGGAAACGATTACATATCATCGTCTGAATTCAGGACTTCATCAATCAGGATAGGGGATGGTGGAGGACTATCATCGGACTCATTGTCAGCGTCACCGTCATCATCGTCATCGCTGTCGTCGTCGTCTGTGTTTCCGGACTGTGTATCCCATTCGTAATCATTCCGCCAATCATAGGGATCTGGATAATCCCCATCAGACAGGTCCGCTTGATCGGTTCCAGTAACGTGAAGCACTTGTATCCGATCATCATAAATTATGTCATCATAATTCATCGAGTGAGGTGCAGTCGTGGAGGTAACGAAACCTTCATGGATAGAAGCCCAGTAAGGATGTTGATGCGCTGGGTCACTGTACGGCTCAGTAGTTGAATCAGGTTCCATGTTGAAGGTGGCTGATCAACTGAATATTCCAACAGATAATTCCTACTTTTATACTTTTGAAAGGGAGTGGGGGAGGAGTGGGGAGGAGAGGGGATTAAGTGGGAATGAATTTCAAAAATGACATGAGCTATATTCCATGAAAGAGAAAATTGAAAATACTATATGAATTATATGAAATATACTTATTGATTTCATTATGAAACATATTTTCTTCCCAAGAGATTATTTACAATAGATTAGAGAACACAAAAATTGATGTGAGGTATTTGCATAGAAGAACTTGTAATTGAAATAAAAAAAGGAAATAATAATGAGACGAAGTGAAGAAAAATGCTCCAACCATCGCATTGTTCAATGTGTACCAAACCAAAACAATGTACACCCTTAATTTCACTTCTTTTTTTTTATTTTATTTTTATTTCCTAAAATTACAAACATAAACTTAAAACTATCTTAATTAAATATTCCTAACTAACCTAAAACTAATCTTACTACACTTACACTTAATCTATGGGAAAGTTTTTATAAAAGTCACTAACTTTTTATAAGTCTCTATCGAAGAGGTATCTGCTTCACACTTTTTCTCCAGAGATGCATACTTCCGATCTAGTTCGGCTATTACTTTTTCTGCTTCCCTCCGTCGGTTAACAATTTCAGCCATTTCGCGCTTCCTTTTAACCAACGCGGCCTCACTAGCTCGAGAAGCATGTTCTGCTTCCTTACATCTCTGTAGAAAACTGTCCAACATTTCACTAACCTCTCCGATAGGCTGTCGCACTTGTGGCACTAACACTTCAGGATTCGTCACCGGTGTTGCCAGCATCGGCGAAAGCGGCACCACCGACGGAGTGAATACGATGGGAGCCTCCTCCGATGGGGACAATACAACTGGTGGCTCCTCCGGAGAAGGCGCCCTAGGTTGTTCCACTACTGCTGCGGGTGGTGTGGAGGGCCTTAAGCTGTTTGGAGCGGTCGACCAACTACCTGCATAAGGATTAGTCCTATTGCAAGTAGCTCGGTACTTAGAAATAGGACCAACCTTCGCTGCAGGTCGTTGGCAAACCTTCTTTACAGGCCTGACTTCCTCCTCCTCCTCGAATAAGTCAGGGCTGGTGGATCTGCACCTAACTCGTGAAGTGGATGCCTTCTCCTGCTCTGTCATAGGCATGATGGATGCCACAGCGTTATTTAATTCCTGAGTGTTGGATGCCATTCTGAAAATGTAAAATAATACAAAGTTAGTAGATGTAAAAAATTAAAGTACATTGTTAACTTACTCAAACTTAGCTCCTCGTCGTATAGTACTCTGCTTCTGGTTGAGTATGGCTGGACTGCTCTGGATGACTGGAGTTGTCGTACTGAATGTAGAAGAACGTGCTCCTCGGGGTATCAACATCATTGGGAGTGGAGGGAATGAGGTGGGGGCGTGCATGCGCAATGGTTGGAATATGGTGGGGCGAGAAATGGTAGGAAGTGGGCGGGGTGAGCAATGGTGGGAAGAAAGAGGGCCGCGCTCCGCGCGGCTTACGCCCCAATTCGCTACGCTCGCGCCGGCGCGCTTCGCGCGCCGGCGCGAGCGTAATGGGGCCACCACCCCGGGGGGAGGAGGGGGGTGGGGGGTGGGGGGTGGGGGGTGGGGGGTGGGGGGTGGGGGGTGGGGGGTGGGGGGTGGGGGGGGGGGGGTGGGGGGTGGGGGGGTGGGGGGTGGGGGGTGGGGGGTGGGGGGTGGGGGGTGGGGGGGGGGGTGGGGGGTGGGGGGGTGGGGGGTGGGGGGTGGGGGGCGGGGGTGGGGGTGGGGGGTGGGGGGGGGGGGGTGGGGGGTGGGGGTGGGGGGGGGGGGGGTGGGGGGCGGGGGGTGGGGGGTGGGGGGGGGGGGGGCGGGGGGTGGGGGGCGGGGGGTGGGGGGCGGGGGGGCCGCGCTACGCGCGGCCCCGCCGCCCCCCACCCCCACCCGCGCGCTTCGCGCGCCGTGAAACCTAACCTAACCTAACACCTATGACCCTAACCTACAGTATGTATTAATCTAATCTAACCTAACGCGGGAGTAAATTCACCATGTTGGTTCAATTAATACGTCATCTGTTGGTTTTGGTTTTGGTTCTATTATTCTAACATTTGGATCAATGTCCAGTCCTGGATATCCCAGTCCACCTGATGGCCTGACTTTATGGCTTTTCTCCAAAACTTCAACTCTCTCTTCTAGTACATCATACTTTTTCATTGTAGTCCCTGTTATGTTTGACATAGCATCAAATTTTTTATTTGTAGACGCTGTTATGTCAGACATTTTTATGTCCACATCATTTGTAAGTTTGTCAAATTTACGAGTGAAAGTTATCCGAGCCTCTGCAATTTTATCGTCAAATGCTTGACGGGCATCGCGAGCAATATTACCTATTGTGGATTGTATTGCAGCTTGTAGGGCTAGAAGTATAACCTCCTTTGTTCCGTTAATTTCCCCCTCAAGATATGATACAGTTACACAATCACTCTTGTCAATTGGTTCGCTTATATTTTTCAATATTTTTCTTTGCATGTCATAATGACCATCTTTCGTTAATTTAAAACCAATCCCGGGAGGACCTCGAATGACATTACCACCCAATTTTCTTTTTCTACCAAACTTATCGATTGTTTTAGACATTGTGCACTCTACGATGATTCTTTTCAAACTGATATTTCTTTCATTTACATTATGTTATATACTTTACAGTAATTGGTTAGGAAAATAGAAATGAAACAAATAATATTTTTATCATTTTTTATTCATCTAAGTAACTTGGTAAAAGTGATACATATACAATACATAATACAATAATCACAAATAATCACAAATAAGAATGTTCCGGTTTGAAGGAATAAGCAATAATACTTCGAATTATAATTCAATTATTCATCTCTACAGTCAACAAATTGATTAGTTGGTCTAAGGCGCTCTCTTGAGAAAAAGAATGAACGATTTCAGACACCCAACGAATGTTATCATTAGGATCATTTCGATAAAATTCTATATCGCTATGACCCCATGGAAGAGTTCGAGTGGTATTCGGAATGATGAATCTCTTGTCGTCATGATACGATAAAGCGACTTTATTTTTCAATTCAGTGTAAATATCATGCAATACGCTTCTGAACGAGTTCATCTTCCTGAATATCATACCTCCCTCTTCAATGATTTTTTCATAGTCTTCACATGTCAATTCATTCTTTATAACAGATCGTTTCACACCTTTGGCCTTCTTCAGTTCACCATCAACAGATTTCACGTAATACGCTTTAGCACCTGTACCGTAAAAGCTGATTATTGGATCATTTGGGAATTCATCTTTGAAATTACCCAGAACTGACTTTGTCACTGGAATATTGAATTGGTTTCCTATTTTATAATTAGATGTATCGAACTTATTTATATTATTTTTGATAAATTCATAGAAATTGTCTGTATTTACTTTGAGAATAAGGGAGTCGGTATCAGTGTAGAGTAAGGACGCATCTTCTCCAAACTGTTGTTTGATACATCCATAGAAAAAATCATACATAACTGTTTTAGATAATTCTAGAATGGAAAATCCTAAATATAGTGGTTTATCATAATGAACTTTTACTCTAGCCAATTGAATGGCAACAAAATTTTCTGTAAAAATAGAGCATTTTTTAAAATTTGGTCGAGATATGAGACAACTAGCACCTATAGTTCTTTTTATATTTTCCCAATGTGTAATGAGTCTAACATCAATTCTATTGTCTACGTTTTCCATTGTTTTTCCATAGACTGCATTATTCATTAGTTTGTAGAAATCTTTTTCAGATTTGTTATTAGACCTATTACGCATTTCAGTATTCAAATCTATATAAGGCTTCATCCAACATGATTGCTTAAACCTCAATACTCTATGTGTGTTCATCACTATCAAACCATGATTGACAGCTTGCTGTAAGTTTCTATAGTGAACAATATATTTTCTTTTGTCGTTTAAATTTGGAATTAATTTGGGAACTTTCGATTTTGCATATGGAGGTATCAAACGTTCAACTAAGAATGGTAAATCGGAATGTTTATCATGAAGTTCTTGGGGATAATGTATATCCACTTCCAATACATATCCATAAGGACTATCAATATCCACATTCATTATATTAAGATTGAGAATTTCATGAGGTGCTAACCATGAAAATTCACCTGTTGGTAATGGTTGCGACATGCTGTGACCATATAGATTTGTTGCATCCAAATATGAAATGAATGAAGATGGTTCATTTGGATTATAATCCGGTAAAAATTTATTGTTTGCTTTATGTTTCCTTTCACTACATTGACTTATTCCACCACGAATACCTTTTTGAAAGAAGTGAACCATATCAATATCAGTTAGTAATTCCAATTCAATATTAGTATATTTCAACATGGCATCCCACGATAATCCGGGTGCAGTGAAGTATTGTGCCGGATCCAATTTATATTTATCAACAGATATATTTCTAAAGTTTTCAAAAATGTCACATAATAGTAACACATCTGACTTTAAATATAAATCAGAGTATTCACCCAAATCCTGACATTCGAATAAATTCCAAACAAGTTGAGCTCTCCCATAATCATTATCTGATACATGTTCACAATTGAGTTTATCATAAAATTGATTTTTGGTTGGAAGTCTTGGATGATTCAGTTTTTCGATGTCATCAACAAAACTATAGGGAAATACACCTTTCTTTCTCATCAAATTGAAATTTTCAATTTGTGGGAAATGTTTGCGCATCTCGATACACTGATCAGATGTTAAATTTGCACCTAAATTCTCCAAAGAACTAGGCATGAATCTGAAACTATCAATGAATCTCATTTTCAAATAATTCTTCTTCACCCTACCATCTTTATCCGTATAGGAGTGTGTAAAGAGATGTTTTGTGAAAGATATATATTTCTCATTAGTTTGTGGGATGACATCCACTTTATCTTTGTTTTTATACAATTCCTTTATGAATAAATGACAATCATATCCACTGAGATTGTGAAAAATTATAGGAATGAAATTTGGCAATTTAAAATTCAAATTACAAGATGAATGAGCAGCAGGGGACCTTTTTTTTCCTGTGAGGTGACAATGATCCCTCACTTTGACTTCGCCATCATTAAATTGTTTGGAACAAATGCCACAATTTGTGGCAGAAGCAAACTGTTCCTCTTCCTCAGGAGTTTGTACATCCATAGGAATAGGAAACCTGAGATGATTTTCATAAATATTTTTCAAATCATCTTCGATTTTGCTAACGAATTTCTGGACTGCATCCACACCCCTATACGAAACAAATTTTGATAAATCATCATTGTATGAACATTTAATCAAATAAGCAAATGAATAAGGCTCATGTTTGAATGTCTTGATCGAATACGAGTATTCAGGATTTGGTTTAGTGGTTTGAATCGGCTTCAGTACTGATTCAAAATCGGCATACACTACAAATGGTACCTTCATTTGTTTCTCAAAGTTTTCAAAAGTTAGTATATTTTCAGGTACCGTTTTCCCATATTTATTGACTTTGAAATTGGTTGATGGTGTTGTAGTACTCAAGTGATTACAATCATTTATCTTATGACGTAATAGTAATTGTTCATTAGAAAAATATAATAAACAGCCATCACAAAAATATTTCTTATGTTCATGAGCCGATAATTGGCTTGAAACTAATCTTGAAAGATCTTTAATCCAACAATAATGATTATTACCGAAATCATCTGTGATAAGTAACAAATTGACATGTCTTCTAAGTCTTCTCTGAGAGTAACGTAATGGTCCAATTATTTCATACATTATTTTACCCTTCTCGAATTTACTTTCTAAACCGTACACATTAACTGAAATATCATTCTTGTCTTCAAATTTCACAATATCTTTCAACTTTACCGGAAAATTCATACCTGTTACATCTATGACTGTACTGAAATGTGGATACGATGAAACTTCTGATGTTCTATCGATTGCAGGATGTAGTGCTGAAGTGATAGCCCATGCAAAACAATGCTGATCTTCATTACGGACATTAACCACGGCCTTCCTACGCTCGATACATTCAGGCAGCTTCACATATGAACATCCACTGAGCGGGCTGTATTTATTAATGTTCAACTCCAGAAACATGATTTTTTCACAAGTCCAACCTTAAATACAGAACAATATTACTAATCCATCCAATTAAAACTTGGTAGAAATGTTTACCTGAATCACGTTCCTGGAATTCTGTAGTTTGAGCGATAATCCCATTTCGAAATCCATCAAATAAGGAATTCAAATCAGTAGATTGATCAACTGTTCTATTCTGTGAATTAAATGATTTGGTTTCCTTCAGGTCTTGTGTTTGTAGAATATAACTCCCAAATACTTCCATATTCACTTTGATGATTTTGTGAACCCTGATGGCCGATTCCAATAATTCTATAACTTTCTGCCTGATTTCATTAAAGAATAACATGTAATCGGTGGAAACAATGGAACTCTGCACCCTGTATGTCGCAATCCGACGTTTGAAGGCGCTCTTTATAATTTGAACACCATCACTGAATTGAACACATGTATTATTCTTATGTTGTAGAGTTCTATTGTGAGAATTCACTTGAGTCAATGGAATCATCACATTACAACAATTACATGTGTACATAGGTGCTGCAGCGTCATCTAATCTCACTCGTTTCACTGATGGCCCTCCTTGGCAACTCTGGAGCTGATGACGACGAAGGTTGTCACTACGGGTAAAAGATTTACCACATTCACAAGAATACATTTTCTATGATATGTTCTCACTAACTCACTCGATGGAAACTGACATAACCAGCACTCGCCCGCTTCTTAAATACCATAATCCATGTCGCCTGCGCATCACCGTAGAGAGTGAGGGTAGGTAAGGACACATCGATGCATCCACTAGAGATGCCTGACGTCACAGCCAAGCCCATCTCCCAATTTGATGCGAGTTGCCGGCACGAGCAAGCAGTGATCGTTGCGCTCTCGGAGAGGGCAGACGTTTGCACAGTCCTCGCCCGCCTGCGTGTCACCATCAATAGCGAGGGTAGGGTGATGCGTTACGTCACATCATTCACTGCTTCGAGAGCGATAGCCGAACAAGCAATTGTCGTTGCGCTCTCGGAGAGGACAGACGTTAGCACAGTCCTCGCCCGCCTGCGTGTCACCATTGATGGCGAGTCTGGGGCGTTACGTCACATCCTTCACTACATCGAGGGAGGTGAGAGCAGACTGATGAATACGCATTACTCTGCCACACGTCGTGGAGTGAACATGTCGCTCTCTAGCCGTTGAACGGTTATTGCTGTGACGTCACTCCACTACTAACTTGGTGCCCTCACACCGATGGAGCATTCATTACTTGGAGGATCTTCGAAGTATGCAGACGTATGTTTGTACATAGACAAACAAGCACATGATGAAACCCTGTACCGTGCATTCTCTAACACACACACACACACACACATACACACACAAAATCTCATATGAAAAAAAAAAAAAAATCTGAACGATCCATGCACCAGACACTTCAAGGTCACAACGCCTTGACTTCACTGCACAACAAAAAAAAGCAAATAACACGTCATATTGGTGGGGGGAGTATTAGAACCGGGAAAAAATTTCTGAACGATCCATACACCACACCCTTCAAGGTCACATCACATTGACTTCACCAAACAACAACCAATAAAAAAGCAATTAATACGTCATAGTGGTGGGGGGAGGCTTAGAACCGGCTCAAATCTCCTACTTACGTGCCACACAGCTCATGCCACATTGCATATTCTCAACGAGATATTTAATGGCATGGTCATCTCACGTGGAGGTGATTTGAACTGGCCACCGAGATCGTGCGTTTGACCTGGTTAGACTTTTTCTTGCGAAGTTTTCTCAAGTCACAGGTGTAAGCGAATAAACCACAAACCACAGCGGTGCTCAAAGCAAACATAACCCATGTTATTGGTCGAGTTCAGCCTGATTTATGTTCCTGTTGGAAAATTGTACGTTTTGGATGCATTCCACCCAGAGAAGCCGGGGCGGACATTTGAGGGATGTTATATTTCACATATGAGGTCATCAAAGGAATGAAAAATGTCGATAATATCTCACACACATTTTTTTTATTTTGATATAAAGATATGAAACGCTTAATGAATGACTCTATAATGAATAAATGGTTTTTTTCCTTCCTTATTGATGAGTTATGGAAAAAATGATGTGTGTTATTTTTCCGTAATTTCCAGTCATCGATAAGCCATTCGTATTGAATAGCTGGTTGATCCTACAAAATATTCGATAAACATTCATTCAGTATTTGAAACAATTTTCAGGCGATTATTCTACGACGACATAGTAGTATGTATCAAGAATCTACACAGAATTGGGGCTAGACTTCTGAATATGTGTACCAAAACATTCAAATAGCATTATAAAACAAATCTATCAAGAAACTAATAATGTTTCTTACAGTTGATTTCACTTTCCATTTTTCATTTCTTATCCATTTCTCTCATTTCGTCGTTCATGATTTGAGTGTTACCTATATTTCAGTTGATATTTCATTCGCCATCAGAACATTTTCATTCTTATAATTTTTTGGCTCTGGTGAAGTAATAGAAGTGGATTTGTCTGTGGCTGAATCAATTAGACATTTATCCGCTTCATATATTTCTTTGGGTGGAACGTGCTGATTGATTTTCAATAGTCAAAAAACACATCAATATCATAAGCTATGATATAAAATCAGACATCGCTGGTGTCGGGTATCTCCCTTATCCTAAAAAGGACTAGCGTGAAAGTGAAGGTGATGACATTTCCCCCAACGAAAACGCCATCTATGACCCTGACAAAAAGACTCAATCTTCGGGGCTCCTCAGTTGCCAACCAAGCTTCGACATTGACCACTGAACAAAACGAGAATCGTCTTTCACTGCAGCTTCCACTGAAAAGCAACTGACATGTCTTGGTAGCCTCGTTCATCTTTGATATTTGAGGATTAAGTATTTCGCCTTCCTAGGTGGAGACGTTATTATCTTTGCTTTCAGGGTTGTTCTTTCAACGACAGTGGGGTGGTTCAGCCTAGCACCACTGAAGAGACCGTGTCGGATCATCTGCTGGAAATTCTCCAAGTAATACATTTCTCGATAAGTTCCTTGGTTGGAATTGGCTCAAAGAGGTTAGCATTATTAATAACTTCTTCTTCCAAGTACTTTTTTTTAATATAATTATTCAATATCTACTGAGTTTTCTATTGATTTCAATTAAATTCTGAGAGCAAAAGATTTGGCGTAGCGTCCCTTTTCGTCGCCTTGGGAAGAATCTTTTGTTGATAAAAAAGTTGAAAATCGTTTACTTTCCTTAGTTACTAACTATCAATTTCTGTAACTTGAAATTTCTAAGTTTGATATCTCAAAAAACTATTTTCTCTACAAGTTTGCTTTTTATTTCTGAATTCAGATACAATATGAATATGAATATATAAGAAAGATATGAGAAAGATCTAACAATCTTCAATAGAGGCATGGAGCCGACATTTATTAACGCACGTAGGCAAACATTAATAGATATCACGCTTACAACAGCCAAAATATCAAACAAAATCCAAGACTGGCAAGTCTTGGACCATATTTCTATGTCAGACCACCGCTGGCTGACCTATACGGTGAGCCAGGATCTCAGGACTACTGTAAAATTTCGTGACCCGAAGAGGATGGATGTAGATCTCTACAATAGACTCTTAAGAGGAGCTCTCCTGACTCCTGGAAGCAATGAAGAACTGAAAAGGTACACGGTATCTATCCACAACAAAATAGAGATTGCCTACAAGGAATCCTGTCCGATGAGGATGGTTCAAACAGATGGCACAACCAACACATGGTGGTGCCCTGAACCGGAACAATTCAGGAAGACAACGAAAATGACATTCATTAAGGCAAACGTACAAGACTCGAAGAGGACTGGAGTATATATCAAGCCAACCTCAGAGAGTTCAAAAAAGTCTGCAGACGAAAGCAAAGAGAAGCCTGAAGAGCCTTTTGTGAGGCAGTCGAAGACTTCCAACTAGCTTCTAGGCTACAGAAGGCACTCTCAAATGACCATCATAAGAGTATCGGCATCCTGACGAGGGAAGATAGCGACAAAGCCGTCAACCTCCAGGAGAGTGCTTGAGATTCTTATGGAAACTCACTTCCCAGGATGTACCAACAACACCCTCAAAATACGACTGGCAATCTGCTAGTGCAGTGATTGATGAGGACGACAAAATAAGATGGGCTATATCGGGCTTTTCCCTATTCAAGTCACCATGACCTGTCGGTACAAGACCAGCCCTACTTCAGTGGGGACTGGACACTCTTATGCCGCACCTGGTTGGAATATTCAGAGCCTCTCTAGCTCTGAGGTATATTCCCAGTAAGTGTAGTATTTATACCCAAACCAGGTAGGTTTTTCTTAAAAACCGTGGAGAGGCTATGTGAGCGGTACATAAGAGATGAAGTAATAGTTCACAACCCACTTCATCCAAATCAGCATGCATATACTCCGGGAAGGTCTACTGATTCTGCCCTTCACCATGTGGTTCCATCCACCCTGGGTATATTCATAGATATCGAGGGAGCGTTTGATAAAACAACCTCTCCAGAAACTACCCTCCACACTGTGCGATAGAGTGCAGGATGGCCTCTAATTAATAGAAACATGGTGTAAGGAACACCCACTGTCGATCAATCCCAAGAAGACTGAGATGGTCCTTTTCACCAGGAAAAGAAGTTTAACGGGCTTAAAACCTCCCGAAATTTTCAAAAGCAAAGTAAACTTCTCTGAAGAGGTAAAATACCTTGGTACCATCCTCGACAGGAAGCTAACATGGAACTCTCATCTACAGAATAGAGCAAAAAGAGCATACGTGGCTTATGAGCAATGTCGGAGGACAGTGGAACGCACATGGGGTCTTCAACCCCGTGTGTCCACCTGGATCTACACTGCAATTATAAGACCTATGTTAACGTATAGAGCCATTGCATGGGGACCGAAAGTTCTTTAAGCAACGGCCATCCAAAAATTATACCAAATGCACCGACTGGCTCCTTTAAACATCACAGGAGCCATGTGTGTGTGTGTGAGAATGCACGGTACAGGGTTCATCAAGTGCGTGTCTGTGTACAAACATACGTCTGCATACAAAAAAAGGAGATGAGGGAATCTTCCAAAAATAAGGAGGGAAGTAATCAATTATGAAATAAGTAACTCTATACATGGATGTGTAGATCATGCAAAGAAGTAATTTTCAGACACAAACTGAAAGAAATTCCTCCTGAAATAGCTACTTTCATACAAACACGAAAGAAAAAAATTCTTTCAAAACAAATACTTCTATATGAACACTGAATTATACAGAAAATACTTTTCTCTACTCAGTTTGTATTTCAAACATTCGTTGTGGAATAAAAATCAGATATCATTTACCGGTGAGAGCCCACCAAGTTAGCAGTGGTGTGACGTCACAGCAGCAAACGTTCAACTGTAGGAGAGCGGGATGTTCACTCCACGACGTGTGGTTGAGTAATGCGTATTCATCGGTGTGTCCTCACCTCTCTCTCGATGCGGCAGAGGCTATGACGTAACGCATCGCTCTACCCTCGCTGTCGATGGTGACGCGCAGGCGGCGAGGACTGTGTTAGCGTCTGTCTTCTACGATGGCGCAACGACCACTGTCTGTTCGCATCGACTTCTGTTAACGCGTCCAGTTGGGAGGTGGGCTTGGCTGTGACGTCAGGCATCTCTAGTGGGTACAAACTAGCAATGTGAACCTTTTTTGAAATGTAGCACGGATTCATGTTGGAGGTGACTCGCGCTGTTCAACATAAAAGAAATGCCTGGCACACTAATAAATCAGTAGACATATCTGCCGCAGTTACCAATTGGTAGAGTGTTATTCATTTCGTAATAGAAGGAAAACGGTGAGTGTATTTTTCTGTTGGAAATTGTTTATATTTCCATACATATTTTCATCATGTCCGTTTCAGAAGTAGACTTACATAAAATCAATAATTTGATTGTACAGGAGGTTGAAATACTAGAGCAGAAGGCCTTATCATCATTGCCAATTGATGAAGTGTACATAATTAAGAATATATCAACTCATTCTACAAGGTTTGGTTAATCAATTTCATTAACTTTGGGAGATATAAGCAATGATAAATTATTTAAAACATGGCTACCAAATCGTATTTCGTTGCAATTCAGTGATAATGATATAACTTGTATCAACTCATCGGGTGGTGAATATACGATGGTGTATTTAGGTCAGAGCCCGCAAAGTTTTGCAGGCATGAAAACGCGATCTCTAGTCAGATTCAATATGATTGAATAATAATGGTAATTATTTATGGTGAATTTCTTTTTGTTTTAATAATATTCATATATCAGATGATTTAGATGATAATTATATGGAAATATAAAAATTACTAACATAGTTGAATACACTCACTTTATAACTACAAGTAAGATGGGAATGTTAGTATTATTTCATGGAAACAAGTTGGAGGTTGCTTATTGTTTTTTATTCGATTTCAGTTCCACCATTCAAAGATGTGGATGCAGTATGCAAATCGATATTGGATCGATGTTGTAGATCTCAAATCATCGGTTCAACATTTGTCTACTTAAGAATTGAAGGTGTTGGGTGATGGAGCCGAACATGCAAACATTTATAATATTATGCTATGATGATACACAAATCGAATTATGTCTTCGTGATGCTGAGAACTATCGGAGTGGTGCAGAAGTTTGTTACAAATATTTAAATAATGAATTGGAATTGTGTCAAATTTGTGAGGTTATGATTGAACTGAGCATGAGAAGATTCCTGTATAGCCTCCAATCATACTTGCCAGAATGGATTATTCATCACTTTGAATTGAATGATGAAAATCAAGAGGACATTGAAGATGATTGCGAAAATGATGACTATGAGGAAGAAGTTAATTTAGATAGTCTGTATGTTTCTGTAAATCATAAATAATGTCAAATGAAAAACTCTGTATTATTTCCATGTTTTATTTATTCAAATCCCATTATATACAATTGAAAATGATTACAAAACAATAAAGATGATATATATGAATTAGGAAAAAATTACAATACACGATATAACTCAGTTACAAATTTAAAAAAAGAAGACTTTAGTATTGTCTGGAAACTTGGTCTTCCTCGTCTCAAACTCAATCTTTATGTCAATAGTTGGGGATTTTGTTGCATTCGGTTGATGGGAACAATCGATGATGAATAGCGGATTCTCTATAAATTCTCCAATGTCCATCAGAGGTTCACTCATATCTTTATCATAATAACTTCGTTGAAAACTCTCAAAAGCATAATAAGCAGGAGCATCAAGTTTTTCGTCGAAATTCAAATTCCAACGTTCATATGGATAAACTTCAGAATTCAAGTATACTCGAATACTATTGATATCGGCAGTTGTGAATTTTTCAATATCCTGTGTTCTATCTTCAGAAGTGGTAGTGCTTTGGGGAATGCGATGATGCCAAAACGGGGAGTTTCCAGAGCGTTAGTTGTTTTGATGGTCCATATGTCTGAAGAAGTCCCACGTAATAATGGTAGTTCATAGAGGTTCCACATACGATAAGCCAACTTGATTTTGGGATTCAAACCGCTTTTGTTTATTCTACTCAAAAGTTTGAGCTTGTGTTTATCATTTGGTACAATATGTCTTATTTTCCATTCGATTTTATTTATTTTCAAATTAGCATCAACGTCACATATATATGAGTCTTTGAATGATCGAGAGATAATCAAAATCAACTCCTGTTCAGCATTCAATATACTTTTGTTGTAATTTTCAGCAAAACCCATCAAATATTTCAGTGGTAGTTTTCCACTAAATACATGGCTGTTTGTATCCAAGATATCTTGTTTCAATTGTGAAAGTCCCCAGCCAGATGTCAATAATGTGTTAGCATGTGATTGTCCAAATGATATCATGGTTTTCATTGTAGATTTTATCCCGGGTTTTCTAACAACAGCCACTTGTTCACCACCCATTTCGTAACGAATTTCATCAAAGAGAAAGGCAATTGCATTATTCGAGAGATAGCATGTTTTTGCTTCGTCTTTGGGGGTGAATTTACCTTCTATGTTAGTGAAGCTCTTGGCAATATCTAGTATAACATCTTGATTATTGATTGCAATTCTAATTTCATCTGAATTCCTGAATAGCGGTGATCCATAGGGCTTATATGTGTGCTCATGTAAACTTATGAGAGAATGGTCGAGCACCGGTTCATCGAATATATTCAACTTTTCACTGTTTGTTTCGAGCACCATTGTTATTTTCTCACTTTCAACACAATCGATTTCAAAAATTTAAGATGCTAACTGTTTAGCATACACGTGTGAAATGAGCTTCTTTTCATGCAGACTTTTCTTTTCAATGGTGCAGCTTGTTTTGGTTTGGGATTGTTCACTACGATTCTGTCTATTATAAATGGAACCCATAACAATAGTCATTCGATTTTCTTCAATTCCAAAATAATGAAAATCACTTCTTCACTTCCAAAATCGATAAGGTTATTTTTTTCATCCAAACTACGCACTGTAATGTTGTGAATCAATGGACAACCTTCTGGAATGACAGGTATATATATATATGATATTGTGTGATTCTTTAGTAAGATTGTATCGAATGAGAAAAGAATGTGGGATTCTTCACCATTTATATATGAATCAGATATTATATTGCAATCTAAGCGGATAAGTCTCACAGTTGTAATGTTTATTGGTAATGAGGATTCATGTATCTGATTTGGTGAAAATATGCCATGAGCGAACCCCGTCATTTCTGTTATAGAATTTGGATGTTACAGATCAATTTCATATTTGGATCGCATTTCACATTTGAATGTATCATTATAGGCGTGTCGATGGAAAATGTCATCTGCAACGATATCAGTTGGTTTTCTATCATGAAACAACCTAAACATAATATGTTTCTGTATGACGGCATTGATCTCTTCTATTTCGTAAGCACCACATAAAATTTTAATTGTGTACCTGTGGAGTATCGATGAGTTGTCATTACTGATTCTGAAACTCATTAAATCATTAGCTTCAGTTATATTATTGATTGTATTGCATCCATAGAATCCCAAAAGTCCTAATCCATAACGACTGTTCCTATCCAATTCAATAGGTGGAAAAAAATCAAGATACTTGTCCCGACAGCTTGTAGCTCGAACTTTCATAACATGACTGATGAATATTTTGAAACACATTTCAATTCATTGTTGTGCACAGCAACAGCATATTTGAGACAATTTACACTTTTTCGAAGGTGTTGAATGGTAATAAATATCATTTTTATTGATATCGATATTCATATTTTCTATATTACAAATACAACATTCAGATTTTCGAGGTATAGGACCATCATTCACATCCGAATCTGAATTTTCATCGGGGTGATGTTCGTAACAATATCTATATTTCATTATGTCGATGTTATCTTGTAGATGTTTGGGTAACTTTTCCCAAATATATGCAATCTCATGTGCAACACATGAAAACCCCATTCCCTTGAAAGCCTCCCGATCCAGTTTTGGTGTTTTATCCATTTTTATTT
Source organism: Leptinotarsa decemlineata (assembly GCF_025532065.1). Classification (NCBI taxonomy): domain Eukaryota; kingdom Metazoa; phylum Arthropoda; class Insecta; order Coleoptera; family Chrysomelidae; genus Leptinotarsa; species Leptinotarsa decemlineata. The sequence goes on along the minus strand of NW_027412556.1, from coordinate 20,953,602 downwards.
GGAAAATCATCCAGAGAGGAACTGTAAGCACAAGTGACCACAGGGAACTGTATTAAATTTCTGCTGACGATCATAGTTATATTTGATTCTTACATTCGAACATTTTCGAAATAATCGAGTCAATTCCAATGGTGAGGGTAGATCTCAAAATTATCGAAATATGCAACTTCTTCCCCACAATTTTTATATGCCACCCAATGTTTTCCAGGTCCACTTATTCCATCTGAATTGACAATAGCTGTTTCGTTTTGTTTTGGACCTGAAGAGTGTAATTTGTCACGCATAAAAACACCACGAAAATGTGGAATTTTAATTTTTTGTGCATAATAACTGAGATCGACGTCAGTGAGTGGCCTCTGAGGTAGGGGATCAATTAGTTTTTTGTTTTGTTTGTGGGTTTGTATGGTTTTAACCTTTACGGTACGGTTTAAGGTTAATTCCATTTCCGCGTTTGCCCAATGCTACAGCCTCCAAGGTTTTATTGTGGCGATTGGCTTCCAATAAAGCCGCTCTGCTGAATTCACGGCCTTGGTAATACCAGCAGCAGCTCCCGCCAAACTCCCTAGTGCTGATAATCCAGCAAAAATTGGTATCAATGGCAAAAGTCCACCGGTCTTGGGAACAGGAATTATGCGTGGAGTACGGGTTTTCTTCTTTCCACCGGCAGCTTTGAGGTATTTACGTGCTGCCTGCAATGCCACAGTGATAGCTTTTTTGCTATTATTCGTCACAAATCGATCCCCGCCAGCTTTCTTCAATACATTTCGCACTTTATGGACTATCCCAGCACCAAATGTAACTTTTCTAATTTTATTTTATTTCGTTTGTTTCCTCTTACTTTCTTTCTTATTGGTGCTACAACCCATGCCCATATGTTTTTTTGCTTTCATAATGTTGGTGACAAGTAATGCAGCTGCTCTTTCTCCAATACTCGCGTCCTTCGATTTAACCCTATCCCAAGCGCTGTATTCAAGTTCTTTGTGGGCTGAATGTCTTGCTGCAATATGGGATGGATGCTTAGAATATTGAATATCGCGTTTTTTTTGCATTCGATATCTAATTCATTCATTTCAGGATCGTTGCGAGCTAAACGTTGTTTCAATTTCATACCCGGTCCACAGTATTGATAACCTCCGGGTGTATGTATTTCGAAAGAAAGTTTGTTAATTTAATCATTAACAAAACCACAACCTCTTTCAATTTTACGATCACTTTCAATACGTCCGTTTCGTTTGAAGGTACACATTAAAATGAATAAGCTAATAACATTTATATAGTCTCCAACTACGGCAAGATGCGCATTGTAAAACAGAAAGAAAAGTTTGCTGTAGATGATCTAGATGAGAAATTTGGGTGTGGATTGAAAGGACAAAGAGTATTCAAACATGGTCCACTACTTCCATCATCAGTTCGAAGACTCATTATAGGACCTTCAAATTGTGGAAAGACGAATGCAATGATATCGCTATTAACACATCCACAAGGACTGAGATTTAGAAATGTGTATCCCTATTCGAAATCACTCAATCAACCTGAATATCAGTACTTACGAAATGTTTTGGAACCTATAAAAGGATTAGGTTTTTATACATTCAGCAATAATGCAGAAATAGTGGAACCCTCCGACGCTAAGCCTAATTCTGTTTCCATTTTCGATGATGTGATATGTGAAAAGCAAGATATTATTAGATCATATTTCTGTATGGGACGTCATAGAGATGTTGATTGTTTTTATCTCGCACAGACATATTCACGGGTACCCAAACAATTAGTGCGAGACAATACCAATTTCATCATAATGTTCAAACAAGATGAGACGAATTTACACCACATTCATTCAGATCATGTATCACCCGATGTAACAATCAACCAATTCCAATTGATTTGTGTTAAATGCTGGGAGGACCAATATGGATTTCTAGTCGTTGATAAGGACAGAAAAATAGATGAAGGTAGATATCGCAAAGGATTCGATAGTTTTATATATCCATGATCTTGTTATTCACATTTATTCGATTTCTGAATATTGTAGAGGTCATTTCATCAGCGAATTGAGCTATAATTCAAAAAAGGCAATATGAATACAAAAAATGATTCTGAAAATGAAAACAATGAAATGAATTCGAAACGTCAGTCAGTTGAAACAAAAGAAGCTGTCAGGCAGAAATGACATTCAAGAATGTAATTTCTATCAATGACTATCAAGAATGACATTATTGAAAATCGTACGACACTCAAAAAATTGTATGAACCCATAACGAAACCATTGAATGTTTTATCATCAAACGCTACTTCGAAATCATCAGTGTTATCGTCAAACCATGGAAATGTTCAATCTACTTCTAATTATTCCATGAGTACTCCAATAAGAAAAAAACAATCTTTTGGTAGTGTATCATCTGTGAATAGTGACACAAGCACACTTCAAGACGATATGAGAAAAATTCTATTCAAAACACCATCATCGTCCCACATCGATTCCTTGGATCCTGACTCCTCACCTAATTTAAATGAAAGTCGTGAAGGTGTTTTGGTGAAACATTTGAATAATGTAAAAACTGGAAATTCAGCATATGATGGAACATTTGGTGTACGTATGGATCCTATTACACAAAAGCTGAAACTGGGAAGTCCAGTGGTACATTTCAAAGATGGAAACATTTCATTTTGGGATGCTAATATAGTGAAAAAATATGAATGCGCAGGTAGTCCAGACTTGTATGATATGATCTTTCTGAAGAATCCGCAAGATGTTGATAATGAAGAAATTCGTCAAGTATATTCCTAAATATTGAAAATAAATAATGCTCCATACAAACAATATCATTTGAAGAATGGTTTTGAAAAGACAAATTCTAAAAAATTTCGTGAAGTTATCAAACCTCTATTAGACTCACCAAAATATCCAATAAGAAGTAGAGGTAAATTTGGTGTAGCACTCAAACGAGTGGAAATGGAGAAAACATATAATTCTAAACCTGTGAATTATGTGTACTGGAATTCGCCGAAAGAGTTAGTTGCTCGCTTACGACTATTGGTGGCTTCAAAGTCAGCTGAGCATACTGGACATGACAATGAAATAATTTCAATAATTGAAGAATTTCGTTAAGAATGTATAATATATTATTATATCCACAAGTAATGATCACTGTCACATCATCATTCAATGCAGTAACATTATCACCTTTTCTCTTCAATCATATTGAAATAGAATGACTAATGAATTAAGTGGTGTCAAACGACAAGTTGTTAATGAATTACATAGACCTGCAAGACGTAATTTTCGCAGAAGAATAACTACCATCAAAGGTTTTGCAGATCAATGGCAAATAGATCTAGCTGAACTATAACCTTACGCAAAAAGTAATAAAGGATACCGACAAATACTTATAGTGATTGATTGTTACTCAAAATATCTGTGGACTGTAGTAGTTGAAGATAAAACAGGTAAAACAATAATTGATGCAATGAAACATGTACTGAAGGAAGCCAAATTTCCCCCCAAACATATACAAAGCGATCAAGGGAAATAATTTTTTAATAGAAGCTTCTCATCTCTCATGCGAGAATATACCTAATATCAATCATTATTCAACATTTAGCACAAAGAAGGCGGCTATAGCAGAAAGAGTTATTCGTATAATAAAGACATGACTCTAGTGGATATAATAATAAAGTTCATCGTACAATAGGTATGGCACCCATCAATGTTGATTTTACAGCAAAATTGAAATTCAAAGGTATCAAAGAAATTATGTTTAATCTGTTCTGTTTAAAACCTGTTTTTCCGTTAACCAGCTGTTGTACCCCTACGAACGACAACCCTCAGAAGTCGAAACTTGTGCGAGCTAAGGAATAACGAGGTCTTACCTTTTAACGTGTGATTCCTAACACATAAGAAAACAAAGTAAACCCAAATTCCAATTGAATGATATTGTACGTGTAAGCAAGTACAAAAACATTTTTGAAAAGTCTTATACTGCGAACTTCACCACGGAGCCCTTCAAGATTTTTAAAATTGATGAAACCACCCACATGACCTACAATTTCGAAGATATGAATGAACAACCTATTAGAGGATGTTTTGACGAAGAAGTGTTATTACGAACCGAAAATCCTGACGTATATCTGATTGAGAAGGTGTTGAAGAAACAAAAAAAAGTATATGTAAAGTGGTTAGGCCTTCCTAGCGAACAAAATTGTTGGATTGATGAATCAAATATGGTTTCAATGTATCTACTTATGTGTTTATGAATGAAGTAATGTTGAATTTCATTATTGTTTTCATTTCAATAATATGTATGTGAATTGAAAAATATTGCAGCGGTAAACGTTGCCCCAACCATTCGCAACGTCTTGTGTTTACCAAACCAAATTAATTGTATACTTCATTTCCGTTTATATTTTTCAACTCACGATATTGAAAAGACATTACCATTCGCAAAACTAATCGATGGTACTTTGAAATGCACTCTCCAACTCTTTTCGCCAATTATCTCTCACTGATAATGCCGTCTCATAAAGTTGAGTCGACTCCTCAAGCTCTGCCTGAGCTTGCATTCTCGAACGTTGATTGAATTGGTTATCTTTCACAATTTTTGAACGGAGTTCATCTGCATCTTTACACATTTCAGCCAATTCAATCTTCGCTAATGCAGTCTTGTCATCTAATGCTTGAAGAGTTTCCTTATTAACATTAATAGCTCGCTCACTCTTCTCGTATTCAGCAATAGCTATCTGTGCCTTTACAAGGCGGCATTTTGCTTTCTTTTTCATATCTTCAAACCGATGTAGTGGACTGAAAGAAGATAGCGATTCACCTTTCAAATCACCCTTCATTTCTTTATGTACACCTTTTGTCTTCCTCTTCAATCTGTCACTTTTCGTTGTGGGCTTTTTCTCTCGCACACCACTTTTTGATTGTTTCTTTACTTTGAAGTCAGTGACAATCGATGAAGATGCATCAGTAACCTTCCTCTTGATTGTTCTAGATTTCTCATCAACACCAAGAGGAAGGGTAGAAGAAGGGTATTTGAGTGGTGATGATTGCGAAAGGATTGGAGTTTCAACAACAATTTGCTCAATTGGTTCCGGCATATCTGCAAAGTTAACGAAGTCGTTAATATCAAAATCATTTATCGACTCTTGACTCGACGAATGTGATACTGGAATATTTTCAAAATCAGTGTGATTGATATCAACAAGTGGTGAACCATCTTCAGCAATCAACAGCGGCATAGAGCTCATGATAATGATTATTCAGGTCTGAGTAATGATAATAATAATGATAATAATAATTTATTTGTTCTAACATGTATGTTTTTACTAGTATGAACTATATGATTCAAACTGTAACATTATATGAAGCACTAATTAGATAACAAATGATAACAAATGAACTGAAAAAACCACAAAGTCGAAGACTGTCTATGGTGTGCGTCCAGCCTATGGTAAATAGTATCGATCAATAGTGCATGAAGCCAATGACAATATATTTTCACCTTCAAATTTGAATTTTATAGTAAATAAGCGTGTTTGATATGCTACTGAAATAGTGGTCACTTCATACAATACTGAAAATTACAGATCAAACAAGTAATTTAACATACAATTTTCCCAACATTAGTAAACAAAAAAGATAATATATATATATATATATATATATATATATATATATATATATATATATATATATATATATATATATATATATATATATATATTTATATATATATATATATATATATATATATATACACATACACATACATACATATACATATACATACATACATATACACATATATACACATACATATATAACAAATAAGGGCAATAATAAACGTATGATAACACTTCCTATACAGTAATACAAACCTCCACAAGTTCATGAATAGTGAGTCTGTTTGAATCATTCAAAAATTTTTTCAGTTTCTTCTTGAATCCTCTATAAGAATGAGTTTCTTTTATTTCGACAGGAATAAAATTGGAAAATTTTGGCACCAAGTACGAAAAACATCGCTAGCGGTGTTCTGAAATAATTGGACTTTTTTCTTGTTTCGTAGCAATGTTCTAGTCTTTTGAGATTAGATTTTTGTTCGAGTTCAAAGGAAGATACAACAAAGAAATAATGCTGGCGGATGTCAAGGATTCTAGATTCGGAGTATAACAAATCAGATGAATATCGAGAGTGTTTGTTTAGTAATATTTTCAGATATGTTTTTTGGAGAATTTCCAACTTTTTAATGTGTTCTTTGAGTGCACTTCCCCATCCTATTATCCCATATGTCAACCTGGATTCAATCAATGCGTGATAAATCATTCTGACATGTTTTTCTTCAAGAAATTTGGTGATGTACTTGAATCTATATAAGATACTTCTCAGAGTATTGCATTGTCTCAATATATGTATGTTCCATCTTAGATGCTTATCTATGGTTACTCCTGGATATTTTATAGATTCAGTCTGGTTTATTTTTAAATTATCGCTGATTTTGAGGTTACTGAATGGAGGAGTGGTGTGTTCATAACATGAGAAAGGCATATAAAATGTTTTTTCAAAATTGATCGTTAATAACTTATAATCGAACCAGTTTTTGATAAGCTTCAAATCATTCTGCATAATGGTTTTCATATTGTCCCAGTTTTCAGATTAGAATACTATGGCGGTATCATCTGCGAAACTGATGACTTCCCCAGACAGGTTAATACTGAAAAGATCATTTATATAAAGTACAAAGAGCACTGGGCCTAGAACAGTACCTTGCGGTACGCCATAATCACCAGTGCACTCCGTACTCAGACTGCCATTGAGTGATACCTGCTGTTTTCTGTCACTCAGATAATTTTCCATTAGTTTTCTGGCTACTCCATGGAAACCCAAATCATCTAAAATGTCTAATAGTTGTGAGTGGGGGACCGTATCAAATGCTTTAGCAAGATCTAAAAATACACAAGCATATTTTTTCCCATTATCTAGACTCTTTAATATCTTTGAGGTTGAATACGCAATAGCATCTTGGGTTGATTTATTTTGTTGGAAACCGTATTGGCGGGTACTTATCAGATCGAATTCCATAGTAAAAGATGTAATTCTCTTTTTTAATGATTTTTCAAAGAGTTTCGCAACATTAGATATTACAGATATTGGTCTATAATTTTGGTCAATTTTTTTGAGCCCGATTTATGAATTGGTTTGATAATTGCTCTTTTGAATTGCTGAGGGCAAATACCAGATATGAAGATCATATTGATTATTTATGAAATAGGTCCAGAGACATCATTTTTTATTTCTTTCAAAATCTCCGCTGTTATTTGGTCAAAGCCAGGAGATTTATTACATTTCAACTCCGCAATTAGTTCTCTGATTTCTTTTTCATCAGTAGGTGTCAGAAATAAAGATTGCTCTTTAATATTTCTATTTGACACATATTTCGTTTTTTTTTATCTTGCTAGCTGATTAACGGAAAAACAGATTTTAAAACAGAACAGACAGAAATCAGCTCCAACAGAAATAAAGTATTCTGCAAACGCATTGGCCATTTCTGAATTATTATATATAGTTGTAGTATCATTAATATCAAGTTCTTTTATGATTTTTGTTTGTTTTTTCGAGTTTGTTATTTCTTTCACAATATCCCAGACCTTTTTGTTGTTATTTGAGTTTTCCAAAATTTCATTTTTAGAATAATCACTTTTGGCTTTTTTAAGTGAAGAATTCAGTTTATTTCTGTATGATAAAAATTGCAATTTTAAGTGATTATTTTCAGGATTCCTCTTCCAAGCTTTGTACATTTTATCTCTATTTTTAATAGAATTCAGTATTCCATCTGTTATCCAAGGGGTCCTTTTTGTTTTCTTATGATTTATTTTTATCCTGACTGTACTTTCTTTTAATGCCTTCATAATTTTTCCGTAGAAGAGATCGGTTAATTCAGTGACATTGTTTAGTGCATAAAAATCTAACCAGTTTATGGATTTCGTAAGTGTTTTTAGTTTGTTTATATCAGTTTTTTCTTTGTATCGGGATTTATTTTCTCTTCTATTATTTTCTTCGAAGTTTAAATTTAGTACTATTGGGTAATGATCTATTATTGGTGTTCTTACTATAAAATGCTTGAAATTATCATAATATGGTGTTTTTGTTTTGATGAAACAATGGTCGATGCAGATTTTGCTGTTACCTTGAATCCTTGTATATTGATTTGATTGTTGATGTGAAGTTATACTCACTCATTATGTTTAAGTACATTTCGCTAAGAGTGTCTGATATTTTTGAATTTATATTGATATCGCCAATTAGAATATCAAAATCGAATTATTCTTTTGATAATCGTTCTAGGTAAGTAGTTAAATCTTTCAGAAACAATTCAGTTTCGATTGATGGAGGTTTGTATAATCCTGTTTCATGAAATTTCATTTCATAATGTATGAACTTCACTGATAGCACTTTGATATCTCCTATGTATTCAATGGTGTAACTAAACTGGATTGAATCATTGATGAGTATTATAGTACCATCGTTTTTATTCAACATACCTTCATTATGATATGTGATAGCAATAGAATATGAATAGGAGAGATTATTTTGTTACTGATACTTCACCTCTTATAGAAAAAAATAAACTAGCGCATGCGCTCTTTCATCAACTGACACATGCGCTCTTTCAATAAACTGTTCACGCATGTGACGATCTTTGTCATTTAAGAGGAACACTTTGTGTTGCATGCATTTTTAAAATGTGAAAAAATAATACATATAAATTCAAAATAATATATTTATTAATAACAGAGGACAATAACGGCAATAAAAATCAAAAGTGTCAATGTGTCTCTGTTGATATGGAACGTTCTTTGATTCTCCTCCTCAATAGTTGTTGTTCATGTGTCAGACACCAACATTGAAAGAAATGAATTTTCCAATTGGGGTAGAGTTGACCAACCTTCTCACATAGATCCCAAGTACTTCTACATGTAATGCATACATGATTCCAACAACTTATTGACTATGTATCACAACACAAAACACGTTGCAAAGGAGCTGGAACAGCAGCACAGGTACTACAAATATTTCTACAAATACCCATATTATTGAATATTATAGGTTCGGAACACTTCAGGCACTGTAACTTTTGTTGACGATATTCTGATTTTGTTCGCTTCGGCGGATGAGATGGAGGCGATAGCTGAATCCGCGACACACAATCATTGCACATTCCAGTGCATGGATTATTTGTTTCCAAAGGTCTACTTATTTGGCAAAAGTAGCACACAATAGCCCATGCAATGATCATTGGGTAGACGCACACTTTTGGTTTTTCATTCCACTCATTTGGAAACGGTATTTTACTAATTCGATTAGAAATACTGAGAGATTACTTATAGAAAGTCTCTCTCTCTCTTCTATACCGACATTCTCTATTCATACAAATTAACACCTTGTGAAAGTATAGTGCGAGAACTTCTTCTTCTCACAAACATGACTTGATCATACCAACTTATGTTTTGAGATGCTATGTCCTTCTCTCCCACTCAAAACGAGTCAAGTGATAAGTGGAGTTGTATCACTACCATTACCTATACAATCATATAAGTCGACTTGTGATCCTGAAGTTCATTCATTTACTCTGCAACTAAGAGAAAACATCAAGATGAATACTGAGAAAATAGTTGCTGCATTAAATAGAATATCTTTTGTTGATACATATAATTGGATAGGTGATGGATGTTTGAGAATCGGTCTCCGATTGCTCAACATCACCGACACATTAGAAGATCCCATGGATTTATATTGCGCGATGGACGCACATGTGCAGATCAGAACAATTGATGACAACATCAAAAAGTTATGTTGGTGTTGTTTTCGTTTTTACTCCATTGGAAACAACAATGGAGGCTGGTATCATCATATCAACACCAACAATACCGTTTCTATGATAAAATGGGCTAGAATTGGTGCGATGCTTGCGAGAGACCCCTAACAAACTTCACCCGAGGGTCGACATGTATAATATGCAATAATGTCAAACCTGTGACACAATAACCGTGGACCTACTGATCAAAAAAACAACACTTCTTTTCAGGGATACATTATTCATACTAACAGTAGTAGTAGTATTCACAGATTATGTGAAAAATGTTGGAAATTTGTTAGTCATTGAATATATGTGCATTATATGACAAATTACTATTTCAACTGAAAGTTGAAGTTAGCAATTTGTCAAACATTGAATATACAGTGTGTCAATTTGAAAACTTCCCACCCTCAATATCTCCCTTCCAGTACATAATATGAAAAAATGGTCAGACAGGTCAACTTTATTTGCAAGGGGGACACTCTGAATGAATATTTTCAACCCTCGGGGTTCAACCCCCTAGGAGGGGTGGATGTTACCCTCAGAATTTCAAATGGAAAGGGGGGTCAAGTGGCACATCATTTTGAAGGGCATTCAATTCTCTTGCCAATGATACCTTTTTCATTAGTTTTTGATGAGCAGTTTTTGAACAATAACGTTCCAAACGAACGGTGATTAGAAGTGAATAAGAATAAATGATTAAAACTCGCCCGCACTAGATGTTTGGTATTCAGGTTGGTATTCAAAACAAATGATTGTAATGGACTATTGGAAAAGGTGAGCATCGTACTAGGTAGCATCGTTCCAACCCTTGAGTAATATTCGAATTCGTGGATGTGAGAGGAATGTAGAACTACTTAGTTAACGAAATACGCATCGAGTGCAAACAAAAAATACTAAATTGCAAAAAACAAATTTCAACCATCTTGTTACGCTTTATCTGATAATATGTTCAAAATGTTGTCCATTCTGCTCTAAACAGTAATACAGTCTGTTTTCGAACTCCTCTCGAACATTTTGGAAAACTTCACCACTAATTGACCGGCATGCTGCTGTAATTCGTCCTTTGAGGTCATCCATATCAGTGGGCTGTGTTTTATAAACGACAGATTTGAGATATCCCCAAAGAAAAAAATCTAATGGAGTCAAATCCGGTGATCTCGGTGGCCACTCAATTGATCCCCTTCTGCCAATCCATCTCTCCCGGAATCGCTCGTTCAACCATTGTCGGACGGGGCGAAAATAATGAGGTGGCGCACCGTCCTGTTGGAAATGTAACAAATCTTCCTGCAACAGTAAATTACCGTGTGCATCAATTTGAGTTTCGAGCTCGTGAGTTATAAGTGGATCGATAGGTGCTTGAAGCATATCTAGGTACAGATCACCATTCAAGTTTTCTTCAAAAAATAAAGGTCCGATAATGGCATTTCCAAGAATACCAGCCCAAACATTAACTTTTTGTGGGTGTTGTGTATGTCCTTCTCGAAAATTGTAAGGGTTTTCGTCACTCCAATAGCGACAATTTTGCCTATTAACATTGCCATTCAGGAAAAATGAACATTCATCACTGAAACAGATATTGAACAGAAGATTAGGTAAAGCATTGATTCGAAGAGTCATGATTTCACAGAATTCTATTCTTCTGTCATAATCATCCTCATGGAGCTCGTGGAGAATCTGCATTTTATATGGATGAAATTTGTGCATTTTCAGTGCTTTCCTTACAGTCTCGTGTGACATTCCCGTCTGTTCTGCTACTGATCGTAAGGAGCTAGTCGGCTCTGCAGCAAATGTTCCCGACACCTCAATTTGAGCATCCTCATTCAGTACTCTGGGGTTATTCCTTTTTTTATTCTTCACCGAACCAGTTTCGGAAAACTTTGTCACCAAATCAAGCACATACCGGTGACTTATATTAGGATTTGGATTTCTTTCATTAAAAAGAGATGCCGCCCTTCGTGCGCACTTGCCCACCTCTCCATAAATAAAAATTATTTCAATTCGGTCTTGGATAGTGTAAACCATTCTTACAATTTATACACTTTCTAAGGTATCGCTGATCAGCTCAACAAATGAAACTGAAATGATAGTACTACCAAATGGCTTGAATGCGATGAACACCTTTTTTGCTCAAAAAACGATACTTTTTATAGCAGAAGTAACAAAAAAGGGATAAGAGTTTTGAATCCGATAATAAACCCAAATGAAAGTCACCGAAATCAGATAACTAATTAATGTAAATTTTTTGAGGCTTGTCTAATTTTACCCCTGATGGAAAGTTGAAAAGCTGACCCGTCATCACAAGTTTCACTTATAGGAGAGTCAATAAATTGTATTTCTTTGCATACTAACTTGATAACCAGGCATTTTAGTATAGGCTAATTCTAATTACTTCTATTAGTTTAGAACTACATTTTCGGATACTGCTGATCGGAAAATAATAAATGAGGGCACCGTCGGCAAGCGAATTGAATGCCCTTCAAAATGATGTGCCACTTGACCCCCCTTTCCATTTGAAATTCTGAGGGTAACATCCACCCCTCCTAGGGGGTTGAACCCCGAGGGTTGAAAATATTCATTCAGAGTGTCCCCCTTGCAAATAAAGTTGACCTGTCTGACCATTTTTTCATATTATGTACTGGAAGGGAGATATTGAGGGTGGGAAGTTTTCAAATTGACACACTGTATATGCATATAATGATGGGTACTACAAAGTGGGATGATGGTACTTTTACATACATTTCGTTAGAGATTATAATGTTAACCTAATGTTAACAATGGTGAGTACCACAGAGTGGGATGATGGTACTTTTACATATATTTTGTTTGAGATCATAATATTAACCTAATATTAACAATGGTATGAACCTGTTTCTGTTTGAAAGTTTAATGGTAGCTCTGAAAAGAGCTGTTTTTGTTTCAGTCTTCAATTGTAGCCCTGAAAAGGGCTATTTTTCTATTAATCCATGCAATGGTATGGACTAACGCTCCTCATCATCAGAAACAATGATGATGGTGTCGTCATCTGAATCATCTGTGTCTGATGATATACTGATCATGTCATCCTCATAATCATCTGAATCAGACGATATACTAATGACATCGTCCGCATAATCATCTAGTTCGTTATCCTCTAGATCGTCTAACTCGTCGACACCCATCTCTAACTCCGCATCTACTTCCTCTTGCATACCTTCTATACGTTCCGGGAAATCATCAGAAAGATCATAGATACGTTGCAGAAATTGTGCGAAGGTTGTGCTGAAATGATCGAACGTTGAATCTATTTCATGTACCTGGATGGGTCCTGTACTCGACATAGAATACTCTGATACACTCATCGGTTCGGTGGTGGAATTAGCCCTCGATATTGTTGAAGAATGATGTAAAACTGGGATTGATGCTATATTTATATTGGAAAAAATGGAGGGGGGTGAAGTGTAGAACAATTTAGTGTTCGAATTCGAAGGCAACAAGAGTGACGATCTTCATGAAACTCTGAGTGATCATTATGAGAAACTCTGAGTGATTATTATGAAAAACTCTGAGTGATTATTACGAAAAACTAATAAGGGAAAGGGAGGAAGACACTGTCCCAACCTCGCAGTGCCTCGTGTACACCAACCAAAAAGTGTGTACTCCGTGGAAGGAAAGGATTGAGGGTGGGAGAAACGAGGAAACGATTACGTATCGTCATCAGAATTGGGGACTTCATCAAACAAGATGGGGGATAGTGGAGGACTATCCTCGATGAGGCTTGGGGATGGTGGAGGACTATTCTCGACTTCCTCGAAACTGGTTCCATGTTGAAGCTAGATGATCAACTGAATATTTCATCAGATAATTCCTACTGCTGCTGCAGACGCCCCCGGTGTTTCCACTGGTGCTGCTGCTGCGGGCGGTGTGGAGAGACTTGAGCTCTTACGAGCGGTCGGCCAACTACCGGCATAAGGATTAGTCTTATTGCAAATACTTCTGTACTTTTCAATAGGACCAAGCCTTGCTGCAGCTCGTTCAATTGATACGTCATCTGTTGGTTTTGGCTCTATTATTCTAACATTTGGATTAATGTCCATTTCTGGATACCCCACTAATGGTCCACCTGATGAACTGAGTATGTTTTTTCTCCAAAATTACAACTCTCTGTTCCAAAGCGTCATATTTTCTCATTGTAGATGCTGTTATGTCAGAAATATTCATTTCTACATCAATTTTAAGATTATCATATTTACGAACCAAGGTTGTCCGAGCCTCTGCAATTTTATCGTCGAATGCTTGACGTGAATCGCGAGCAACATAACCTATTGTGGATAGTATTGCAGCTTGTAGGGCTAGAAGTATGACATCCTTTGTTCCATTAATTTCCCCCTCAAGATATGATACAGTTACGCAATCACTCTTGTTAATTGGTTCGCTTGTATTTTCCAATATTTTTTTTGCATGTCATAATGACCATCTTTTGTTAATTTAAATCCATTACCGAGAGTACCTCGAATGACATTACCATTACCATCCCATTTTCTTCCTCTACCAAACAAAATCTATTGTTTTAGACATTCATTCATATAGCATTGTGCCATGCTATATGAATGAATTTGTTGCATCTAAATATGTAATGAATGTGGAAGGTTTATTGGGATAATAATTTGGCAAAAATTTATCATTTGCTATGTTTCCTCTCACTACACTGACTAATTCCGCCTCGTATACCTTTTTAAAAAAAGTGAATCATATCAATGTCAGTTATTAGTTCCAATTCAATATTCGTATACTTCAACATAGCATCCCAAGATAATCCAGGTGCAGTGTAATAAAGTGCAGGGTCTAAGTTATATATCTCTTAACTTGTAATGCGAAAGTTTTCAAAAATATCACATAATAGCAATACATCCGTTTTCAAATACAAGTATTCACCCAAATTCTGACACTTGAATAAATTTCACACATTTCTAGCCCTATCATAATCATTTTCTGATATATTTTTGATATTTTCTGTCATAAAACTCATTTTTTGTCAGAAATGATGGATAATTCAATTTGTCAATATCATCAACGAAACTCTATGGAAATACACCTTTCTGTCTCATCAAATTGAATTTCTCAATTTGTGGGAAATGTTTGTGCATCTCCAAACATTGATTAAAGGTCAAGTTTGCACCCAACTTCTCCAACGAATTAGTCGTAAATTTTTACCTATCGATAAATCTCATTTTGAGATATTTCTTCCTAACTATACCATCTTCATCGGTATGGGTGTGTGTAAAGAGATGCTTCGTGAAAAATTCGTTTGTGGGATGACATCAACTTTCTCTTTATTCCTATACAATTATTTCATGAATAAATGGCAATCATAACCATTAAAATGATGAAATTCAAATTACATTTTGAATGAGCGGCATATGATCTTTTTTTCTCTGTGACATGACAGGGATCTCTAACTAAGACTTCACCATCAATAAATGGTTTATTACATATACCACGAGTTCTGGCTACAGAAAATTGTTCATATTCTTCGAGGGTTTGTGCATCGATTGGTATAGGGTATCTGAGATGATTTTGATATATCTTTTTCATATCATCTTCAATGCTACTCACAAATTTTTGAGCAGCATCTACACCCTATATGTAACAAATTTTGACAAATCATCATTATAGAGTAAGATCCCAGGGCCCCCAGATGTTACTTATTTTTGAAGTAACGAATTCTACGGTATAGACACTCTTCTATGTGTTTAAGAGTGTGTGTGTACTAACTAGTTTGACTAGACGGCCCGTTCACAGGTAGCCGGTAGAAAAGGTAGACAAAAACATAACTTACTTTTTTTAAATTCGAAGTGCTGATTTTTATATATGTCACATAGAATATTATTAAAAATAAATATTTCATATTGACAGACCGTTTGTGTTAGTGGTAATTCCTCCCAGAGGATTGAAACCTCATAAAAAAATTACCGAACTTTTGTTATATTCGAAGTCTTCTGCTTTATATATGATGTTTGGGGGGCTATTTTGATACCTTTTGTGTACAGCCACACCAATCCGAAGGGCCAAACATTCTCCCAGACACAATCAAAGTTCCGCTGTAAGTGCGAGAGTAGGGGCATTATGCAAGCGCTTGAGCGTGAGCGAGAGCAATATATTGTTTTCAGAACTACTCTAGTAGTTATGAGGTATTTAGTTGTTCAGTGTGTGTTGTGCTTCTGTCGTTACTGCGTTTTTCAACTGAAGTGAGTGGAATAAAAGTATTTGCAGTGCTTTATTTTTAATAAATACAATGGCAGAATTATTGAACTGTGTTTTTTGTAATAATTCTGGGGATAAATTGATATTGTTCACTGAAGAAAAAAAATGTCAAACTATCTTAAAACTTAGAAGAGAACATAACCTAAAATTTAAAGACGTTGTTTTACCAGTGGAATTGTATGAAAGTGGTTATCATAGACAATGTTATAAATCATTTACTGGGTTAATGCAAAAATATTATGTAAAAAAATCGTCCAGTGTTACAGAAGATTTGAGTTCAGCGTCTTCTTCAAGATCTCCTTCTACACAAGGTATAGAGCCCCAACCATTGATTTCACAGCCTTCAAGTCCAGCAGCTGCTCTTTTACCTGACCCCTCTACAATACCTCAGTCAACTGTTTTATATGACTTAACTGAACCAGCTCCATGTACTTCCCAAGATAATAATGAACAGTTAGAAAATGTTGATTCAACTTCTGAAATTATTATTCCAGTTGAAGATGAAGCATCTATTGAATCGAAAAATGTATGTTGTATTTTTTGTGACCAAAAAACAAAAAAACATAAATCGAAAAGACTGCCTTTGTTTTCATCTGAAAAGAAAAATTTTCTATCAAAATTTAAGCTTAAAGATGAAAATACTACCGAGTTGATTAATAAAATCACAAATTATGCTCATCAGAAAATCTATTATCATCATATCTGTGAAGTGAACTTTTCTTATAAAAATACATTAAAAAGTCATTGGCATGATCTTCGTGAGCATCATCAAGGCGTATTTGATGAAATGTGTACGTTTATTAAAGAAAATATAATTGAAAAAGGAAAGACTTATTTTTTGACTTATCTTCACAGATATTACATGGATTTGTTTGAGGAAAGTGCAGCAGAAAATTGTGAAGAAATTTCAGGAAATTTCACACCGCATAATTTAGAGGTTAAAATAATGAAGGTATTTAGTGAAGATATTACATTTTTTCCATTGGTAATAAAAAAACTATTAGCTTCAAAGCACATAAGTAGTATCGACGACCAATCATTTCAAAATTTAAAAGACGAAGATATTTTAAACTCAGCTGCTTTGCTTTTAAGAAAATCTGATTTGAATATCAAAACTGATAAACTGCCGCAAAATATTTCTGTCGAACATCCAAAAAAAGGAGAAGCATCGGCGCCTCAAGATTTATTAGATTTTTGTTTTACTATGATTGCTGGTGGTAGTCGAAAGCGAAAACAAAATCGAAAATGCATTCGCCAAGTAAACTCTATTTGTGAAGATGTACAGTATTCACAATGGAAAAATCAAAACATCAAAGCACATTAAAGAGCTTAACCAGTAGTCGAAAAATTATCGACATTATTCACAGATATGGACATTGCATCAGTTATCAAGGAATCGAAGAATTAAAAACAGAAGCAACTTATACATCCATTGAAAAATCTTCGTTATGTCCTGAAACAATAAAAAAATCTCAACATTTGTCTACTGGTGTTGTGTACGACAATTTTGTACGGTTCGTAGAAACAAAAAGTGGAAAAGATACGCTGCACGATACCGTTGGTATAATATACCAAAATTTAGATCCTAGTACTACAGATGACTCAGTAACAATGGATCCATCGTCTTCCATTGACATTATCTCGAACTCGAAAAAAAGGAGACGAAGAACATTTGAGGCTATTTCCTTAGATGAAGTTCCATACCCTAAAAAACCACGTATGATGGATAATCTGCGACTATCAGTCCATGAAACTGAAAATTTGAACCCAGCGAATTTACCATTATACATATGATGCAATCGATACAATCTAGATGGTGAGCCATGCTATACGATTACCAAATCGATTACTAAAGAAATAATAAACCCTTTTTAAAGCAGCCAATTGACTTAGTATTGGAACAAACCATCAATGCAGATGCCGCAAGAAGACTTACAGGTATTTCATTTTCGAAAAAAAATTTTTTTTGTTCATTGCAAATTTTTCATTTCATTTAACTATATATTTCCTAGTTAATTATGTCTTAAACTTTTTTTAATAAAACAAATAAATTTACCACAGAGTTAATTTTTATAATTTATAAATTGAAATTACAAGGTTATTTTCACCATTGTAATATTTATATTTGATATTTCAGGGATATTACAATTAACAAATTCAATTTCTGCACGACAACGATGGGCTCGGAGTCACAATTCAGTCATATTTATAAAGAGTTAGATTTACTAAAAGAACAAGATGTTACAGCTGAACTCAACAATCACAATATCAAATATAGTATCAATCAATTACAATCATTTATCGAGACTTTCGATGTTTTTGTTAACCCATTTGACGTAGGAGTACCAAAGGAGTTGTTAATGAATATTTAATCGGGCAAAGCCGCATCAGAGCCTGTTGAACAATTTCTTCTCAATATTAAAAAAAAATGGAGAAATTCAACGCAAATTGTTTATTGAAGAATGTGAAGCAGATATAAATAGATTTGAAAAGAGCATCAAAAGAACACCGTTACTCAATTTTTCTCAAGATTATTTGAAGAAGCAGAAAACAAAAGTTGCTGGTAAAATTCAAGAAGTGCGTGTTCAAAGAGATTTATTTGGACGTATGCTTGGCATATCTATGGATCATAAAATCGACATATCGAAAATTTTATCTTATCCTATAACTCCAGTGCCACTATCCATGTGCCATTTTGATGGTGCCATTTATAAAACTCAAAAATCAGCTTTAATGAAATCATTAGAGAAAAATATCGAACATCATCCACCATTATACATTGATGAATTAATTATTGACGGTTTTTTTCTACTTCATACAATGAAAAGTGTGCCTAAAACCTTTGGAAATATTTCCAAGAAAATGTTACAAATGGTAACACAATTGAATGCAAGTACATATAAAGTAATTTTCGATCAGTATTTTACACCCTCCATCAAAAATTATGAGAGATTACTACGACAGGAATATACACAACTTGATTTTTCCATAACCGGACCTGATCAAGTTCGACCTGCTGATTTTGCTAAAGAATTAAAAAACTCACAGTTTAAAGAAGCACTTGTCGACTTTTTTATTCTGCACTAGGCAAGTAATGAGATGATACCATTTATTGGCAATAAGCAGATTAATGTTAATTTCTGGCAATGTCATTCTTTTACTGTCAATAATAATATGATAGAAGCTAATATAAATGAAGAATTATCGTATCCACAGCACGAAGAAGCTGACACGAAAATAATTTATCATCTGTGCAACATTAATACCCAGGCAAAAATTGTAGTTAAATGTTCTGATACTGACGTTGCAGTAATAATGCTGGGAAATATGCATCACATGAAACATGATAATTCACACGTTTGGATATTAACTGGTGTTGGAAATAAGCAAAGAAATGTAGAAATAACAAAAATCTATGAGCACTTGGGATCAACTTTATGTAGAAGTTTGCCAGGATTTCATGCTTTCACAGGGTGTGACTATAACCCTGCTTTCTTCAAGAGAGGAAAACAAAGACCTTTCAATATTTTGAAAAAAAATGTAGAATATCAACAAGCGTTTCTCCAATTCGGTGAAGAAGAATTATTTACGGATTATGACACAAAACAAAAAGTATTCGATGTAATACAAAAATTTATTTGCGATGTTTACAATGTTCCCGGGATAATCGATGTGGATGCTGCCAGACTTCAACTTTTCATTAATACTTACACAGTATCTGACGTGAATGAAGAATTTGATTGGAAAAGCGTGAGAAACTTTGATTCATGTAATTTACCACCCTGTAAAAGTGAACTATTCCAACAATTCTGTGGAGCAAACTACATCGCAAGTATATGGAATAATGCACATACACAAAATTTACCTGATTTCAGTCCAGAGAATAATGGGTGGACATTGGATGAGAACCAATATCAATTTTACTGGTTCGATGGCGATCAGTTACCAAGTTTTGTCAGTGAATCACTCGAAAATGAATCAGGTATGTTAAGTTCACATCAAATTCATTTTTTATATGCACAGCAATTCATACCTTTAATAATGTTTTTTGTATTTTCAGAAGATTCGAACAAAGATAATAACGATGATGACGACTTGAATATTGAAATCCAGGATTGGTTCGAGTATGAAAGTCGAAACTCATATGAAGCTAACTATGAAGATTACGACTTAATTAAATAATAATGGAAGAAGATCATATTTTTACTGCATTTCTACATTTTTGTATTAATATAATAATAATAAATTGTCATTTAACTCAATAATTTGTTGATGAAAACAAACCCTTTGTAGGCAAAAAATTTAATTGTTTCGGGGAGCTTAATGAAATTGTGTCTGGAAGAATGTTTGACCCTTCGGATTGGTCTGGCTGTACACAAAAAGTATCAAAATAGCCCCCCAAACATCATATATGAAGCAGAAGACTTCGAATATAACAAAAGTTCGGTAATATTTTTATGAGGTTTCAAGCGTCTGGGAGGAATTACCGCCCACAGAAACGGTCTGTCAATATGAAATATTTATTTTTAATTATATTCTATGTGACATATATAAAAATCAGCACTTCGAATTTTAGAAAATTAAGTTATGTTTTTGTCTACCTTTTCTACCTGCTACCTGTGAACGGGCCGCCTAGTCAAACTAGTTAGTACACACACACTCTAAAACACATAGAAGAGTGTCTATACCGTAAAATTCGTTACTTAAAAAATAAGTAACGTCTGGGGGTCCTGGGATCTTAGACTATTATATGAACATTTTATCAAATAAGTAAATGAATATGGGGCATGTTTGAATGTTTTAATCGTGTATGAACTTTCGGGATTTGGCTCATTCATGTGAATCGGTTCAAGTACTGATTCAAAATCAGCATATACTAAAATTGGCATCCTCATTTGTCTCTCAAAGTTTTTTAAACAATAATTTATTTTTCGCAACCATCATACCATATTCATTGATCTTAAAATTGGTGGTTGGTGTTGTAGAACTGATGAGATTATCATCATTCATCTTATGACGTAAAAGCAAACTCTCGTTGAAAAAATACATAAAACATCCATCACAAAAATATTTTTTGTGTTCATGAGCTGATAGTTGACTAGAAACTGATTTCGAAAGATCTTTGATCCAACAATAGTGACCATTACCGGAGTCATCAGTTATAAGTAACAAATTGACATGTCTCCGGAGTCTTCTCTGTGAGTATCGCAATGGATCAATCACTTCATACTTTATTTTACCCATGTCAAATTTACTCTCTAAACTGTAAACATTAATTGAAATATCATTCCTATCTTCGAATCTTTCAATACTCTCATTGTTAACTTCAACCGAGAAATCCATACCTGTGACATCTAAAACATTGGAAAAATGTGGATATGACGTGAGTTCTGACACTCTACCATTTGCAGGATATAATGCTGATGTTATAGCCCAAGCAAAACAGGGTTGATCTTCGTTACGAACATTCACGACAGCTTTCCTCCATTCAATGCATTCGTGCAGCTTCACATATGAACGTCCTCCCAGTGGACTGTATTTATTGATGTTGACCTAGAGAAACATTATTTTTCCACAAGTCCAACCTAAATCACAAAAAAATAAATATTACTATTCAATCTCCTTGAATGAATGAATGAAAATCGTTTATTTCAAATTTTTTCAGGTTTTTACAATCTTTTGTGTGTGTGTGTGTGTTTGTTTAGGACCCTGCTATAGGCTTATGCCTCTCCAGGGTGCCTCCTTTGGAATTTACAAAAAATGAATACTTGAGTCACGTTTCTGGAATTCAGTCGTTTGAGCCACAATAATATCAAGAATTCATATCAAAAACGGCATTCAAATCAGAAGATTGGTCCATTATTTTGTTTTGGGAATTAAATGACTTCGTGTCCCTCGAATCTTGAGCCTGAAGAATATAATTCCCAAAAACTTCCATATTCACTTTGATGCTTTTATGGATCCTGATGGCCGATTCCAATAATTCAATGACCTTCTGCCTAATCTCATTGAAAAAAACAGTGGATACAATCGAACTTTCTACCCTGTATGTAGCAATGCGGCAATTGAATGCATTCGTTATAATTTGAACACCTTCAGACAATTGAACACAAGAATTATTTTTATGACTCATGGTTCTTCGGTGAGAATTCACTCGGGTCATAGGAATTGTCACATTACAACAATTGCACGTATACATAGGTGTTGCATTGTCCACTCTCATCCACTTCACTGAAGGCCCTCTTTGGCAACTTTGAAGCTGATGCCGACGAAGATTATCACTACGAGTGAAAGATTTACCACAGTCACATGAATACATTTTCTAAGATACGTTCTCACTAACTCACTTGATGTAAACTGACATAACCAACACTCGTCTGCTTCTCAAATACAGTCTGATCGAGTCCGTCAAGACGTCATAGCCAACCCCACCTCTCAGCTATATGCGCCAACCCAACATCTCAACTGGACGCGTTAATAGATATCGATACGAGATACGAACAGACAGTGGTTGTTGCGCTCTCGTAGAAGACAGACGTTAACACAGTCCTCGCTGCCTGCACGTCACCATCGATAGCGAGGGTAGAGCGATGCGTTACGTCATAGCCTTCGGCGTATCGAGAGAGGTGAGGACACACTGATGAACACGCATTACTCAGCCACACGTCGTGAAGTGAACATCTCGCTCTTCTACCGTTGAACGGTTGCTGCTGTGACGTCACACCACTACTAACTTGGTGGGCTCACACCGATGGAACATTCATTATTTGGAGGATCTTTGAAGTATGCAGATGTATGTTTGTACATAGACACGCACATGATAAACCCTGTACCATGCATTCTCACACACATCAACCAAATGTAATTACGTCATTATGTCACACAAACACAAACCAAATATAATTACGTCATTATGTCACACACACACACACACATAATCTCATATGAAAAAAATTCTGAATGATCCATGCACTAGATACTTCAAGGTCCCATCGCCTTGATTTTACTAAACAACAAAAAAAGCAATTAATACGTCATAGTGGTGGGGGGAGGCCCGGAAACGGCTGTAATCTGCTACTAATGATGTCATCGAATTTCCTCTAGAAGGATTGGATATAGACAATGTTGCAGCAGAAAATGTAGCTACTCGTTGTTATAATCTTTATGCACTTTCAAATCACAGTGTGACTATTCACAAAGGGCATTATACAGGATACTGCAGACACCCGTATACTGGCACGTGACACAAATACTACGATTCACACGTGTCATCAATTCCACCAAAATCGCTTGTGAGTGGAGAGGCATACGTCCTCTTATATGGAAAGGATGGAACAAAATCGCACCTTTGAGATAACTGAGGGAAAGTTTCTTCATGCTCCTGTACTATTATATACGATACCTATATTCAAATATTTATTTGTATTTGTATACCTGATGAGTTGATTTTATATTGTTTCATTATAGTTATATTTTAATAAAAAAAGTAATTGATAAATATAGCTGCGTCAATAATGTTAAATAAGTCATTTCATTTCATTGGGAGAGTGCTTTTCCGAATTATGCTCAAACTCTTTGTCAGTATTTAGATCAACATTTCTCATGGCACTGGAGGTTGCTTCATTGGCTTACCTGCACAGCTACCAGATTTGTTACCTCTTGATTAGTTGAGAAAGGAATAAATAGAATCGGCACTTTCGAAAGATTCACGTCAAAAAATGTGTGTAAAGAATGAGCGTTAATCTTCATTATTTTGAATAAATAACATTCGGATATGAATCGAAATATTTTTAAATATTTGATTCTTTTATTTATCAATACTGTCCAAGAGTATTTTCTTCGATGTTAGAAATAACAGTAAATTCAATATGCAGCAAAATGCTTCTTAGCGACCAGATTTCCTTCAATGCGAAAACAAGTCGGTACATCACACATTCCACTAATAACATCAACTTTCTTCGAGCACATTGAGCGCAAAAGCCGTATTTTCTCGGAGGTGAATCTCAATTCCTGTCTGAGACGATTCAGACAGATTGAAAGGCAGTGGTGTCGAATGGCGTCGGTATTCTGGGGGTTATTGAGCTTTCGGAGCCTTGAAGTCTGCTAGCTCTCGAAATACTTATTTCTGTCCAAAAATCGACTGACATGAATGTATGTAGTGAAAATTGTCACTAAAATGGGTGAACTCTTTCCTAACTGTCAGAAAGGTCTGTCGGTAGCCAGGCATTTGACGTGGGTCAATCGGCCAATGGTTCAAGAAGCAGGCTGAAGTATCGATTTTCACTTGCTATTGTCTGCTCCGTGATAGGAATCACACGTTAGAAGGTAATACCTCGTTAGTCCTTAGCTCGCAAAAGTTTCCACTTCTGAGTGTTGTCGTTCGTGAGGGTGCGATAGCTGATCAACAAAAAACATATTCCAAACATATATTTTTGAACAATGGCGAATATAGATATTTTCCTAAACATACTGTCACTTGTGATGCACTGTCTGGAACCTTCGATGTAGTAATGAATATTACTATTTTATTATCTCAACACCAAACCGTAATTTCAACTTGGTCAAGATGTCCAAGTGTCCACCTTGAATCATTCGCCCAGTAATATTCATTACTACACCAAAGGTTCCAAACAGTTCATCACAAGTGAATCCATTCTTAATCACCATCGTTGCCAAAATGAGAGGAGTGACTAACAGAGTCACTCCTGTCGATATAATTTTTGACACCCTTACGAGTGTACGTCACTATAATATAACACAATGAGTGTTTACATTTTTCATCAATTTTTTTTTCACTGCTAATCCTCTTTTACAAAAGGGCTTATTAGACGGGCCCTACCTAGGTCTGTAGTTTAGTAATAGTATCATCATGGAGAAATTTCAGGCGGTTGTGATGGAGTTCTTCTCATGGAAGTATCAGTCAAGAACTCGTTGGGTGACTTTTATTGCACGCTCTGAGCGTGTCATGTGATTTGATCAGATTTCGCTTCTTCACCTCCTGCACAGCACCTAACAAAAAAATACGATGAAAATCCCAACATAAATCCCAACTTTTGAGGTAGACTTTCCATGGAAGAATAACAAATAGTATAACAAATAGTTCAATCCATTTCAAACCCATGACCTGAAGAAATATAACACGTTGACCCGGAAAAATGAAACACATGATTCAGAATGCGAAAAATAACTATAGGATAGAGAAAATAACTTTTGTCTAATTTCTACTGAGATCATTATTTGTTACGATCAGTTTTTAGTTGGTTCCCGGGTTTTTCTGTGGTCTTCTTTGGTTACAATCTCCATACGTTACATACAATCATCTTCAGTAGCGTGGTCGAAGTACTCTTCTTGACTAGTCAACTGAAACTGAAGCTCTCATTTCTGCCGTGTCATTTTGAGTGCTGATTTTTTGTGCACTTTCTATAATGGCGGGTTCGCGCGTATTTCCTGTGCAATTTGGTTGACTTGGTTTCTTTTCGGCGCTGTTGTGTGCTGGATCTTTGGTAGATATGTTCTCTCTTCCTTTCTGCTGAAGTTCTCTTGGTGAATAATCATTTGACGTTGCTAGCCTTCTGGTATTTCCGAAC
The DNA here is from genome assembly GCF_025532065.1 of Leptinotarsa decemlineata. Lineage (NCBI taxonomy): Eukaryota > Metazoa > Arthropoda > Insecta > Coleoptera > Chrysomelidae > Leptinotarsa > Leptinotarsa decemlineata. Next base: position 20,927,918 of record NW_027412556.1, on the reverse strand, counting down.
AGGATCTTGTGTTCCTCGTCAGACAGTGCATGTTCAGCCACTGCAGACTTCTTGATCTGTTCCAATCGGCAACTCCACTTGTGCTCGACTAGCCGAGTACCAATGATTCTTTTCGTTTGACCGATATGGACCTCACCACAATTACATGGAATCCTGTGAACTCCAGTAAATTCTGTGAGTTCCAGTAAACTCTGAGATCAGCGAGATCCACTCAAATCAGCGGTTGCAGCCGAAACGTTTGGGGATTATAAGCAAACGGTAAAACTTGGGAACCAACCAAAACATACTCAAGTAACTGATAAATTTTGTCATAACAAGTCATTGAATATACGATGATATAGTCGGAAACTTGTAATAGGTACCTGAATAACAAATGTTACCTGAATTATCAATACCATATATCAGGGATACCCACTATTTATCCCCAAACACCTTCTTGTGGATTTTGCCAGCTACAAATTGATCTTAAGCTAGAATTCATAAATTCAAAATGGGAGAGCTGCATAGTTCTAGGTGATCATTGAGCGTTTTGAAATACGTTTATACAATTTATTCATTTCCAATGTTTTCTACGTATTCATCTCCATTCAATTATTGCACGTATGGAGAAATTTCATGTCTTCTTCATTTGGTTTGCTTCTTGAAGATGTTCATATATAACTGATGTTTCATTTTATAATTCACGCTCCCAGTGTCTTATGTTGAAATTTCCAATATAAATTACCGGAAAATGGATTGAAAAAAGTGATGCCCGTGTAATTTAATGTTTATATAAAAGTGATTGTTCTGAAGGGACGTTTTATCGTGTTAATCAATTTTGATATTAGAGTAGTTGTTTCATACAAATGTTTTAGACCACCCCTGGAACTTCATTTTAACCGACTGTTGTAGGATTTGTAAATTCTCATTAAGTTTTTATTGCCTGAACGATACATTTTTTTCCTAACTATGATTTTGAGGAAAACAGCATCCACTTAGCCTTTCATGAATTTCATAGATGAAGTTCTTCATTCTTTTACATGAATTCTCATGTTAACATTTTATAGTTTACACATACGGAGCAGCAACTGTTGGCTCTTTGAGAGTTGCAGGAGAATTTTGTTTTTTGAAAATGGCTCTTCCCATGCATATTAGGTGCATATGCATATCATTGGATGATTTCTTTTCGGAACATGTTTTCACCCTCCTTTTCGAAAATGAAACATTGTAAAGGAATTTCAGCGTTATTTTTTTAGACACGTATAGGTTGCATACAGGCCATATGTTATACCTTGATAGAATCTTTGACGTTCGGAAAATCATCTTTTCAACGTATTTGCTTATTGTATGGAATCAAAAATTTTGTTTGTTATTGAGGCTGACGGCTGACGTTCCAAGAAAAATCCGAGAGTAACTGAACAAACTCAAGTGCATGGCTCGATCATTCAATAATTTCAGACAGTTTCGAAATGAAATAATACCGAAATGATATACCGAAGTGAATTGAAGTAATTTTCTATAACTTTCATTTTGTGAACTATGAGTATTATTTATCAGGCTTGATCTACTCCACTGTTCAAATACCAACTGACTCTTCCTTTGACCTCGATCTTGAGCTAAAGATTTCATCGAATGTGTGTTAAAGGTCAATATCAAACAGAAGAATTTTTCAATGTTCCCAATTATAACGCTATGTTGATTTACTTCAATTAAAATTCATAAGCATGTAACTCAATCATTTCTACAGTGGCATTATTTCAATGATTGATAACATATATACATATTTTTTTTGTGTTGTTCTCAGCTGTTACAGTCATTAATAATTGTTTTATGAGAGAACGAGCTCATGTAACGATCATAGTTTCATTAGTTTGGACTTCCATTGTCTAATATGATATGAAATGATTTAAAATTCCGGAAAGACTGAAATTAAGATGAATAGCTGAAATTAACAATTATATTAAGCAAAAAAAAGCCTGAAATGAAATTACAATAAAATGAAATATAAGCAACAATAAAAAAATTGAACAATAAAAACGAAATTAAAATTAAAAGATTTCAAGCCAAGTTACTCCACGATGTTTTGATTGTAGATTCGTGTTTAACGGGATATTTGACAATTAGCTGATACAGATGATTAGAGTGGTTATTGATAATTATATCTGCATGAGTTGATTTGTGGTAAATTCCGAAGTCATGTTTATTATACATTTTTGTGATTATCAGGTTTGAAAAGTTCATTGAATTACTAGTTTCCAGTTCTATTGTGAATGTTATGTTTTGGTGAATGGAATTTGTATTGGAAGAATTACTGTAATTATCGCTGGCTGAAACGTCGTGTCCATATATGAACCAATAAATGAATTTTTTGACAGTTGCGTGTTATTATATAGTTTTTTCAAAATTGTCCATGGCAATTTCAGCCTGGAGGGGCTGTTGTCATTATGGTGCTATTGGATTCAAAATAATTTTGGTTCATACATGTGGATAGTATAGTGCGGATATCTGAAGAATTGAAAGATGTGTTAGATTTTTAAGTAGCATTTCATGTATAAGTTTGTACGACTCTTGTGGAGGGAGGCTTCTATAGATGAATTTGTGACTTCGAAGAATACAAATTCGGAATAAGAAAAAAGTTGATTCTGGAAGATCTTTCTAATGAGTTTCTAGGGGTCCTGAATAAAGAAAATATGAAGTTTATTTAGTTTTAAGTGGTATTCACCAAGAATTCAAAATTTCACATCAATAAAGCTTGTGATGTCATAAAATCCATCAATTCTGTAAATTCCTGAAATTTCTCAATGATACATTCCCAGTCATGTTAAGAAACTCCGTTGAACAAACCACGTCCTCCTAAAACCTGAACATAGATTCAGAACGGAAGAGAAAAAGTCAACTCGATATGATTTTTCAGAACTTATACATATACTCACCAACAATATCGATATATTCCAAAAACCTAAAAATAATTCTGGTTTTTGAAAATGAGTTAATTCTATATCATATGGTATTCATTGCAGGAATTGTATTTTACACAGACATTTTATATTCAGCTATTTATATGTGAGTGACTTCTACTGTCGACTTCGAAATTTCCATACGATCGTAAAACTGGATTTCTCTCATGAAGTGGTAACACAAAAAATGAAGCCTTGTTATGTGTCCTCTCTTTATTCATAGGAATATCAGAGACGAGTCTACTGAAAACTTAATAATATACTTAAATAGAGTGCTTTGAAGTTGTCGGTGTTAACGATGAACAACAGCATTGTGGTATCCATTAATTTTTGATGGCTTAGTGAACTCGGCAGTAGTATGAAAATAATACAAAGGGAAGATTTAGAATTTGAATGTGCTGGTTTTTCTTTATTATAATCAGCAATGTACTGGATGAGAAAATCCATTTACATGTTGAGACATAATCAATGTTCATTATGATGATTGAATAGTTACGCGCTAAACATATATGATACTTATTGAGTAAGTAAGGCTCTTCTATGAATTTGCATAGTACATACAATATAAGAATTACTTGGAAAAGAGCATCTGAAACCTGTACTGAATAAAAAACGTTTTATTCGAAAATAATTCATTAATATCGATGACAACAAGTTCTAAGTAGTAAAATTCGGAATATGGTAAGTACGTGAAAGTGGTTTTTCAACAGGTGGGCTTCCACTTTCAAAATCCTCAAGCTATTCCGCCATCCTTTTTTCTGAACAGAAATCTAGGCCAACGAGGTCAAGAAGACTCGCTACCTGTGGCCTTGACCGTGCATCAGGGTGCACCACCTCACATTTTTCCGAGATGATTGACCTACATGGTGTGAAGTACAGCCATCAGAATAATATCTACCCAGAGAGAGTACAATGCGCCGCATTCCAGATTGAATTTTCTATTTCAGATGCCACTGTAAACACTGTTGTGAATGGATAGATGAGATTTAATTTAAATTGCGTTAATCATTAGTTATATCAAACATCAATTTACAATTTGATTCATTCAATTTGAAATTAATATCGAAATACCATTTCATTGAGGATAATAATGATTAGTCTATAATGATTTCTCGGTACTTTTACTTTCAAAAGAAGTGTCTTTATCATATTAACGATGGGCTGAAAAGTTCGTAGTCTGATATGGAAATATTTTTTTATGAAATTTAATTTTGTCATTCAATATATTTGCCTTCGAGGACGATACAACGATTGAAGCGCTCATACAATTTTTCATATCATTTTCATAGTACCATTTTTCTTCAGCTTCAAATCAGACCGCAGCAAGCATTCTCTTGAAATCTGAGAACAGATAAATATCACTGGGGGCCAGATCTGGAAAATACGGTGGATGCGGAAGCACTTCGAAGCCTAATTCATGCAATTTTACCACTGATTAATGGTCTTGATGAAACATACCTTTCTTTTTCTTCAAATTGGTCGATTTTTCACGATTTTATTTTCTAAACGCTCCAATAACGCTATGGTAAATTCGCTCCTGATGGTTTTTCAAGATAGTCCATGAATAATGTATCATGCGCATCTGGAAATACTGCGTCTTTACACGCTTTGGAGTAGGTTTACTGCGTGTAGTCCACTCAGATGACGATCGTTATGATTCTGATATGAAATGATGGAGCCATGTTTCATCCACTTCCACATATCGACTCATAAATTCGGGTTTTTTTAAGGTGAATCAGCTTCAAAAACTGCTCAGAATCATCAATTTGTTGTGGTTTTTGGTCAATTGTAAGCTAGCACGGCACCCACTTTGAACAAAGCTTTCGCATAAGCAAATATTAATGCACGATCTGTCCAACATGTTCCTTTAATATATTTAGAGATGAGCAATGTTTATCAACTACACTTTGCGGTCATCCAGAATCATTTTGTGGGCTATCTTGATATTTTAATCGGTAGCAGCCTCTCTGGAGCGTCCACTGCATGATCCGTCCTCGGTTCTCATTTCACCTCGTTCAAACTCAACAAACCACTTCTCAACATTTAATTTTCTTGGTGTGAAGTCCAAATAATGTTCATCAAGCCAAACCTTGGCTTCATAATCATTTGGTTTCTTCAAAAAGCAATGCTTCATTAACATGCAACATACACTTAAAATTAACTATCCCACAAACTAATAGTCCGATAGCTGTGAAATTTGTATACGTGTCTTTTGAAGTGTGGGGTTAACTGAAATATACTAGTAGCACCATCTGTGTGTTAGCCTATGCACTTTTAGCCCATCTCTGCAAGTGGATGACATACATGATTGAAAATCAGTTCCAATAGTGAATCTTCGGGATACCAAAACCAATGCAAGAAAATAATTCAATATAACAAAACATTCTGATTCATAGAGAAAATCAGGTAACAATGAATGATTGTATTACTTCCAGGAAACGAAAAAAAACGAAGAAATGTGAATACAAAATGTATACAAAAAATTGATAGGGCCCTGCTCCAAGTGAAATTTACATACTTTTTGAGTTACCGAGTCCCAATAAATATACAGAACACTTGTTTCGATGATCATATGCTTTTCTTTCAGTTGAATCTGAAGCAGAATTGCCTACCAAGCAACATGAAGTTTGGAAATTATGTGTTGTAGCGGAACGATATCTCTGACGAAATGTCACGAATAGAATTGGGGAACCTTCAGAAGACAGGAAGAAAGCAAATAATTTCGAAATAAGCTCTATACAAAGATGTGTAGTTCATGCAAAGAAGCAACTTTCACGAAAAGAAAGAAAATACCCTTTCGAAATAAATTCCAAACATTCGTTATGGAATTGAATCAGATATCATTCACAGGATTGCTACACAAGAGAAAACATTTCATTCATATGAAACACGGTCATTCTCAATAGTTTTCAGTACCAATCTGGTTAACATTACAAAGTGAAGCACTCTGTTGATTTATATAATTACGACTTTGAGACATTATAGTGTTAAATCTACTTGTAATTGATGATTGTGCTATTTACTGCTCATTTGATTGAATTTTCGCCACGGAAATCTTATTTGAATTAGATAAGGTATACTTCTGGATGGATAAATTTTTGGGAAAAAAAGGTATTGTTTTTTTACTTCTCCATCCAAAAAAAAATATGGGAATCTTCCAAATAAAGGAAAAAGCTGTATATTTCCGCGATTGAGGATGATAGAGTTCCATGTGATTGAAGTTTTATCTCTTTCATATATTATATCATGTAGCAATCCTGTGAATGCTATCTGATTCAATTTCATAACGAATGTTTGAAACACAAACTGAATAGTTGAAAGTGTTTTTGTATAATCCAGAATTTCTGTAAAAAAGTTGTGTTTCTGAAAGTTACTTCTTGGCATAAACTACACCCCTTTGTATTGAGTTTATTCTCAAATGAGTTGGTTTTTTCCTTTCTTTCTTCGAAATATTCACCAGGTAACATTTTTCTCAATAGCGTAGCTTTCTGTACTCTGTAACGAACCTATAAACAATAACGTTGAGACCTCCCATTTTGTGTTATGGCCAAAGATGTGAGCTATCAAGAATATATACCCAAACGTAAAGGTATTCTTTTTATAGACATTAAACTCTGGACCCTGGTTACTTCTTCTTATTTGATAGAAAACCATTTTCCTGGAAATCTGACTCTTGATAACAACAGACCGCCCATCTTCAAGGGCGATAAAAGCCCAAAAAAGAACGACTGGGACGTCGCAAAAAAGGTTATCACAGCACCGGCGGTTGAATGGGCTATCAAGTCTTTTCATCCTTTCAAATCTCCCGGAGAGGATGGTATATTTCCAGCTTTTCTTCAAAACGGACTGGAAATAAGTTTACCTATTCTCCCAAAATTGTATAGCTAGTCTGGCGTGGAACTATATACCACCCCGTTGGTGGTATATAGTTCCACGGCAAATCGACAGATTCAGCATTAAACAACCTCATTGAGAAAATCAGCCAATCCCTTGACAACAAAGAGATTGCGGTTGCTGTGTTTCTTGATATCGAAGGAACATTTGACAATGCACTACCTAAATCTATAGGATTGTCTCTGGCTAGAAAGGGTATAGAATCGACCATAACTAGCTAGTCTGGCGTGGAACTATATACCACCCCGTTGGTGGTATATAGTTCCACGGCAAATCGACAGATTCAGCATTAAACAACCTCATTGAGAAAATCACCCAATCCCTTGACAACAAAGAGATTGCGGTTGCTGTGTTTCTTGATATCGAAGGAACATTTGACAATGCACTACCTAAATCTATAGGATTGTCTCTGGCTAGAAAGGGTATAGAATCGACCATAACTAGTTGGATCTATGCCATGCAAGTAAACAGAACTTCAACTACGACTCTTCGAAGCGAGGCTATCAGGTTCAGAGTCACCAGGGGCTGTCCTCAAGGTGGGGTACTATATCCCCTTCTGTGGTCGCTCCTGGTGGATAGTCTGCTTGATGCCCTCGACAGAAGAAAAGTTGATCTGCAAGCTTATGCAGATGACCTTGTCATCCTGGCAAGGTCCACATCGCGAAGGGTAACTTGTAATATCCTCCAAAGTGCGTTGAACGTTGTTCACAGTTGGTGCCTGACGGAGCAGATGTCTGTCAACCCCAGCAAAACTGTGTTAATCCCCTTCACCAAGAGGAGGAAATTGGACGATCTAACGCCACTTTCCCTCAATGGTGTGGTCATTCCATTTGGAACGAAGGTGAAATATCTTGGCATTGTCCTTGATAAAAGACTCACCTGGAACGCTCACTTGGAAAAAGTTTTACACAAAGCCAAACTGTCTCTATGGACATGTCGAAGTATTTGTGGTAAAACTTAGGGTTTAGGTCCCAAACAAATCCATTGGATTTATGTGATGATTGTCAGACCAATGATCACGTATGGTGCAATTGCTTGCTGGCCGAAGGCTTTACAGAAAACGGCCCAAGCGAAGCTCCCTGGCTCACAGAGACAGGTTTGTCTGGCTATCAGTGGTGCCATCAATACCACAACGTCAGCGGCCATGGAGATCCTTCTATATCCACCTCCTCTCCACATTTTTCTGGAAAGAGAGGCTAGATGAACTGCATACAGATTTTTGCACTTTGCCAATTGCACAAATCAATTCAATGCAGAGTGCAACAGACTGTTGGTTGACATTGGAAGTCACAGCATTCTGGAAATGACCTCTGACTTTATGCCTCCAACTGTCAACTACTAACTGCTTCTTCTCCTGCGGGAGAAGGAAATATTGAGAGCAGATAGTTGTTGGTTCACAGATGGATCACAAACACCTGCCGGTTCTGGTGCAGGTGTTTTCAGTCGCAGACCCAGGACAGAGTTATCTTCCTGCCTAGGAACTTATGCGACTGTATTTCAAGCGGAAATTTACGCTATTGAATTGTGTGCGGAGAGATTGGATAAATCCAACTTCACTCACAACTCACAACTTCAGTCAAGCGGCATTGAACGCTCTTGGCTCCCCCCGAGCAAACTGCCAAAGAAGACTTTCGAATGGAAGACTAAACAGATTGTCTCTGGTCTGGAATCCTGGCCATACTAGCCTGGAAGGCAATGAAGCTGTTGACTTCCTTGCAAAGGAGGGTGCTGCAAGCGGCTTCATTGGACCAGAACCTGTCATTGTTATCGCTTTGGGCTTTGCCAAACAAATACTTAACACCTGGATGGCAAGAAGAGTTATGGACTTCTGGCAGAATCTTCCAGGATTGGCTCACTCCACGGCGTTTATTCACCCTTCGAAGCTTGATTTCAAACAGTTGTTGGACTACAGTAGGGATGAACTACGATGTCTAACAGGCCTTCTTACAGGTCACTGTCGGAAGAGAGTGTGTGCCTCTGTCTGGAAAATGATGAAACTGCAGAGCATTTACTTTGTGCCTGCCCCACTGGGGACCGAATCAGGTTCTTTGAGTTCGGCAGATCCGTACTCTCACCATCTGACCTGAAAGATCCCTCACTATATAAACTAATCGGCTTCGTTAAGAAGCTGGGTTTATTTGGCCGAGTGTGAATAGGTGTGAGCCACAATCAACCCTTATGGGTTGCGGTGGGTCAGATTTCTTCGTGTCAAAATAGCAGATAATTTTCTTTATATCATGTTCAATTCAGTGGAAGCTGATCAAGTTATGAAAGACGACAGTGGATTTTCTATTGCCGTACCTTCATTCTATCTGTAGAGAGAGCTATAGAACTGGAATAAAATCTGTTTCTTGTGTATTTTTTCAGATGTATGTTATTTTTGATTACTCCTTCAGTTCATGTTAATTGTTTGGTTAGCCATTCAGCAATTAGTCGCATCGCACCCACTTGACAAATTTGTAAGTTTTTGGTGTACCGCATATTTTCAGAACTGAAGGATTAGAAACCTGTTAACTCGTGTTCAAAGTCGATGCGATAAAATTTTGATACTTTTTGAGTGTGTTTTTACTTCTGAAATCATATTAGTAATCAGCTCATTGGTAATTCATTATAGGGACCATTCTCGATTGGATTATAAATTCTCCTTTAGTAATATAGTTTGTTCTATACGACAAACTCATCATTACCTCGGAGTTTTTTTCAGATATCACACATCTTTCTCTTTCATTCATTGTATAATCTTTCTTTTTTTACCCGCAATCATTGATGTGTGTCTGAAAGTGAAAGCCTACCCTGTTAGATATCAATAGTTTCAATTACGAATTATTGATGTCTCCTGAAGACGCCCTTTAGGTTATGCAACTATGTATACATAACTCACTCTTAGATTACATTTCATCTGGACAGTTACATCAGAGGAAAAGTGAAAACCATCAATCATTAGGAAAGTATTAGGCAAAGACACAAACTAAATAAAAAACATTGAATTGTCCTACTACACGCTTTTTAGATCACCAGTTCTACGATAGACTTGTCTGATTACCAAACATACCATTCACCGAAACATAAGTCCAATCATTCAACATAAGTTTAAATTACAATATACGAAGTGATGATTCATCAAACACCAAAAAATATTTACGTTAATGAAACAGAAAATCACACGGAAGTAACTCAGTCATCGCCATTCCTCACGACATTCACATTGACAAAACTTGTGATTTCATACAATTCAGCAATTCTGAAGTTTTCCAAATCATCCCACTGATAAATTCCAACCTATGGTAAAAAACTCCATTCAACATGCCACCTCCTTCATCAAACCTAAATATAGATTGTGATACATTATATCTAACTCATATTCTACGCAACTATACTCATTCATCAAACTTCATGAACAATATAAGCTCATTAGACAAGTAGCATGAAATTTCTAAATTTCTACAAATATACAAACTTATCATAGTTTTTCAATATTCATAACTGGGATGAACTCATTAGAAACATTTCCGAATATCCAACTTCCTACTTATTACAAATTAGTTTCATTCGATGTTACAAATGTATTCCCATGCGTCCCTCCAGACCACATCTATCAATTCAGAAATCTTTGCTCTACTATTTAGATGTATGAACAATAATTACTTTGAATGCAGTAGCACCATATATAAAAAATGAAGGAGGCCTCATAACGTGTGATATTCTAAGACCCCTACTACCTGAAATGTTTATGGAAAACTTTGAAATAACTACTCGACAACACGCAACTTTCAAAAAATTCATTTATCGGTACAGATATGTAGATGATATGTACACATCGACAATTACGATCACTCCTCTGATACATCATTTCCATTCATCAAAACATAATATCTACGATAGAACTCATAACCAAAGATTTTATAAACTTTTTGGACCTGACAATAACAAAAATAATCAAAAATCATGATTTCGTAATTCACTACGAATCATCCCACACAGACACAACTTCAACAATCATTCCACTTACCTTTTTCAACATGATCTAGCAGCTAACTTCAGGATATTCATACACTTCAATATTTCTATGTGAACAGACAATTTTAAAGAGACCTAATTCGATAAAACAGATAGTAGTAGATAATCACTTCAATCCGGACATGATATATCACCTCCTTGACAAACTATTCAAACAAGCCGTTGAACAAGTATACCCCCATATCAAAAATAATACTAAAACTACGTAGTAGAAAATCATAATGAAAAAAAAGGAATTGAAACTTTCTGTTTTTTACCACTATTTGTAACTAACGTAACTGCAGTTGTGTCCTATAAGGACATTTTCAAACTTATTATTTATTTAATGTAAAAGTTTGTCCTATAAGGACATTTCCAAACTTATAAATTATTCATTCAACGTATACGTTTGAAAATGTCCTTATAGGACGAAACTGCAATAACTCTGGCATATAGAGCAAATACAGAAAAAGCATCAGAAAAGATAAGTAGCCTACTAAATAAACGGAACATGTAATAACACCTTTGGTAGACAAATAAAAAAACAACAAATCCAACATCAACAAGAATAACAAATCAGGTGTCAACATGCTAAAATGTGGCTCGTGACAGAAATTCATATTGGGACAATATCTAAAAATTTCAGAACCAGAACACAAAAGGAGTATTCAATCAAATTTCCCATTGAACGAACAAAATTAACTTATCTCCTTACCACTGTTGGATTTATTTTCATGAAAAATTCATAAGAATTAGTCGAATCGTTAGTGAAATAATTCAACCTGCTTTCTATCTCGTGGCTATCTGTTCGAAAAATTACTCACTCACCAATTAGTAGTCTCTATAAATCGAAATCGGTAATTAGTTTACATTGAATTTTAAATTAATGTAGAGTACCAATCCAACTCAGGAAACTACTCTTGTAGTGAATATTACTGAAGTTTTTTCCCAGCACCAAACCGTTATTTCATCACCTCGACATGTGTCAAGGAGAACATTAAACTAAATGTACTTACAATGTTTTCCTTATTTATACCATAGATACATCTTCTAGGTACCTGCGTCTAAGTGTCTCAAATTATTATTACATAAAGACACATTGTAAAATTAATTCAAACCTAGTAGATAAGGCAATATTGTGTATATAATTTATGACGTTTAAAACGCAGGTACCTAGAAAAGGTATCTAAGGTATAAATAAAGATAACATTGTAAGTATATTTAGTTTAATACTCCTCTTGAAGATTGTCACTTGGTGATCGAAACACGTGTTGAGGTGATAAATTAACGGTTTGGTGTTGAGAAGAAACTCCAGTTATATTCATTACTACACCAAAGGTTTCGAACAGTGCATCACTAGAACTCTTGTATTGTAACGCTCTTTGGAAATGAATTCTTTGTCTGCTCCAAGTAAAATTTCATTTTTTCACATAAATATAGATTTTTATTGTGTGTGTATTCAATGAAATAAATAAATAATTACAAATGGTTTGAATATGTACAGTTAACATTTATAGTATTTCATAAAATATACTAATGAAAACATATCCTAATAAATTCAAATCAAAAAACAAATAAATTATTAACATTTGCTCAATCGTTTCATATCGATAAATTTCATTATTTGTCGTATAGTTTTCGGTTATTAATCTCCAGTTCAAAAATTGAGCAAGGTTTGATAAACTATATTATTATTCACATGGCAGTTTTCACTCAATTTTTGAATTTATACTAGAACCTGTCGATAACGTATAAGCAATTTCCTGGAATAATCCTGCTATGAGGATTCACGAATCGGGTAAAATGGATTTCTTCGATGTCGCCTCAGCAACAATATTCTTGTCATTATTTCTGTATTCATTCCATCCATTGTAAGCTAGGTTTTGTGCGGCATTTTCGTCATTTCTGTAATGTCCATGATGATGATACTCATTATAGTCGTGAGAAAAGGTGGGTGGTGAGGAATAATGATGTTGATAGGCGATTCCTGCAGGGGAATATTGTGGTCCGGAACCACCAAAGAAAGATCCTGCAAACACAATTCAGAATGATTACGTTTTCCAAAATAAAAAAAAACATTGAATGGGTAAATTCAAAATGGGTAAATTCTTCCGTTTTTAGGAATTTTTCGACAATTGTTTCATACAAATGAAGAAGTAAAAAGCTAGAAAGCTTTTAACCAAAAACAAATCTCTCCTTGAAATATCTGTTTTTTTATTTATTTACTTTGGGTTCATTCAGACGATTTCAATATGGTCAAATACATACATGTTGAAAATTATTCAATGAATATCAATCAATCCTAATTGGCACACAAACACAATATGTTTCCATAAATCATGGAAGTGATTGAATTTTCAGGTCTAGCGTAGGTAGTGAGTTATGTGAATAGTGGGTAACATGATTTTGTTTTGAATAACAATAGAAACATAGTTTCGATAACACAGATGTTATTAAGAAATCAGGGTTTCATTGAATTGAATAGCTTTACAATATACCAAATTTGGTTCATCGAGGGTATGCACATTTTTCGTGAAATATTAATACTGTAAGTATGTTTTGTGAAATTTTTCACAGATTCTATACTTTTCACTCTTTCACATCGTTTCTTTGAAAATTCCAGTATTTTTTCATTCACTGTGCTGTATCAATTGTTTTATTGATAGTAATTGCTTTTGCATCATAACTTTTTTTATGAATTTGGTAACTTTCAAAGTTAGGCCTCACCTTTTCCAAATTTGGAACAATATTCAAATTATATTCAATACATTTCAAATCATAGGATGTTCAACAATTAAAATAATAATTTTTTCTACTTCACGTAAAATAAAAATTTTGAGAAAGGTTTTTTCAGAATATGATATCTGTATTGCTCAGATTCAATTTCTCATATATATTTTTACTGAAATCGGGATTTCTTGTATAAAAGAAGCAGCTTATTGAAATCTCTTCTGGAAGGTTTCTGAAGAGGTTGGGAGACTGCTGTTTTTTCTGTTTTGTTTCTTTCTTAGAATTTCTAAATGTAATTCACGGTGATTATTATCAGGAATGTGTTAATATATAGTAGAACCCCTTTTCCTGAAATATAACCGACTCACTACTGTATCTTAAATTACTTAAAGGTTTCTTTTTCTTTTTTGGGAGAGAACGTTTTTCGCTTTCTACTACTCCATCAAGTTTCTTTTTCATTTCATAATATATGATGATAATTCTAAACATACTGATGTACTAAAACATAATACAATTCTGATGCTGATTTTCAACTGAAATTACTGCAGTTATATATTCCTTCTTTTTTGAACTATATGTTTTTACTGGTGGTACAATGTACTACTCTCAAACTACAGACAACAGCAAAAACCCTACCTCCATTTTGTTTCAGATTGGGCTTGCAGAAATTGAAGAATGCAATTGCTCCTGGAATGATCAGGGCGAGGAACCCTAATAGCTTCTGGAACGACGCGAGTCCAAGGATCAATGGCAAGAAAAGAAGAAGTTTCAGTTTGAATAATTTCAAGACTAGTAGAAGAGGGATGAAAAGTTTCTTCAGCTGTTTTCTTTCTGTAAAAAACAAAAATCTCAAGTTAGTATCATATGAGACTTGATAAGCTAACATTTATATTTATCCATAACTTCATAACCACATGAAATAACTTATATTTTTTCAATTCTCCACATAGCAATTCCTCAACTTCCTGGTAGTTTATGTAAACAATGAATATCAAACTTTCATCATAACATGGTTTCTTTCATGAAAATGTATTTCGAATGTTATTCGCATGTATTTCAAATGTTATGACTTTGTTTTGCTTCGGAGCTTTTTGACTTGTCTTCGACGATGATCGTATCAATACCCTGTACTGTTCCTTCATGGAATGTTGGTCATATACCTCTGGACTCACTTTGAGGGAAGTCTCTCCAATACAGTCTTATTTCAGTAATATCATGCATGTGGATGATATCAAATGTGTAACCCTGTTACTATCCTGAATTATGTTTTTCTGAAACATTCATTTGCTTTTTTCTTCAATGAATTTGTTCAAAATTATGTTACTTTTCATGTAACTCATTGACTCATTTCTCTATCTGGTTCTTTTCCAACTGGTTCAGGACCTTTGGGTGAAGTTGATCATTCCTTTCTAGCAAAATCATTAAGTTTCCTTTCCTTAAGATTCTCAATTATCCCAAATTGCAAATTTTGCTTCATCTTTACTTTCTGACTCATCTATTTAGATCTGTGAGATTTATATATGTAAGTATACATTAGTCGCCAAAACTATCGACGAATCCTGTTTCTTCTTTCATGTTTCTGAATGGAGTTAATTCCTATCAGTCTATCAGATTTTGGAAGTAGGGTGCATAACTGACCTAAAAACTTTCCAGTCGTGAACGAAAGGTGCACTTGGATCATTGCTACCTATTAGAAAATTGAAAGGTAGTTGATGTCCCAAAGTTAACAAAAAAAAAAAAAAAACAGAAATACCGAAAACGTTGTAGAACAATAAAATACTCATCATTACCCGATACTCATTTTGTGTGTGTGAATGGAAAAATATTAGAATTTTTTTTTCTGAATTTGCCAAAACAGCTTTCTTTTTGACCTCAACTTAATCACGCAAGACACTGATGTAAAATTTGAACTTCCGACATTCAAATATTATTAATTATTTTAAAGATTCATTTATCATTTTATCTTGTCTTCTCATTTGAAAAGGTGTGATAGTTGTTGTTTCAGGGTTTTTGAAGAATTTTCTACGAATATTCTATGAGGATTTCCAATAATCTGTATGCGACAAAATAACCAACACAAATGTGGAAATATTTCTATTAAGAGGTTTCAGTTTAATTTTTTGTGTGCATATTCTTATGAAAACATCAGCAAAACAATGATTTTGTTTTTTTTTAATTTTCAATTGTTTGAGTGAAAATGGATGGATCGCTCTTGGTACTTAGGTTTTCTTCAGAGATTGCGGACACTGAAGATTTTCACTGTAATAAATTTATAAAGTTTTCCGAAAATATACTTACTGAAGAGAGAATCCTTTTTATCTTCTATGATATCAATTTCTCCAACGATCTCATCAATGAAACGGGGTGAATATCTACCCGCTTCTGTCACTTCATCGTTGAACTGGAGTTCGAAAGTCGTGGATTTCAGAAATTTTTCAACCTGAAAATATTCATTATATTTTGAGAAAACACAATATGTGGTATTCAGCAAATATGATAGAAATGAACAAATTTAGTCACTGAAGATTAAAGTCAACGAAAATTTTGAATTGAATTGAAAACGAAAGAAACGTTTATTCTACAGAACGAAATATTACTTTCCGTTGAGTAAATGATGGAAGAAGTTGGAAAGGAGACTTTTGAATATACCAATCATATGATATTTTCGAAGTGCCTAGTTTAAAAAAAATACAAAATCAAATGGCGTTAATTTATAAAATGATTTTTTTTAAGTTTCCATGAAAAGCTATATTTTTTTATCATATTAAGTTCAATAGCAGATATAAGGCTGAAAATTTCAAAAGAGTGTATCATGTTTCATATGAATCAAAATATCTTAATGACCGTGTTTTGGTTTGACTTATTTCTTGTCATAATTATTCGTTAATTTTTTGTATTGCTCTTTTATCGATTAGGTACTTGAAAGTGTACAGTTCAAGAATAACTTTCTACTAACGTTAGTTCAATTACGAAATTGAGGTAGCAATTATTCAAATATATACTCGATATCATTTGGTCGAATCCACATGAAACTAACAATTCCAGACTGGATGTAGCTAATATTGTTCAATCATGTTCAATTATTCTGGTAATTGGTTTATGCAAAATGCTACCAGATCCACCATAATTTTTTATCCTCTTCTCAGGTATCTAGTATGTAGGTAGACAGGTTCTCAAAATCCACATCTACCAAGTTGCAACTTGGTTTCACTAATTTTTTTCACTGATAGATTCCAAAATATTTGTAGAATAAATTTTAGATTTTCATTCGTATCCTTTTGATCTGTTGTTCAGTTCTATGCTTGTTGATTTCAATATTCTTATTATTCTTCTTTTACACAAAGACCTGAGGAAGATCGTAGTTCACCGAAGTATCCACTGTATCGAGTTTCAATAATATGTTCAACTCTTCTACTATTCCGTTTGATGATTTTTCTCTTGAATCATCAGATATTCGATACAACAAACTTTTTGATTTTTCGTAAAATTCAGATATTTGAATGTGAAAACAGACTGAACAATATCCACCTAACAAACAAAAGCAACCCAAACAAAGGTAGATGTGTGATCAAAGCATGGTCACCACGCACATTTACATCTATTGGGTGAATTAAACAAACCTCCATACGCTGGCCAATCAAATTCAACTGTAATCGGCTGGCAACATTTATTGTAACACTGTCGAAGTGGTCAGTTACATTTTACTGCTTGTGGTGTGTACATATTCGGTATCTCAAAGTTTAAAATTTTTAAAATGACACGTACCGAGACGGCTGAAGAAACTGCTGATTTTGTCCCCACACTCCACCTAAAAAAATTGCCTATGCCCAGCCGCGTATTTGAAAAAAATTTTAAAAAATTGGTCGTTCCTTAGTGCGACTCTGTTTAAGCAGCCTTGTCTGGGAGATCACGTACACTATGCATGATGATGTTTTGGAGCACTCTGTAGCTTAGATGGGCAGAGTATAGTATGATGTAAGACATTGCTCTCTAATTATAAATTCACAGTTGAACCTAGAGATTAGTCTTATTCCAATAGTAACTGGAAAAGTTCTAATACCAATGGCCACTGTTGAAATGAAAATGAATAACAAAATAAACAGGCCAACAATTCTCAACTGGAATTATTCTCGAAGGGTTTTTTCCAGTTTATTATTTTTTACAGTAACTTACCTTCCTTTTTGCAAACTTCAGAAGTTGGTCCCACTCTGAGTCCGACGATCTTGGACTCTCTGAATATTCATATGGTTCTTGGACTAATTGTCGCAGTTGTGTTTCAGGCATCCGTTTTATACGGGCGGTTTCGCTGAGATAATATTCGGGCTGCAAATAGGAAGAGAGTTAGAATTACCAATGTAGTGAATGAATTTGGGATGAAAATCCTCTGAATATTCATGGAGTCTTTGTCTCGTTCTCGAAAATCGCGTTTTCAGAATGGATTCAAGAGATCAACATAAGGCATTGACAAAGATAGTAGAGGCTGCTGAGTGTGGATTTTCGACAATCATATCTCAAAAAACAACTCCAGGATTCAATAAAAAATTTGGAAACTTTTCAAATGAAAGAATAATTACTACGAAACGATTTTCGGCTCTCTACCTTTCTATCAATATATAAAAAGGTCATTTACCAAATATGAATATTTTAAAGATTTATTGGAGTAACATCATTTTCTCAATTTCATGTTTTCACTGAACTATAATGGATAAATTTAGTTCTGATGATAATTGAAAAAATGTTGATAACAGTGTAGATTTTTGGGGTATAATGGAAAATTTTTGGGTGCCAAACATCCCAAACTTCTTGAAACTGTGATTTCTAGAGATATTTAGTTACAAGAATAAGGCTGTTGAATATACTTTCTGAAAATTGAACACAATTTCTAAGATTTCGTAGTACTGACCTCAAGACATTTAGTTTGTGGGTATAACTTGCACATTTTGTTTTTTGATGGAATCTGTCTAATTGAATTTATTCCTTGGAAAATAAGAATGATTTTATTTTATCAGGATACCTCTTACTAAATGAATAAAAAATAACAATTCTGTTGGACCAGTTTCTGTGGTATCTAGCTTCATTTTAGAAAGTATATGATAATTTCTGGTTGAACAAATTTTCAGCGTTTTCATATGATAATATTGTTATACAGCAGATTCTGTAGAAACAATATCAAACGTTTAGGAGAGAATAGCATAAAGTAATTCACGTATTTCACAAAAAACTCCATTTTGAACTGAAATTAATTAATTTGTATGATTTTTGCTCAATAATATACCTACATTTCAATTTTTAATCAATAATGATTCTCTAACATATCGAGAAATGAAAACTATTTGTGAACTATGTGTGAACATATTATTCCTTGCTATTCCGAGAAGACTCTTCGTTGATATTCTACAATTTTCAGTTGGAAATTTCTCACATTTTTTGTATCAAAATGTAAAAAAAGCCAAAACATTTCTTTCCCAAAAAGGAATATCTCCTAAAAATATACGCACTTTCAATTTCATGATTGCATTTCGAAACCAAATAACTTTTAATGTCTTTCTGAGATTCAGAATCAATTATTTTCAATGAAATATAACTCCATATATGACTATTTAACGATTATGTCTTACTACTCCATTCATCATTTGAAACTGCAATTGTGTCTCTGAAGTATCAAATTCAATCCAGCATATAATTTCATATATTACTGAAAGAACCGTTCAGTTTTCAAATTGATTTTGAATAAAATGTTTTCAACTTTCCAAAAGAATTTGAAACTTGTATCCAAAACAACGAAATGTTATTCATTCCGAAGTTTGTAACATTGATATTCAAGTGGAAGTCTCAAATGGAAGTAAATTTCATTTACTGAATAAGCTCTTATGGAGAACAAGAAAAATGAATCATTCAGTTCGTGTTACTTCCAATCTCACTTCAATTGAATAGTGTTCGAGAATTATTACGGGTGAATTCCATTTGTGATGAATTAGAATACCCCCTCCAAATTATTTCTGAAGGCAGGGCTTGCTATACCAGAATATCATCGAAGAATTGTCCAGAACCAAAATTCTCGTTGGAGTTTTTTTATGAAATAAAACAATTTTGTCATAATAAGTCAACAATAAATATTTTTCTGTAGTGACTCATTTCTCTTGTTCAACGTGAATATGCATATGCTAAGCTTGTAGGTGAACTATTTTCTCGTCTAGTAACGGCCTAATCGCTCGAAACTGAAAACAAACTACTATTTCATATAGGAGCATTGTTATAAACATTCATTTGAACTTCCAACTTTGTATGGGGTTGTAGTCTATCAATCTGTACCAGTACTTTCATTATCACTTCTAATTTTCCCGTGTGACAAATTCAATCATCACTATTGTTGATGACCTGTGTCTACAATTGAACAAAAAATGCAAGTACTTATTATCACATCATTTTTCCTTCTTCTTTTTTGGGAGCTATCCGACTTGTGTATTTTTTCAAAGTCATTATGAAACACCCATTTCAACAAGTGTGTCTGGTTCTAGTTCGAGGAAGTCCCTCGCTTCATGCGTAACATATTCCTCTGGATATGATTTGGGTTATCCATGAATTGTTTGCCTCCTGTTTCAATCCAGTGCCTTATATTCGCATATAATATGACGAACTGTTTCTGTACCTTTGTTCCATTTCCTGCACTTGGGGTCTCCATTGTACCCTACTTGTTCAGGTGTCCTCTCAATGGACAATTTCCATTGAGTACGCTGTAATTATTCTGAGTCGATCCGTGCTTTGTTGAAGCAGGTCTTCAGTTCTCTTTTTGTATGGTTAAATCGTTAATATTCAAAGTATGTCACCTCTTTCGGTCGGATATGATTTTGGAACAAGTGAATTTCAATCGAAAAAAGTGTTATGAAAAAAAAAGAGAAACTCAAAGGGTATTGTTCGAAGTTGAATGAGAGTTCTCGATAGTGATCTGTTATACGAAGCCAAGTTTCAACGTCGATTGACAAATATTACTGGAGTTTTTTTCCAACACCAAATCGTTATTTTCAACACCTCAACACGTGTTTCGAAACACGTGTCGAGTAATATTCATTACTACACCAAAGGTTCCAAACAGTGCATTACTAGTATCGATTAACAACTGGAAAATCTTTACTTCATTTTGCAGACAATTCAGAGTCTAAAGATATTCCAATCACGATCTGGAACTACTTCTAGGATCAAACGTATCATCCAGAACCCGAACTACTACAACATGATCATCAGCATTTTCTTTTCTTGGAAAACGTGAGTTGATAAGGAATGAGAATGAGGATGAGAATCTCCAGCGAATCGAATCCAACGTGAATCGTTTCTTTCGCACAGGCACCGCTCTGAAGTGGGCCTGATATGGAATCTATTTTTTTCGGGTTTAAGGGAAAATTAATGGTAATAGTGATTTATTCAGCAGTCTCAGCATAGGATAAGTTCATATGTTCACCGATAGTTTGCTCAATGTTTTACCTTCCAAAAGGAAACATTTTTAGCTAGGTATATATTTCGAAAAGAGATTAATTTTTGGGAAGTTCCCCACATTTTTAATGTATGAGTATGAAGAAACAGAAAAGTTAGAACCTTTCTTTCCTAGAGAACCATTCAAATTTTAGATGAATATTCTTACATACTGTCAAAAAATTTTTCATTATTTCAGGTGAATTTCTGATAATTTCTTCAACATAACAAAGACATTGAAATAAATGAGTACATTTTTTTCCACAAGTGTTCAATTCAATCAGTTCGAATTTTGGCAATTACAGTATTTTTTTTAACAGTTATTGATAATGGGAAAGCTTATAGAAGAAAATTTTTTGCCTCTGCCAAATAATCTGGAACAATTCGATTAACTGAATCATTTACAATCATATTTCTCAGTAGACTTGCTTCACTTTTTTCATACGGGATGAACTTACAGCTCATCTGGAATAAAATCTAATACGTGACTTCATAATTTCATTATATATTGAGAAAGTATTATTTATCATTACTCACCTTATTAAAAAAATCATCGAAAGAAGCGAGAGCCCTTGATTTGAAACATTCTGCCAGATCACCATTTAAGCAGGCAGAATTTGTTCTGGCCAAGTAGGGATCAGTCTCAGGGCCAGTGCCGAATCCAATCCAGTCAAGTAGGTTTCGCCCTGAAAATAAAGTCAGAACATGATCAATCAATGCAAAAACCCCCATTTTTTAAATTATATTTCATTTAAAAAAACCATCTCATGAATTTCGAAGCACAAGATTGCCTCCTAGAAATGTACAAAACCTGTATTGTAAATGGTGTATCGAGTTGAACCTGTCCGATGAGCAATGGTAGTTTACAGTGTACTTTTGGCGTAGGCAATTCTTGATATACCTTTATGAAGGTAATTGTTTTTGAAGATTTCAAAGTTACTTGTGATGTTTGGATGTTCACTTGGACAGTTGAATCTTTTATGACTGAAATCTTTCAGCTAGCATTTGGCTATAATACCAAATGCTCGATGGCATAGCTCCATTTATTTGGAAAATATTTCTAAGAGAATTTGATTTTGAGTTTTTTGAAACAGGAAAGTTGTTCAGGTATGCACAAAGTTTGGTATTTCAACTGACTATATGTTAGTTTCAGTTCCGTCAAAGCAAAGAACTTCACAATCAAAGAATTAGGGATAAACTGCTTGCCAATCCCAAAGGGTATAGATCCTTGTGATGGTCGGTAGCTGAAGCTGTTGGTCAAAACTTCATTGAATCCGTTTTTTTCCAAAGACAAAACAGAAGCACTACAGAAAAATCCTTATGACACTCTGAGAGCGGTGTCTGTGCGAAAGTAGTGATTCACATTGGATTTTAATTGTAAAAATCAAATGTGCCAAGTCACTTGAACACTTCCTGTGGAAGTATCTATAGAAGAGGGACAATTTTACCACTAACACAAGCGGATGATTCAATTGCAACAACAGCCATAGATAAAGCAAATCAACAAGTTGAACAGTTTATGTCCCATTCCACAGTCGATTTTCTGGGAGAAGCACCACCCACTATTTTCATACTAGAATCCACAATGTTTTAACAACGTTCAGTCAGGCGAATTTTGAAACAGCTCAATTTCAACAAGGCGTCTGGTCCTGATGAAGTGCCCGTCATCGTACTTATAAAGTACTCGCAGCAGTACTTTGCAGACTTTTCAATCTGCCTTACATTTGGCTAAATGCACCGCACGGAAGCAATAGCCAAGAGAACCTAGAGAGCGATAGATAACCTGTCTCACAAGAAAGAAGTATTTTTCTTCTTGTTGTAAGATTGCTCGCGTGCGACCAATTCCCAAAAATGGCAAGATATATGTTCCAAATAATTATAGACCAGTCGCTTTGCTATCAGTGATATTAAAAATCATAGAGAAAGCCGTAAACTACCATATCCTCAAATATTTGGGGGGCTTCAACATCTTGAGCAATCATCAATATGGCTACTAGAAACAAAGATTAACAGGCGACCTTCTATCCTATATCAGCCATATATGGAATAACGTAATCGAGAAATATGAAGAGTAAAGAGTTGTTGCGTTTTATATTTCTAAGACCTCTGACTGTATTTGGCATGAGAGTTTGCTGGCCAAAGTTCGAAGCTATGGCTTGTCGGACCATTTTTGTGTACGGCTCTTCAGCTTCCTGAAAGAACGTTTCCTACAAGTGACCGTCGACGGATATCTCTCGAATACTATTACCATCAACGCTGGTGTTCCCCAGCCTTTTTCAATTGTATATCAACGACTTGTTGGAAAAAACCAAAATACTGAAATTTTGCTTTGCTGACAACAGCATACTTGTTTCGTCATTCCATTTGGATTCTAGGACATCGGCTGTGGATGCACGTTTCTACTGGCAGTAAACAGGGGACAGCGTTGGTTACGCCCGAGTAGGAAAAAGCGATGACATATCTCCAAGACATTATCAATTGGATCGACAGAAGATTCAATCTCTCAAAAATTGGCAAAAAAACTTTTTCTGGTACTGGATCATGAATGTTTTGTTTGAGCTGTTATTTCAACTAGTTTCCTGGCAGTGAAGGTTTTAGAGAAAAACAGAAGGTCCGTTCAACAATTGATGTTGAAGCTTGAGATCGCAACGGAACGCCTCAGGAGTTATCTCCGATGAGTCATCGGAGATACCTCAGGATATATCTCTGAAGGAGCTAGCCACTCGCTCCGGAAATAAATTCACAGTCTCCAAATCCGGAAAATAGTTACACTGATTCATGACTGTTTTGAACTAATGCCTTTCAATAAAACTTATTGTGCAGCAACTGGTATATAATTATTTGAAGTATTTTTCTTTCTTACTATGTTTGAGTATTGGTTGAAATTGAGTAGTCTTTCAACGAAAATATTTTTTTCCACAATTGATTACCTTATAGATGAATATTTGTTGTTGTGAATTTGTTACAGAGGATTGATTATGTATTGAGATCAAAAATGATTATTTACGATGCACTAGAGAAAAATCCTGCAGGCGCCTGTGCGAAAGTAATGATTCACATTGGATTTGAATCACTGGAGATTGAATTCATTTGGAAAAACGTTCTCAGGAAGTTCATGTCACATAAACGCAGCTCTCCAGATGGAAGAGTTCTTGAACAGTGGAGTGAGAGGTGTACTAAGTTGAACCTCAAAACGATCACCAGCCACAGTCCGTCAAGTATTTTTGATATGTACCGCTCTTAGTGGGATCAAATATGCCAAGTCACTTGAACACTTCCCGTGAAAGTATCTATGAAAGAGAGATAAATCTCCAACCTTTCTTCAATGTTCCAGGCTATCAAGGTTGCACGTGATGTTCGCGTCTTCAATCAGGCGAATGTCTCTTTTCTGGATGGGACCCAGCAACTTCAGGGTATGTTTGGAGGCAGAGCTCTATATAGTGGTAGCCAATCTTCAAGATTGGCTACCCATCTTGAAGAAAACTTTGGATAGTGGCGAAATGGCAACAAACTGATATCGGAGAGTACCTTGTATTACATCGAATATTTCAGTTGTCAATCAACAACATTGACATAATTTCATATTTCAAAACTTCTTTGACATCTGTCGAAGAAGTAAAGAAAGAAGCTCTCAAAAAAGGAATAACTGCATATTTATTCGAATTTTTATCCATTTCTGAAGACGGAGGCAGATTTTGGCCTCCGAAACGTAAAAGATAAGTATAATTTCTTAATATTTTTTTGATAGGCAAAATTGTGAAATACGACAAGTTACTGATAAATAGAAGATTTTTCTTTGTGAAAAATACTTTGATTTTTACGCAGTAACTTATCGGGGTAAACTAAAAAGTTTGCCCTTCTACACTTGTATAAAGTTCTCCATTATAATTTTTATATTTTTTCAGATTGTAAGGTCATGTAGTTTATTATTGAAGTGTGTTTTTGCATTAATTGATTGACGTGTTGGATGTTTAGAAGTGACTCGTAGAAGTCTTTAGCAAATTATAGAAATAAATAATGAAAAATCTGGTCTGATCCGATCGGCATAACATTACTTCAATCTTTGTTACATCAAATTATGAAAAAAAATCATATCAATTTCAACCTCCACCCTACTCCATGTCAAATGATATCACGAAAAAACCTCTTTCATAGATTTGTTTACGACAAACGGGATACTCAGACATATGTATTCATTATATGAACTGAAATATGAAAGCAGAGAAAAATAAAGTACACTCACTGAAGTAATCAGAAAAGTTATAAAACCCTCAATGCAATTTCGTAGCAAAAACAGCAACAGCTATTTATCACAAACTCCATACTGGATTGCCGCCAGACAGTTGAATTGATTGCGAGCAATGGAATGGAGTTTTTACATTCTAATTGTATGAATTTTGTGAAATCTCAGTTGGAACTATTACGTGGAAAATTGGAAGAAATATTGGAAAGAGAGTTTTGACTGAAAATTAACATACCGTTTTTCCGAACTTCAGCATTTTTTTTTCAGCGAATTGTATGCATTCAAAGTCATCATTGTCAACTAGTATCGATAAACGTTTATAATCGAATGCAAGTGTTAAATTTTATTGCTTTCGAATTTTCATTATTGCTCTTATTGCTTTTATTGATCCAAGTTGATAACAATCTTAGATTATTCATAGACTGGATATATTGTTGGAAGTTAATGGACCAGATAAGTTTATTAATAGTAATAATGTCTTCAGTATGAGAAACTCAAACGGAAAATATAAAATTCTTTGAATTTAATTAATTAGTTGAAGCCAATTTCATGAAATTAAACATTGAAAACTTACACTCATCTCATTTCGGAAACGAACAAAATAAGCATAACACATAACATTATTAGATCGAATATTCAGACAGACTTTTGTTGTTCATTTTACGACTTCGTGGAACTTGGTGAGGAAGACCAACAACTAACTACGGCAAAGTTCTCAAGCCGAAGTTAACATGCGGCATAAACCATTGGCGTGCTGCTATAAAAACTTCAATTAACTTTATAGGGATATTTTTATAGCCTCACATCAAAAATCTCAAAAAATATATTAATTTAGCGAAAGCGTGGAAACTATAGACCGTCTTATCGTCGTTGAAACATTTTCTTCAGAAATTATAACTGAGAGAGATTGAAAATATGCTATTTATATATTAACCAGAAGTTCAAAATAACCCTTTTCACCTATCTCAGGTCAGATGAGTTTTAATATTGATATTTGACAAAAAAAATTCGATATCCAAAACCGTTCACAAGACTATTTATCACACGTTTTCGCTTCGAATGTGCTTAACGTAATATTAGACAGAGAAAAAGAGATATTTGATAATTGTTAATGTAAAAATTTTGCATTGAATAATTTCCATAGAAGTTGCTGATAGTAAATGACAAATGCATGACTCGATGTGATCAGATTAAAATATGGAATGGAAAGCGTTTAGTTGTTTTCAGACTATAGTTTTGTTGCAGTGCCTGTGAGTGGGAACAGTGGTTGAAATATGAAAATAGAAGAGCTGAGAGATTTAGATTGAAAATCATCTGAAATATGTATCAGAGACCTGGTTATAACTATTTTCCCAATCATGTGAAGTAGTTGATTTTGCGTAAATTTTTACCAAATTTCAAACAAAGTATTTTCTCAGTTTTTTTGTACGGAATTTCTATGAAAGGCTTCATGAAGCTTTAAGTGGAAGTGGAGAAATGGAAGTGAATAATCAACAGCTAATTCCACTGTTTCTACGTTCATATAAATGGCAGAAGAAAGCAGTCAGAATATTTATGAAACCTAAAAATAGCAAGGTAGAAAATAATCGAACATAAAGCTACAAAACGGGGCAAAAGGTTAGAGTTTCACATTGGTATCGATATATATATATATATATATATATATATATATATATATATATATATATATATATATATATATATACGGTAAAATAGATTAACAGGGTCTCTCAGTCAAAAAATCAAACTCTGCTTTACTATGTCAAGCTTTCGCTTCTAATGGGGAGCTTCTTCAGGGCCTATAATTTAATGAGTTGTGAATATAACTCTTTCTGTGTTGTCTATTCTTTACACTTGGCTGTACCGTACTGACGAAGGCTAAATAGCCAGAAACATGTGTCTGCGGTTTGCCCACCTTCCTATGAGTGCTTTGTCAAATAACCTTTTTCCATCGATAATACCATCTCACTCAATATCCCTCTATCTTTTTTTATTTATATTGGACCCGGATGTCACGCAGGTTGCTATAGCTGCGCCCGTGACGAAGTTGGGAGTTAGTCCTTGTAATCACAAGGTCTACCAACGATGACACGAAATCGCAGTTGGCCCCTGATGATGAATCCGCTTGCTTGTTTGACCCTTTTCGTGCAACCAATTGTTGTCATGATATAAATCAGAAATGAAAAAATTCGTGGATACAACACTCCAAACAGAGGGGCAAACCGCGGACACGTGTTTCTGGCTATTGGCCTCATCAGCCCGGTGATGATATATACTTGATATACACTTGACACCGAGATTGAACTGATATTCAATATTCAATGTTATTAACACAGATGCGTCCTTGGAATTGTTTTCTCATCACGCCACTGAATGAAGAAGCAGTCACTCACCTTGTCTTCCATCGTCAATGGACCCCTGTCGATAATTACTCTCTTGACCGAGAGACTGTAGCGCCACAATTGAAACCAACGACAACAAAAGTACCCATTTAGCTGATCCTAACATCTTTCGAAGATAATATAAAAACAAATACAGGAAAAGTAACTAAATTAACTTAAATATTTCGATGTATCTACCGCACATAACCTCTGTAACGGAATGTTTAGTATTGAATTCGCGAAATAGAAACGTAATGTAACGGTACACCACTGGCGTAGATGATTTAGGAACTTTTTGGGTTATTTTTCTTGTACGGTATATCGTTGAACTAACTGTCCGAAAATGGTGGTGTATTATATATATAGAGGTATGGGGGTGTCATAATGTTTGAGATTATGTCTTCGGGAACTCCAGTGCGGTAATTGTTGTGCCAAGAGGGGCAATGCCCAGAGAAAGTGTCTTCGGGTTGTTACCTAATCAGACCCATAACCTTGCTAAATTCATGGCAAACTGGAGGGTCTGCACTTACGAGTGTCAATTGTTGCAATACATCCGCTGTTAATCATATACATTCGGTGAATATTAAGAATGTGTGTTATGATCCATAAGTACTTGATACATTGTTTCAGAATAATACGGTCAACATACAAATCCGTGCACGCCTTCTGAAAACTTGTGATCTCATTAGATTTCAGAACACATGGTGCGTTTTTCCTAGATCACACACAAAATATTTCATTGGGGCTTTTTTAGATAACATGAGCTTAGAGAGTCATCTGGCTTGCTCGAATATACAGGGCTACTCAAATTTCAGTATCTACATAGAGTAGTTGTGAACAGTAACAGACAGACAGTCGGTTATATTGTGACAAGGTTGCCTGTTTTGAAGTACTATGAAGTAATACAATTCTGTAGAACTAAGCCCTTTTGGTTTCGAGTTTCGAGAAAAACCAACAATATTTTTGTATTTTCTTCTTTATATGCTGAGATATTGAGAATTTCTTCATTATTTGTAGCTTTGAAACCGTTCGACTCGAGAATTTATTCATTATTTGTAGCTTTGCAACCATCCAACTCGTCTATTCCGACCGATAGTCCGGGAAACACTACATCACCAAAATCGTATTGTGTCTATTTTTTATTTTTTTAACGATATTATTCTCGATAGTAGTGTGTAGAGGTTCATCAATCGGTTGCCTACCCAATTAACAACCCAGGACCTTCATTCCAAGTGTGGTGGAGAAACGCCTTCAAAGAGGAATAATTTAGTAGTGTTTTACTTGAATATTGATTCTCAATGTATCAACTTGCTCATCAGAGGTAACATCAGCTAAACTTGAAAAAATTGTCTTCAATGAATTCCCGTCAGACTCTAAACGTTTCTGTGGGGAACAAGCATGGCAAAAAGTATATTTTCTTTACTGCAAGAATGAATATAGCAAAATGATCTGAATTTTGGTATTATATCAGGTATTGTTGATTAGGAAAAGGTTATCAAAATCTATTTATCCATATGCTATATATTACTACTTATATAAAACCTCATAACGAAGAATTCAAAAAGTTGTTGAAAAGGTCCAATACACCCAATTATTAGCTTGCTTGCACACCAATAGAAAATAAGGAGTCATTCAAAAATTTGTTCACCAATTAAGTACCTTCTGATATACCATGAAGACATTTTCACAAAGGTATTTGGTTTATCTGACAAAATGTCCACAAGGAAGTCCGAATTACCCAAAATAGAATCCCTGAGGGTAAAACACTCCTGAGTTTGACGACTTTCTCAAAGAGTTGTCCAGAAAGTAACCCTCAAAAAACCATATTGAATTAATTACATGTTATCTGAAATTTTGTCGATTCATTTCTGGTAGTGAATTTGATAATAAAATATGAGACAGAGGCGAAAGGACAATAAAAAAAAGCTCACAGATACATGACCAATCATTATAGATGTGTGAAATGGGTGAAAATGCGATATTTTTTACCAGTACAGTCGAAAGCTGGTTGCACTTTTTCTTTTTATTACCGCAACACTCTTGAAATGGTTGGCCATTTCATAGCCACACACTTAACACACAAAAATCAAATCAAAAGCACGGTATTACGTAACTATATCGAGAATGTCAATATCTGAAACATCAATATCTTGA
Organism: Leptinotarsa decemlineata; assembly: GCF_025532065.1. Classification (NCBI taxonomy): domain Eukaryota; kingdom Metazoa; phylum Arthropoda; class Insecta; order Coleoptera; family Chrysomelidae; genus Leptinotarsa; species Leptinotarsa decemlineata. Next base: position 20,898,117 of record NW_027412556.1, on the reverse strand, counting down.
ATAATGCCAAATCATAAAGAGATGATAGTTAGGTTAGTTTTCGTCACTCATTATTAGTTCTGCACTTGGAATATTACAGAGTAATGTTCCAGTTGCTTTTCACCCCCCCCCTCTCCCTTCCTGGACTTTTGTGAGAGAGATATATTAGAGCTCGTGTGTTTATGGAAAATTATATGTCTGAAAAGACTTCAACAGCGAAAACATTAAGTCTTTCAGACCATTATCACTATTATGATCCCAATTCATACCCTAATTCTAGTGGTTGAAATGTCCTGATATTACAATTTTCAACATCTGATTTACTTCGAGGATATTTTTCCTACATTGGAAAATATCCGTAGGTATTTAAACATGTTTCCTTACGACCTAATCGAAGGTCAATATAACGCAATTCTTACTAAAAATGTTAGTTGGGTCCTGCGAGTCAATTCCTCCAACTCCTGTAAATATCATAAACAGTTTCCTGTTCTATGAAATAAGGGACTTGCTCAGTTCTTGTTTCATTTGGTCCCTACATAGAGATTTTTTCGTTTATGATAATTGGCATATTTATGTTTCTTATCGTCAGCTTTCCTGATCTGATATTGATAATGGCTCAAATGAAAGCAACACTTGTATCTCATTATACCAAAGCCAGAACTCATTTTTTTCCACAATCCAGCTAGACAAAATGCATTTGATTTTTCTCATGAATAAGTTCAAGAAAGTCAGTAGTTTTCATCCCCCTCATTTTTGTTCTCGTTATGAACTCTATGGCATCCCTCCCTGAATAGAAAAGCAATATAAAGTCATTGAATAATTTGAAAAATTATGAATAACTGTTCAAGAAACATGAGCGTATATCTATTCGTACCGATGGAGTCAAAATAAATGAATTTAATTCTTTGTTTTCATTCAAAAATACTCTTTATCTCTTGCTATTCACGAAAACACACCCGTATTTGAATGAATTTTTGTGTCTATTATATATCGAGTGACTAACTAAAATCGCACGTTGAAATATAAAACCTCTTCTTTGGTTACCCCGCACAAGTTTATGAACAAATTGAAGATTGTTCGTAGGGTTTGATTAATTGTTCGAACTGAAGTAGACGTCTTTCTGAAACACATCAACAGCGTAAGACCTTCCATCACTTTCACAATGGTGAAGAGGCAAGCCCACAACGAATAGCCATTCTAAGACGTATCGGTAAAGAAGACCGACATTAAGTGGAAAACTTTTGTGTACTGAAAACTCGCTTACACGGGACGGTATTTGAAGCACGAATTCAACCACCATCAATCGACTGAAAGAGAAATCATCAAGACTCTATTAGACCGTGCTTTCGGGCTTTGTAATACGAAGGAAGGTCTCGAAAAGGAACCAGCCATCATCAAAAATGATCTTCAAGAAATGACTACTCTAAAGCGATGATGAAACAGACTTCGGCTAAAAGACAGAAAGGGCCTCGCAAGGAAGAGAAGCCGTCACAACCAGTTCTTGCACTTCCCTACATCAGAGGATTATCGGACATGATAAAAAAAATTGGGTCCTGCTTCAGATCCGAAAACACTATCAGTAGCTGCCTCACCAAAACCAGGCCACCAAAAGCAGACTGCGATTCCAAGAATTGCAGTTACCGGATACCCTGTGAATGCGGAAAATCCTTTATCGATGAAACTAAGAGGCCATTGAAAGTACGCATTGTCGAGCACGAGAAACACACACAGTGAGGGGAAACCAGCAAATCAGTAATAGCACCCATCAACATAACATCGAGTGGTCCCAAGCTGAGAGCATACACAGGAGGGAATTTAAAAAAGCCGCATACATGTTGTCCAACAATGTATTCAGCCAAGCTAGTGTAGATATACGCAACTCATGGAAACACATAATCAATCGAAAAATGGCCAACTCCTGTCAAACTGTCATCTTCCGCTGAACCTGTGAAGGGAAATGCGGAAAGAGGAGATAAGTGGAAGTACCCAAATGACCCATAAATAGTCATCTCTCGAGGGAACGATCCATTCTATGCTAGGTAATTATACACAGTAGGACCTATATTTTTGCATTTGTGCAAGAACTATGTATCTTCGTATGCTACCTTTGACTGATGAAATCTGTCAGTTTTAAAAATATATTTTTGCGTTAATCAGCTGTCGTCCCCATACGAACGACAGCTCTCAGAAGTTGAGAAACTTGTGCGAGCTAAGGACTAACGAGGTCTTACCTTTCAACGTGTGATTCCCAAATCGTTTGCAGAACCATCCCAGCTTCAACCAGATAAATTCTCTCGAGAAAAATATCTGGTCGAGGCAGGAATCGAACCCACGGTCTTCCGATCGTGAGTCGGGCGCACTACCACCGCGGCCAATTCCACAACATAAATAGTTCAGGAACATTCAAAGGAATTTTTAAAGATGCTAAGCTTCAGCAAAATGAGACTTTTTCTTGCAACGTATACGTAGGTGACGTCACAGCGAACGATTCTCGAGAAATTGGTATCCTTGAAACATTCGCAGATCTGTGATTCGAGTTTAACCGGCAATATTAATAGGTGACGAAATATTTCGCATGAACGATTGGCGGAACTATGTAAACGCAGAAATGCAAGTGATCCAAGAAAAGGGCCTCAGGTTTGTTCGAGTTTAGTTGGAATACGAGTATTAGAACCGTAGTCTTTCAGAATTGTCTGCTAAATCACCACAAATGACACCTTTAATTTTTGTAGAAATTCGTGCCAGTCCATCAGAGAAATCATGGATAGAATGAAATATGCTTCCAAGAGAATATACTATATTGTGAAGAATGAATTTGTGATGAGATTCAATCTTTCCCAAGGAGAGACCATTTTAAATATTTACTACCAGAGGTGGATGAAGAATTGGAAGATATATCAAATAAGGTACTACAAGGCTCTATGGAAATTGTGCATATCATCCTCTGAACGAGAAGTGATGCCACACAATTCTTTCTCTTGTTGAGAAGTACTCGAAATGTACGACTTGTATATATTGCCCCGTTCACAAGCTGAGAAGGGGGGAATTTTTCGTCAGCAGTGTCTGTTCACGGATAGTCCTATAATGTGAATTCAATTCAACTGCTTACAGTAGTGAGTATTATGAGTTCTGGCAAAGGGTTCCACAGATTGTTTAGAGGATTTCGTGTAACGCTATGTGGCAGAAGTATATTTGTTGAAAACTGCATGTAAAGTTTGGAACAAACTGTTCAATTCGCCTGAATTGTTAAATAAGTAAACAGCATATACTATTAAATCATTGAGGGTTAGATGAACCTGTTATCCAACACAAGACATCGTTATTTCTACCCCACAAGGTCTCATCGGTGGTGCTAGGCTGAACAGTTCAACTGTCCTACAAAAAATTAACTTCAAAGTAAAAGTGATGATACCTTCCCTTACGATAACGGCATCTTTGAGATCGACAGAAGTCCTCGATTACGACACCTGCTCGAAAGATAATGGACCAAATAAACAAATCAGTACATGTTCTGTTTTTTAGTAATGATTTACCTTGGATAATATTGATGGCCAGAAAAGAAGTGTTGACGATCATATCAAGGGTCCCTGTAAATTGGTAAAGTGGTGTCTGACTCATGAAAATTCGGTCCCAACCTTCACCAGAAATGTTTCTCGAGAGAATTCATCTATATAGTTGAAACTGGAATGATTCTGTAACGTAACATGGCTGATGGACTGCGAATAGTCATAATGCTGCATAGGTGGCTCAGAGAGTTATCAACATTGCCTAGTCAGAACGCGAGGCTAATGATCAAGCAGTCGATGTCGTTGACACTCAAAAAAAAAGCCTTATTATTATGTTGGTCTCTAGTAAAATGTTGAGTGGAGATGAAAAACATTTCTATTGGGAATTGAGATGTTGTCAACACATTCTCGCAGCCAGCGTTTTGAATATTTTCCACATTTACTTTTCACTTGTTTGAGCAAATTTATGTAATGAATTGATTTTGTTTTCTTTAATTCTCGATTCAATCAATTGAATACAGGTACAGGACATTTGACATGAAACTGTCCAGAATGTTCAGAATAATCCAAAATTTAAAATTACTTTACACTCATGATTAAAAAGATGGTACTGACCACTGCTAGATATAACACAAATATGAACTTCGTTGATGAAAAAATATTAATCGATGTTTCCTAGCGTTTTTTTGAAAAGGCCGTCATTTATTCATTGTCGACTTCATCTCGTTTATTGATACATACTGTGTGTAAAATAGTTTTTCGACAAATGTTATTCTCTCTCATACGATAACAAATTAACTTACACAATTGATGAATATTGATTGTTGAGTTATATAACTGTGATGACTAATGCAGTATCCGTATGGAACTGCGTTTCTGTAACATGTTTCGAAGGTGAGAGGAGAAAGTCGGATCCTGTACCGAGATCCGGTTTTATTCCGTTTGGAAAGTCCATTGTATCGAATTGAGATCTAACTGAGAGTTTATTTATGTTATTTCCAAGGAAGCTGAATCGAACTGAGAAATAAGAAACCAATAAGACGAGCATAAAAACAAACGAAAGCGTGAATTGATATTTAAGTGATTCCCTGAAACAATGTATTTGATTTTATATTGCCAACGTTCACGAGAAGTTCACATTTCGTAGCAAACTATGAATTGAAATGAGAATGAATCGTTTCACTGGTATAATTCTATCCAACTATGGTTTTATAATCTCAGTTCTAATAAGAATTGATCAATTTTTATTTCTAGAAGGTCTTATTCTGATATGACAATCATATATCATAAACTTCCACCACTCTGTGGTCAGCAACTATCCCCCCTATATTTTTCAAAGGCATGGGGATCGAGTGATATATCATTTAATAGGTCTTTCATCTCTCTACTACCTCTGTAATTTTTCTCGAAATTGATGCATTTTTCATTGAGAAATTGAGTGTTGACCGATTTATTGAAGAACAAAAAAAATGTCTGTCATTTTAATGGTGAAATCAACAACAAATAATATCACTGGACACAAAATAACCGTACAAATTGTTCAAAATAACCTCCTCCTAGTAGCATACAATATACAGTCCACTCTCGAAAGCGTTTTGTACATTATTCAAGATGTCAGGGGTTAGCAATCGGCATTCCCGAACAATTCGCTGTCGCAGATCGTCTAGATTTGTAGGCTCGGTAGTGTACACTTTCGACTTCAGGTTTCCCCACAGAAAGAAGTACATCGGTGTGATCTAGCTGACCACTCCACTGTACCCCTTCTGTCTATCCAACCCATCGGAAAACGTTCGTCCAAAAAATGTCTCACCTAAACATCAAAATGTGTGGGTGCACCATCCTGCTGAAATGTTATTTCATTTCCTACTATCATCATTGTTATCATTTTATGAAATTTGTAATAGATTGTAATAGATTCAAAAATGTGTCTCTATTGAGATTACCTTCAATGAAGAATGGTCCAACAGTATAATTACCAAGAATTCCAACTCAGACATTCAATTTTTGTGAAGTTTTTAAATGTGTTTCCATCACCAAATGAGGATTCACATCAATCCAGTAATGGCAATTAAGTATGTCTATTCGCTTCACCATTCAACATGAAAGAACTTTCGTCTAAAAAACATCTAGTGGTTTGGGTCAATTTCTTGATGAACACCTCACAAAACTGAAGTCGACGATCAGGATCATCTTCGTTCAATTCCTGAACTAGCTTCATTTTGAAAAGAAAGAATTTGTATGATTTCAAAATCCGAAAAACCCTAGTAGCTGATACACCAGATGCTCTAGCTTCTAGTTACTTGTCTGATAGATTGGCGATTATCCATTTGTATATGTCCTGAAATTGCAACTTCAACTTGGTCTTTTTTGACAGGACGGGATACTTCATGTTTTCTGTTCTGAACAGAACCTGAAGTTTAAAACTCATCCAATAACTGTTTAAAGTATTGATAGCTCACGTTGTGGTCTGGATGATTTGTATTATGAATTCTCGCAGCAGCTTCAGCACGTTCATTATTTCGATAATAGGTTGCAACAATTTCTATTCTTTCTTCAGTAGAATAAACCATGTTGGAACAGAGTGAACGAAGATGACTGAATAATAAATAATTCGTGAGGAAGTGGCCAACTACCTATTTTTTGTTCTGCGATAACTAGATTTATCAGTGCAGAAAAAACTAATACTGTCATTCATTTTAAAACGATTACTACTGATTGAATAAATTATACATAGTAGACCTGCAACAGAAAATTGTTTGGGAATGCTGATTTTTGACTACGGACATCTTCAATAATGTAAAAAACGTTTTCGAAAGTAGACTATTTCATTATATGCAACTAGATGGAGATCATTTTGAACACTTCATCAGTTGATTGTGTTGCCATTCATATTACCTTTCTTGATTTCCTCAATAAAATTAACGACTGAGAATTTTTTTTTCTCAAATAAAATGTTCAACATTTAATTTCTCAATAATAAATGGACCAATTTCGATAAGAATCACAGAAGTGATAGAGGAACAGAAGACCTTTCAAATGATGTATCACTCAACCCCCCATGATATTGAAGAAAATAGAGGGGTACTTGCTGACCGCATGGGGGTGAAGTTTTTGGTATGATTTCTATATCAGAATTTGATCCCCTAGAAATAAAAATTGACATGTGCTTTGACTTACTCCGTTTTTGACTTACAGGGGGTCACGTTTTCGTTGGAACGCCCTGTATGATACGTGGTAGTTGAGTATTTGTCAAAGAAAGAAAAACTCAAATTATATAAGTTCACAATTTTTATCAGTCTCAAGAAAAAAAGCACTAATAATCACAGTATGATTTCATAACAGATTTCACTCGATGTCTTAGACGAACAGTTGACAAAGAGAAAATTATATTGAAATCAAATATTGTGCAGTATCAGAAAGACTTAAATAAAATTGAATGCACCCAAAAAATATATTTCTATGTATTAATCAAAATATGTTGTCAGTATCGCTCGTCCGTAAGAGGAGACTGAAAAGGGTGCCAACTCCAATAGTGTTATGCGACCCGTGCAGAATAGATCAATAGTATCAACTCATCAGGTATTGCCAACGGAACCTTCTCGATATCAGAAACCCTTTCAAGCAAAGCTTTGCACCCATGCAAGCAAATTCACAAATATCCTGTTCCCTTACTGAATGTAACTGAATAGATTACAAATATAAATATGAAATGGAGGACTCTCTGAACGATTTATCTGACTAATACTGTACAAGCTCACTAGAAAAGGGCTTTGGCGGTCCTTCTGCGTGAAAAAGTTGATTTTCACTGTGATACAAAAACCCTCAATACATGGAGTAAAGATCAAGAATCTGGGACAGGTATGGATGGAGACAAATCATAATAGCCGAGACCCGAGAATATGTGTAATTATCTGAATATCGTTATCATTCTTTCAGTAATTGGTACCTATATTATCGAAAGCCTCTGACTTTTGAATTTTGATCTTCCCCTATCAAAGTTGCACTTTCTTGGTTTCCAAACTGAGTCACTACAGTTGAGCAGCTGCTTCAAGGAAAGAGCACAAAAGGTTGTTCTCAATCGAAGCCTCAATAACTCTGCAATCAGAAACATCTATAGTGGCGTCATCCAAGGTCCTATACATATCTGAGTGTTCATTTGTGATCTATTTTTCAGTTTTTCAGATATACGGACTACATAAAAAATTATCTCTTGGTCGAAATGTCTTCACCTTATGTATATACAAGCAACTTACAAATGGATATTGATTGGATTTCCCGTTACTTGGAGAATCGCGCTTTACGTGTCAGGTCAACAAATGTCAGAAATCGAAACTAACTTTAGACTGTATATCACTCATGAGAATACTGAATTGGCCTTAACTTCGATAACCATTTCACGTATTCCAAACATGTGAGTCATATTCTGTTTTGTTTCTATATGCAGATGATACAACTCAGACATGTGTGAACTTTCAGACAAGACCAATGAAATGGATTATTTTCGATAATTGGAAGTTCAGTAGACACAAAACTCAACAAACAATTATTTTGAAGCATCGTATACAGTGTCACCGATAAAGTCCGCATCAAATGGGAAACTTTTTTATTTATCGTTTTATGTGAAATTTGATTTTGGCGGAAGATTTTGCTTAAGAAATGATGTCAAATGGCGTCTACAAAATAGGTCACGTGATTTCCTTAACCTGTCAAAATTGACATTTAAAAAAAGAAACAACGAAAAATAACATTATTCTTCAAAATATCCAAAAATATCAGAGGATAAAAACATTTTCTTTTGTAATTTTATACCCACATACCAAGTTTCAAATCCATAATAAGTATTTTATATTTTCACTATTTTTCCGCATTCCTGCTTTTTCTACTTATCAAAATTCAAGCACACCTGTACTAAATCATTTATTTTAATCAAACTCGTCACCAAATTTATTTTTTTGTAATATAATAATATTTTAAAAGCCTCTGTGATGTTAAAAACAAATTTTGAGAAATAAAAGTTGTCAAACTTGATGCAAAGTTCATCTAGTTTCAACGGGGCTTTCCAAACTATACAGTACTTGAGTTTTTTAATGAGCAAATGGCCTCACAATATGAATTAGAACAAAACGGAACATTAGGAAACAATATCTTGGAGTGTTTATTGTTTTTTTAACAAAAAATACAGTGGAATTTAATCTTAATTAAAAGGAACTGAAAATAAACATGTACCTATACCTAATAGCAAAAAAAACACGAAAAAAAGACTCACGACATTAAATACACTACATTTCTGTATGTCTTCCATCGCGTTCTATGCAGATAATTGTCCTTCTTGATACATCTTTTATTGAGTTGCTGATACTCATAGGGTTTATGTTTAAAATAGAGTTTCTAATAACAGTTTCTAGGTGATTCACCTCACGAAAAGGTCTTTGTTTATAAACGATTTGTTTTAAGTAACCCTACAAGAAAAAATATAGTGGAGTTAAATCTGGCGACCTAGGCGGCCATATTTGCTCCATATTTCGCCCAATAACTTTGCCCCTAAACATTTCTAATAGTTTCTCTTTGACTTGTCTTGAACTATGAATGGGAGCCCCGTCACATTGATACCACAGACTGTGTCTTATTTCAACCGGCATATTGTCCACTGTATCACTGATCTCAGTATTTAGAAATTGCAAATGATCCTGAGAAGTTGAATTGTGTCTAAAAAAGAATGGTCCCATTACCTGATTATTTAAAACACCGCACCACACATTTGTTTTAAATGAATATTGATCCCGACATTCTATCACAAAATGAGGATTTTCCTGAGCCCACCACCTACAATTCTGGGAACTGACTACGCCGTTCGATGTGAAGGTAGCTTCGTCGATCCATAGGATTTTGTAAGGAAATTTTCTGTTTAATTCTACTTCTCCTTGGTACCAGAAAGAGAAATCTAGTCGAACATCGAAATCTCTTTCCTTTAAGGTATTTATAAATTTGGGTTTGTAGGGTTTGAATGTATTTTTATGTAAAATTGCTCTTACGCTTTCTCTTTTAACGCCAGTTCTATCTACAATATTGGTAATACTTGATTTTCCCTGTTCGATAACATCCAAGCAGACAGCCAACTGAACCTCATCATTTTTGCGTGATGGATTATGACGTTTTTTAAAAGTATTTTCAACTGAACCAGTCAGTTTAAATTTTTTTAAAATCCTACCTACAATGGATTGCTGTACATGTCTACCAGGATGTCTTGCGTTAAAAATATCAGCCACTTGTCGATGCAATGTGTTTTCACCACAAATTAGCACAATTTAAATTTTTTCTTGTAAAGATAACATATTATTTTAATTTTCATACATTACATTGAACTAACGGGCATTAATTTATTCAGTGACAGTGACGTTTTCTAAAACACATTATGTAGTTTCATATTTTTTCACAGCCTACCCAGTTTTTTCAAATTAGTGTTGTTAGCGGAGTAGGTAAATGTAAATACTATGGGTTTTTTTCTTTTATTGAATGGGCTTCAAGAATCACGAAATGATGTTTCCTAATGTTCCGTTTTGTTCTAATTCATATTGTGAGGCCATTTTCTCATTAAAAAACTCAAGTACTGTATTGTTTTGAAAGCCCTGTTGAAACTAGATGAACTTTGCATCAAGTTTGACAACTTTTATTTTTCAAAATTTGTTTTTAACATCAAAGAGGCTCTTAAAATATTATTATATTACAAAAAAGGAAATTCGGTGACGAGTTTAGTTAAAATAAATGATTTAGTACAGGTGTGCTTAAATTTTGATGAGTAGAAAAATCAGGAGTGCGGAAAAATAGTGAAAATATAAAATACTTATTATGGGTTTGAAACTTGGTGTGTGAGTATAAAATTACAAAAGAAAATGTTTTTATCCTTTGATATTTTTGGATATTTTGAAGAATAATGTCATTTTTCAATGTTTCTTTTTTTAAATGTCAATTTTGACAGGTTAAGGAAATCACGTGACCTATTTTGTAGACGCCATTTGACATCATTTCTTGAGCAAAATCTACTGCCAAAATCAAATTTCACATAAAACGATAAATAAAAAAGTTTCCCATTTGATGCGGACTTTATCGGTGACACTGTATATGTGATTATAATTTTGGAAGTGATTCATTATTTGCCGGAAGTTTTTCTTGATAATTGTTTCCTTCGTTTCGGTTTCATTGAAACGAATTTATGATTTGTTTCTATCTAGTATCTTCACTGTCCAAAGCGGAGGTATAATAGTTTTAGGTAGGTGACTGAAAATGTGAATTGGAGTGTGTAGTAGGTATCTATCTATTCAGTCTTTCATAGATTGGCAGAATAGAATGGGAGATCTGTTTTTCTTCTGGTTATACAGCATTTTAAATCGGCCATAAAATACATTTTGGTAGATATCGTGGCTGCATAACTGAAACTAAGATATTGCCTTCTGTAATATAATGAGGGTTCACCGGTTTTGTAATGCAAGCTAGTTACAGGACTGGAGCAGAATGATCCGATGGCGATTGTGATTGCTGAGTTATAAATGACCACAAGTTCTCTCAAAACTGATTTTTCAGCTGAGTTATCAATTATACACCCGTAGTCAATTTTGCCAGTGTTATCATAAGAATAAGCCCGTTTTGGCAGGATGATTTCAGATTTCTGATATGTGTCTTTGAATTTAATTTGCAATCAAAAGTCATACCTAAGAATTTTACGTAATCAACATATTCCAGCAAGCTTGCTTATAGTTTCACTTTTGGCTCATGCTTAGTTTTTCTCCTGGAATAAAACTCACATATGGTATTTTGTGGAGAAAATTGTAGTTCCACTGATTCCAACCAAGCATTAATGGAGTTTAGGGCTCTCTGTAGGTTGTATTGCATCGAGTGTATGTTCTACCGGCGTGGAGTCTTGCTTTTACTGGTTGATTGCAGTTGTTTAGTATTCGGTTGATCGCTACAAGAAATTGTGTTACGCTGAGAACAGAACCTTTCTTGTAAGACAGGTAGAAAATTCTGCAAAATACTGGTGGGAGTTCATTTGCGCACTTTTTAAGAACGATGACGGGCACTTCATCAGGGCCAGACGCCTTGTTGATATTGAGCTGTTTCAAAATTCGCCTGACTAGATGCTCTCGAAAAGTAGTTTCCGGCATTGTAGATTCTACTGTGGATTTGATCTCCAGCGATTTAAATCCAATGTGAATTGCTACTTCCTCACAGGCATCCCTCTTAGAGCCTCACAAGGACTTTCCTGTAGTGCTTGTGTTCTTTCATAAAAAAAAGATTTCAACTGCATTTTCATCCTGTCCATTACTAGCAGAATAATTGGGAGGGCTAAAAATATATTATAATTGATTTAAAAAATTGCATGTCACTTGTTGGAAACATCTACTGCAATAGAATACTTATTTTCAGCAATTAGACCTGAAATATCTCAAATAAATCTAGCACATGGCACTTCTTTACCTGACATATGGTTGTGGAAATTATCTTGGATTTTGTTACATGTCTTAGTCAAAGTAAACAGAAATATTGTTTGGTGGCTCTACAATCGCCACTGTTGTGGAACTGCTGAAAATCGGTTAGATATGATACACGGTTTTCTGAAAACTGGTGAACCAAACTCTGTGACTTCATCGTGTTCAGTGTAACAATTGGCAGATGACGTGTTTTAATTTAGAATATTTTAATGGATGATTGTTTCAAGCGGTTACCTTTATGTTGTTTGCTGTTTTGAGAAAAACAAGAAATTTTCTCGACCAACTAGTTTTTTCAATTGAGGAGTAGAAAAATATGATATATATCACATATCTAGACGAGTAATATTATGATTTTTACATAATTTTCTGAAAAAAAATTTAATTTCAATGGCTCAAGTGGTACATTTTCCACAATGAAGAGTTCCAGTTTTCATCAACGGTCTCGTCAGGTAATGAAAACAATGACTTACAGAGGTTAAAGAGGTTTACTCGGAGAAGAAAAGACTAGAAAAGAAATGTGAGTATATGACCAAGCGTCTTTCTTTGAAACAGGTTGGAGCCCAGCTCCCTTACCCTTTTGGCTGATTTTTGTCCTCAGACATCAGTACCGCCCTTCACGGGGTACCTCTACCTGGCTGGGGTGGGATGCATGAAAAATCTATTCGTCCTTTAACGGGAGACATGGGGCCTCATTCGAGTGTCGGGGCCTTCTATATGTATAGGGAGGGGTCGTCTACAGCATAGTCTATAGCTTCCCTAACTAACGGATGTAAGTATATGGCATTGTTATCCCCATATATACCCACACAAGTTCTCAAAAGTAGCGGAAAGTCATATGTATATAGAGAGTACTAGATGGGAGGGAAACAAGACTCCTACGCTATATGTATTTTCAATAAAAAATAGATGTTTTGTGTTATATTCTCAGTCAGAATATCCGGTTTCCCAGGTAAGAATCAATGACTCATATCAAGTATAATGGCATGCTAACCGACCTCATCTGTCTGATTATCCATCCATACTTGTTGAAGGCTTTTTGAATATCCCAGGACCATGACTAGGCTCTTGGCGAGAGAACTTGTTTGATCAGTGGGCTAGTTGGAGTAATTGTGGAATTATAATTAAAACTTGCCGAGGAAACCAATCTGTTCTTTCGATACAAGCTTAATCCGTGTCTCCAGGAAGGTTTCATCAACGGTTTTCGCAATCGCACTGAGGACCAGGTTAGAGCCACATCTTTTCATTTAGCTTCTCACCTAATCTAGTTTTGACATTGGTGTTACCCCTATTTCAGACAATCCGGATAGTGTTGCCACTCAATGATGACATTTATCAGGGGCACCAGACAGAAAATAAAGATTTTCACATATAGTCAGTGGGCATACTTGAAGATTGGCTATAAATCAAATTATCTAGGAACAATTCGTTCAGGCCAGTCTCAACTCCCTACACAGTAGGTTAATGGACTGACACCTATCAGAAAACAACTAGTCCCCTGGCTAATACTACGAAGGGCGTTGAATTATATCCGACAGCTGTCAGTGCAGGATTCCTCACAGAAGTTATTCCTGCATATGCTGTTAGCGATACAACTGCCGCAATCGATTTTCAATAATTGGAACACACTTGCAGACCGGTTTCGGGCTGTTTGGCCACTCTTCAGTGCAAGGTAGTGTATATCATCAACATAAAGTCGATGATATTCGATAATTGAAAATCGAATTCCGTCAGAGTATCATTCCTCGAACTAAGCTGAAGCTTACAATAAACAACAGGTTTGTCGTCGCCCCATCTGCCTGTGAACGAGGTAACCAACTGCATATCCGAAATTCGCCCAATTCCTCGTATAAGGAAAGAAAACTTTCACATATAGTCAGTGGGCATACTTGAAGACTAGCTATAAATCAAATTATCTAAGAACAATTCGTTCAGGCCAGTCTCAACTCCCTACACAGTAGGTTAATTGACTGACACCTATCACAAAACAACTACTCCCCTGGCTAATACCACGAAGGGCGTTGTATTATATCCGACAGGTGTCAGTGCAGGATTCTTCACAGAAGTTATTCCTGCATATGCTGTTGGCGATACAACTGCCGCAATCGATTTTCATTTATTGGAACACACTTGCAGACCGGTTTCGGGCTGTTTGGCCACGCGTCAGTGTAAGGTAGTGTATATCATTAACATAAAGTCGATGATTTCCTATAATTGTTTTCCAATAATTGAAAATCGATTGCGGCAGTTGTATCGCCAACAGCATATGCAGGAATAACTTCTGTGAAGAATCCTGCACTGACACCTGTCGGATATAATCCAACGCCCTCCGTGGTATTAGCCAGGGGAGTAGTTGTTTTCTGATAGGTGTCAGTCAATTAACCTACTGTGTAGGGAGTTGAGACTGGCCTGAACGAATTGTTATTGGATAATTTGATTTATAGCCAGTCTTCAAGTATGCACACTGAAAGTGGAAAGTTTTCTTTCCTTATACGAGGAATTGGGCGAATTTCGGATATGCAGGTGATTACCTCGTTCACAGGCAGATGGGGCGACGACAAACCTGTTGTTTGTTATAAGCTTCAGCTTAGTACGAGGAATGATACTCTGACGGAATTCGATTTTCAATTATCGGAAATCATCGACTTTATATTGATGATATACACTACCTTACACTGACGAGTGGCCAAACAGACCGAAACCGGTCTGCAAGTGTGTTCCAATAGTTGAAAATCGATTGCGGCAGTTGTATCGCCAACAGCATATGCAGGAATAACTTCTGAGAATAATCCTGCACCGACACCTGTCGGATATAATCCAACGCCCTTCGTGGTTTTAGCCAGAGGAGTAGTTGTTTTCTGATAGGTGTCAGTCCATTAACCTACTGTGTAGGGAGTTGAGACTGGCCTGAACGAATTGTTCTTAGATAATTTGAGAAAATAAAGATGTAAGTAATGCTTTTAACACGCCTCATGAAATCCACCAGTATATTGAAGTCTTTTATTGATTATGGTTTCTTTTTTTATGTTTCCTAATCTTAATATCATAAACGAAATAGTATGTTGTAAATTCTATTATATATTTTCGGTCGATAACCATGAGTGGTGCGTTCTAGTCATCCAGTCAGCTGCTAGATACGAGGTATGTTAAAAAAAATGGGGTGAATGATCAATTTTCACGCGGTATGTACATTCCATTGGATATTTGTTTAATTTTTTTCAGTCTGAGAAACTCATTTTGAATGTTCACAGTTTCAGCTCTTTAGCGTCTTCAGTTTGTTAGTTCGGTGATTTCCTACTTTCGAAAAAATGGGATCTGAGTGCTCAAAAACACTTGGAATATTGACGGTGGCATAAGGAGATTGTACTCTGAGTCACAAGTGGTTCAAGTTTTTCACAGAAGGTCGAGAAGGTGTGATTAACGATGTTCGCCCTGGACGTCCAGCACATCAACAACTGATGAAAATGTTGAGAAAGTGGAGAAAACTGTCATGGAGAATCGTCGAATCACTATTAGAGGAGATGCTGAGGATATCGCCATATCAGTTGGCTCATGTCATGCAATTTTTTTAAAAATGTTGGACATAAAGCGCGTCTCAATGAAGTTCGTTCCAAAATTGCTGAATCTTGACTAAAATACCGTCGCATGAGTATCGCTCAGGAATTGTTGAGTGACATCAACAGCGATTCAGATTTACTTCTAAACTGGTGATGAATCATGTGTAAATGGTTATGACATCGAAACCAAAGTCCCATCATCCCAATGGAAGAATCCAGGAGATCCAAAAAATAGCACGCCAAGTTTGATCAAATGTCAAGGTTTTGCTCAATATTTTATTCGATTACACTCACGTAAGACGTCCGGTTTTGTGAAAAAACAATTCATAGCTTCCGCATAATCATGAAGTAGAGAATTCTGTACTCTGTACATTGCGAAATTTTTTCCGGAGATTTTCGCCTCGAAGTTAAGCCCTGGAGTGGTCGACCTACGAAAATCTGGGACGAGGATTGGAGAACAAATGGTTCATAACGTATTGGAAAGGTCAAAAACCTCGAGGAAAATGGTGCCTCACGATTTGAACGGTCGACAAAAATTGGCCCCTTTCGAGGTCTGCTCTCTAATACTCATTTTTTGAAGAACGGTATGAAACATGTGCCCATTCAAATCTTGCGTTAACTTGAAAATTAACTAGAAGGTTGTCTACAACTCAGGAACCTTTGAGGATTTTCAAAACTCATTTTTGACAAGACTTCATTATTGCTGTGTACGTATGCATATATTTATGTCTGTATGAATGTATGTGATTTCTGGTCAACTATTGCAAATGAATTGCGAATCTATTGAAAACACTTTTCCAACACCAGAAAAAAATTACGGTCTTTGACGCGCGTCTGCTAACCAAGTTAACATACTCAGGAGATCATTATGACTGAATTTTACAACTGTGTTAGTGTTTTTATATGCTAGTGGCTTAACTACTACCTGTTAGTAGTACTCAACTGCTACCGGTCAGTATTACCTAACTACTACCTCTTATTGTTCCTATGCTACCTGTTTTTCCAATTCCTCTAATTTGTTATGTATTTTCTCTATGTTAGTAACTATCCCCTACATTTTTTCCAAATATTTATCTTGTGATGCACTATTTGGAACCTTTGGAGTAGTAATGTATATTACTGGAGTTTCATGTCAACTCCAAACTGTTATTTTAACAGTTCGACACGTATTTCGTTCACCAAGTGATCATCTTGAGAAGGAAGATTGAACTAAATTTACATCCGATATTATCCCTATTTATACCATAGATATCTCTGCTAGGTACCTGAGTCTTAATTGTCTTACATTAACATTAAAATGTTGCCTTAACTACTGGTCAGGTGAATCTGATAATGAAATTTTATTTTAACAAGCTATATAGTATACTATTAGATATTGGTCCACCATCGTTATTCATACTATTAGTATGTTTTCCTATTTCTACACCCTCGTAGACATCTAGACGCCTGTTGCTGTTAACCTGTCTAAATAATCTTAATGAACAAAAGTCTATGGAATATTTTTGTTGCAAAATATGATGGGCGACTGCTGATTTTTCTGGTCTTTCATATTTAAGGTGTGCTTAGTGTTTTTTATATCTTATTTCTTTCAGTCTGTCCATAATATTTTGCTTCGCTGTCGTTATTTCAGTCATCAGATTTACCTGACTATAACATAAGGCCACATTGTAAGATTCATTCAAAACTAGTAGATAAGGCAACGTTGTAAAATTAATTTCAGACAATTAAGACGCAGGTACCTAGTAGAGGTATCTATGGTATAAATGACGATAACATTGTATCAAGATGGAGTAGTAGAAAGCCAAAAACTTTCTTTCCCAAAAATTAATCACTCCTAAAAAATATAACCCCTTCAATTCATGTATATATAGTTTAATCTTCCTCTTGAAGATGACCACTCGGTGATCAAAATACGTATCAAGATGTTGAAATAATGGTTTTGTGTTATAAAAAAACTTCATTTTTATTCAATATTCATCTGTTCATTATTTAGAATTATTACATATTAGACCAAACAAAGAGCTGTTCGAAATAGTACCTTTGTCGCTATTCATAGAACTCATTCCACACTTTTCGATTTCCAAACATTCGAAGGCATCCAAAAACCTATTGTCATACACTGGTCTCAACAATTTTAAACAATTATCACTTATCTGTGGTCGGTATCTATGATACGTTGAGCGACACTAGATTTCTCCGGTTTATGAAACCGAACATGCGGAAGATTTTCCTTGTAGCGAGCTAATATAGTCCGTTTGGATTGTAAATCAGTTATCCTCAATCGGTTGAGCTGAAAATCTGCATACTCGTTGCATACAATTTGGATGACAATGCATTGCTGGCCTAGAGATGCAATTCTATATTCAACCTGGTAGACAGTCCAGGATGACGGACCTCATGATTCAGGTTTCAAATGAAAGGGTAAGTTGAAGGGAATACGAAAAATAACACGATGCTATCAACATGGTTGATTGCCCACAAAAACGTACCAGTATTTTTTTATACCTCCATAGAATAGGTGGAAGGGTCTGCAAAACTCCTAATATAACAATTTGACTGACTACAAGAGACGGTGATCTACTCATTCATACACCCCCATGATATGGAATCGAATGAATGAGTTCAAGGGAAAAACATTCAAGATAATGGAATGGTAGTGTTTGAATAGATGTTGTATTCACTGACAATACAACAATGATGCATTGAATAAAATGATATTGAAAAACCTTTTCTCCCTAAGGACAAAACACAAGCACCACAAAAAATCCTTGAGTCGCTCTGTGCGGCACCTGTGCGAAAGTAGCGATTCAGATCGGATTTGAATCGCTGGAAATTAAATCAATTCGGAAAAACGTTCTCAAGAAGTTTATTCCACGTAAACGCAATTCTCCAAATGAAGTAGTTCTCAAACGGTGAAGTTCGAGGTTCACTGAGATGAAATTCAAAACAATGAGCAGGCACAGTTCCTCGCGTATTTCTGATATGTACCGCTCTTGGTGGAATCTAATGTACCGATTCACTTGAACACTTCCCGTGAAAGTATCTGTAGAAGAGAGACAAATCTCCAACCATTCTTCGATGTTCCGGACTGGGAAGGTTGCAAGTGATGTTCGCGTCTCCAATTAGATGTATGGCTTTTTTTTTGAAGTTATATCAAACCCATCAATTCACAATATTACACAATTCGTATAATATTGAATCTTGTCGCAAGATTTATCGTGTTATGAGTAATTTTGAGAGGAAAATACTGATTTTTTTAGATGTAGAGGCTACTAATTTCATTCAGAAGATAGCTATTCATTGACCTGATTGGAAATTGTAACATCACAAGCACTTTTCCTAAAATATGCTGCAAACTTTTCTAGGTATTTTCACAAATACCTATGAAATTGCCAGCTTTTTTTGAAATGTAAAATAGAAATACGACGGAGTGGAAAATCAGGATAGCAGACGATATCATCGATCAAGAATGAGAATAAATCCTCTTGACACAACTTCTTTCATATAGTCATTGAATTACACGAAAAAAACTTTCTAAACAACTTCTACATGAACATCAAATCATACAAAAAGTGTAGTCAGAGTTACACTTATATAACTTATATAACGTCTTCCATTCGAATGACCTATTTTTTCAAAATTTATGTTTGGTTTTGTAGAATAATTGTATTAATGTTTTTTTTTAGTTTTTTATTTTGTCTGTTGAAAATAATCTAGGTTTCAGGAGAATGATTTTAAAAATATGTCATTCAAGTCAATTTTAGTTTTCATCCTTCTTCTGACGAAAAGGCATTGCCCCCTTCATCCCCTTGCATACGATCCTTCATCACAGGTTATATTCTGTCTATTTGGTTTCCAGCTCCTTTCTTCTAGATTTATTGTCAATATTCTAATTTATTCAGTTTTTCTCGATATTCTATTCTCAGAAATCTCATTCCAACAGTGATTTGTTGAAAATTAACTGTTTCATAGAGTAAGAATGGGCAAATGATAGGAAAAACACTGAACTGATGAGTATAAAAGAAGGTGAAAATTCGCAGGATGACTTTATCATTTCATTTTTTGCCAAGAAAATCAGAAACACTAAGGAAATTTCAATCAGTGCATTGAATACGTTTATTTTTTATCTACATTGAGACATGAAGGCATGAGCAGATCAATAAATATATGAATTTGAAATAAAACAATAAATAAATAAATAAATAAATAAAATGATTTATCGTGAAGAAAAATGAATTGAAAATATTTGAGATATATGAAATTTGTATTCAAGACTGAATGGTTTATTTCTATGACCGTATAGACATACAGTTTGACAAATACTCGAACAATTCTTTCGTTAGACTGAGTAAGAAATGAGTTACATAATCCATATCAGTTGGACCATAGGTCCAACTTTGAATTTAGCAATAACCCCACTGTTTTGGTTGGTTTCCGGGTTTTCTTGTGTTCTTCTTGGATAACATTCTTCAAAAGTTTCAATTGCAACTGTGACAGTTATCTTCAGTGGCGTGGTCGAAAATTGGAGATTGTAACCAAGGAGACCACGGCAAAACCCAGAAACCAACCAAAACATTGACGCCAGCCGTGAAAGCCAAAAATTCCAACTATCTTTTTTATTCATTACGAGAATGTTGAATTCATTCCTTTTTGCTTTCGTCTTAGTGATTTGATTTAATGATCATAATCTGACTATGATAAATAAGAGTAGGAAATAATGGAAGACATACTATTCTGATGACAAATAATCAATTTCTTCACTTCAATTTTCTAGCTGAAACTAACTTATTGATATCATTAAAAGTAGTGAGCATTGCTGGACTAGGTTTATCTGCAGACAGCGACGGACATCCTCCATGGGCCCGACATTCTTCATCATCCTGACCATCTTTGGCTGCTTTCATGTAACGGAAAAATCGAAGTATATCAGGATTATCAGAAGACGGTTTCCTTAATTCATTCAGTTCCCTGCAACCATCAAAATGGGTCAAATTTCAACAATAGACTGTTATTATTATACAATAATTATATTATTCATACAATAAATTGTAATATTCATTCGTAACTGCAAGTGAGCTATCTGAAATGACGAGAATGAAACGATTCTCTGCGACTCCAGAACTTCTTTACAGTAGCATAGAAATCGATGAACGAAACCCAGAAGCGTTCTAGCAAACAATACCAGTATCATATTTCATCGAATGGATACAGAGAATGTTAGATAAAACTACGAGTAAGACATTGCCATTTGAGAAATTCATATTGGTTTCAGGAAACAGAAAGTCAATATACTGATAAGGGAACTGAAAATGTATCTTCACTGAATGTAAATGAGTTCAAACAGATCAGGTTATGACAGTATTTTCTGCATGGCACTAACTACAGTTTTCAATTTTCCGTTTTATCAATACAGTAAACACCGTTTTTGACTTTCTCTTTTTTCGATTCAAACAAAAGTGATTTTCATATAATGTTAATATGGAAGCATTTATTTTGAAAGTATTATTTCTTTCGTAAAAATAAATATTTTTTCACATATATTCAGTGGGCATACTGGAAGACTGGCTGTAATTCAAATTAACTAAAGGAACAATTTATTCAGGCCAGTCTCGACTCACCTACACTGTAGGTTAATGGATTTTCGTTAGCTTCAGCTTGGTTAGAGGAATAATACTCTGAAAGGAATTCGATTTTTAATGATGGAATATCATCAACTTTACGTTGATGAGGGCCACTATCTTGCACGGCTTTAATCATATGCTTTGAAACATTTTAAAATTTTTCTTGAACATCATCCAATCCAAACGTTATATTATTTTTTTTGAGAGACATCATCATTGCTACATTTGCCCCCTCTAGCTCTATAGGATTTATTTCATAATAATGAGGAGAAAATCGCTTTATTTTTATTTCCTGCTAATCTGCAAGATCATCGATTACATATTTTCCAAACTTATGTTCGAGTATATTGGCTAAATTCAGGAATTTTTATCACTGGCTTATCTGAAACGTTCATACGTTTTGGTCCGACTACTTGTCCATTATCACAATGAGAGACTCTCTTGGAATCAAATCTAGCATTTGCGAAGTCGACGGCAGGCAAGTCTTCACTCTTCTTATAGCGATTTTTTTTTCTTCTAATAACAGTTGACCATATTTTCTAATGTGCCTACCGCTAACTTCCAATGTTTACAACTTGCCAGCATTTTGCCATCGTGTGTCTTCCATTCAAAGAAGTCCTTCAAATAACATACTGTTTTTTCACAGCTCTCCGGATAATCCGTAAATATGTTCTCCTCCACGACACAATATTATTTCGTTTTGATGAGATAAATGTTCTGCTGTATTTTTTTCATGACATATCTTCTTGTACAACTGCACAAATTATGTCTATTGTTAGTAATTTCTCATTTCCTACTTCAGGTTTTGGATAATATTCAATGTTAGTCGACATTGGTGGTTTTATTGCCCCTTGTTTGCACTTCCACAGTATCATCTATATACGCACTGACGTTTCTAGTATTTGACGTTCATAACAATTTGGTAGTCTCTTTTCAATTGTAGAAAAAGCATCAGGTGGCGGCTTCTTACAATTCGTCAATAAATTCTCTCCATATTCAAATTTCCACAGTACCCACTTTATCAAACTTTCCAATCAAAGATGTCAGAAAAGCCATTCAATTAGGGTATTGGTGTGTACATATAAAGACAGACAGCAATAAAAGGCTCATTACCCCAACTCTTTCAGCTAAGTTCACAAATATACTGTTGTGAATCATGCCCAAAAAAAAATAACGCCGACCGCCACTGGTAACCATAAACCTAACGTGACGTAGCAAAGAGCGCGCCACTCGAGAAGCAGCGAGAATAATACTACCGACTTCGACAGAACTTCGGCGAAATTTCTACAACAATCGATTACGATATTTAAAGGCTGGCCACGAGAAAATCAAGATAGTCAAGTGGACGTTACAGTACGGTACGCGAAGTGATCCAGTAAGGCAATAAACAATAAAATAATAGTTGAATTTTAAGTTGTAGTATTTGTTGTATCTAAAGAGAAATGAAGTTAAGTTTGAATATTCAGTGTAGTCAATTATTGGTGAAACCACGGGAAAAAACGTAACAATACCTTGTTGTATATTCACGGTTGTTAGAGAACTGATAAATATACATTAGATTATAACCTCTTATCTTCAAAATTGGTTCAAAAACAGTTCTGAAAGAATTATAGAGAAATAACAATGAAAAGCAGTGGTGAATTGGCTCAGTGGTAGTGCGCCCGATTCACAACCAGAAGGACGTGAGTTCGAGTCCAACCTCGACCAGATATTTTCCTCGAGAGAATGTATCTAGTTGAAGCTGGGATGATTTTGCAACGTTACATGGCTGACGGACTGCAAATAGCCATGATGCTCTCTAGGTGACTCAGAGTGTTAATAATATTGTCTACCTGAGACACGAGGCTAATGATCAATGTAGTCGATGACGATGACACCAAAAAAAAGTATTCATCAATCAAGCATAACTGATATCTACATTTCTCTCTAATTAGGGGTCGAAATATATGGAATAACTTTTCACCAGCAGTATACTTGGGAAAACAGAACCACACTAAAACGATAATTTTTTATTTATTACTGTATGAAAAGTTAGTACGCCACTGGAATTATGCGTTTTGAGAAATTACCGTAGGTACACCTTCTGAAAATAGACTAGAAGTTTCTATATTTTCAATTATTCTTTGAAATATTTTTTGTGGGGGCCTCGATATTTCTCACTGTTTTTCATTTGAATATGCAAAATGAACAAAGTTGAAGCAATAGAAAATCTGCTGGAAGGGCAAACTGAAAATATGTTTTCGAAAAGTTACTGCGTAATTTAAACCACAGAAGAGTTTAATCAGTTAATGATCTCTCTATTCATAAATTTTGCATACAAATTGAAAAAACCAATAGAATAAAATCAATTTTCATACTTTCGTAGTATAGCTTTCTTTCGATGTATGTCAAAAAAAATACCGCAATTTACAACTGAGGCGAAAGTCTTAAAAGTGAATTTTGAAAACGAAAAAAAAATTTTTTTTCGAAACGTCGACCAATGAAAAAAGCTAAGTATAGAAATTTCATGTTTTTCATATAAGTATGAACGCAGTAAATCACGCAGTGAATTTTCGGAGTGGACTTTTCAGTTGGTCATTCATTAAATTTCAGCAGATTATCTATTGATTCAACTTTATTTATTTTTCTGACAGGCGTCAGTGCAGGAATCTTCACAGAAAATTTCCTGCATATGCAATTGGCAATACAACTGGAAGAGTCGACCTTCAATTATGGAACGGGCACACTTGCAGACCGGTTTCGGGCTTATTAGCCACTCATCAGTGCAAGATAGTGACCATCATCGACCTGAAGTCAATGATATTTCACAATTGAAAATCGGAATTCTTTCAGAGTATTTCATTCCTGTTCCGAAGTTGGAGCGAACATCACAAAATGTCACTCCATCTAGTGGACGAGGTACTAACCAACTGCATACCCGTAATTTGCCCGATTCGTCTGAATAAGGAAGAAAAACTTTCTTATTAGTCAGTGGGCTATGCTTGAAGACCGGCAGTAAACAAATCTAAAGCAAATGGAACTTCAAACGTTCAAGCCAGTCTCTATATACCTACACATTAGGTTTGATGGACTGACGCCTATCAGAAAACAACTACTCCCCTGGCTAATACCACGAAGGGCGTTGGATTATATCCGACAGGTGTCAAGTGCAGGAATCTTCACAGAAAATTTCCTGCACTTTCCGTAATTTGCCCGATTCCTCTGAATATGCAGAATATGCAGATATGGATATGCAGTTGGTTAGTACCTCGTCCACTAGATGGAGTGACATTTTGTGATGTTCGCTCCAACTTCGGAAGGGGAATGAAATACTCTGAAAGAATTCCGATTTTCAATTGTGGAATATCATTGACTTCAGGTCGATGATGGTCACTATCTTGCACTGATGAGTGGCTAATAAGCCCGAAACCGGTCTGCAAGTGTACCCGTTTCATAAATGAAGGTCGACTCTTTCAGTTGTATTGCCAATTACATATGCAGGAAATTTTCTGTGAAGATTCCTGCACTAACGCCTGTCGGATATAATCCAACGCCCTTCGTGGTATTACCCAGGAGAGTAGTTGTTTTCTGATAGGCGTCAGTCCATTAAACCTACTGTGTAGGTATATAGAGACTGGCTTGAACGTTTGAAGTTCCATTTGCTTTAGATTTGTTTACTGCCAGTCTTCAAGCATAGCCCACTGACTAATAAGAAAATTTATTTTTCAGGTTGTGGAAGGAAATATTTTTAAGCCACAGTATGAAATGAATCAGTTATCTCGATTATATAAAATATATAGACCAAGACTATGTATATGTTTCCTAAAATTGACAATATTGAATTCACTCATGTATAAATGACCTGCACTTATATTTTCATGCGTGGAGTAATACCTAAACTCCATTTACTTCAGGAAATTGCCTGAAACGGATTCAACCTCTTTCTATATCAGCTTTGTGAAATGTACATGCCATTTATCAAATAACGACCATATATCATTGTTCTCAAACGTGCGGACTTCACTTTGTTTGTTACTCATCTTACATCAGTCATTCTGAAACAAAAGAGGAGAATGAACATTTTTTTCCATCACTATCAGTTCTGCATATGATATTCTGCATTGAAGTTTCTTGAAAACTCTCATGACAAACTATCCATCTATAAAAGAAATTGTTCAACTTTTCAACGTCTATCATCTTCTAAAAATGGTATTTCCATGAATTGGGCTACAGACAGTATTCGATTCATTTGTAGAAACTTACCACTACTGTGTACTATGAGATTTTCACTACAATGAATTTTACAAAAAACGCGACATGTATTTCGCTATATGGACACTCTCTCAAGAAGAAATTTTATTTGTTTGAGTTACTGTCGTATTCATAAATTCAACTCACAAATTAGAAAAATCAATTGGACAAAATTAAATTTCTATACTTGACTTTCTTTAGTCGTCGATGTTTCGGAAAACAATATCTCTCCGTTTTCAATAATCAAAAATCCCTTTTAAACTTTCGCCTCAGATTGAAGTGATTCCCTATTGATTCAACTCCGTTCATTTCTCAGATTGCGGAAGCTTATATATCCAAAAAAACTGTAAGAGAAATATTCAATTATTTTCTAACTTTTCAAAAACCAATATTTTCTCCTTACAATATAAGACAAGTTCATTTTAGTCAAAGTATATCCAAAATTATCCAGTATTACAGCCCAAAAAATGAGATTCTTTCATTTTCATCCGAAAACATATTTCTGGCTTCTCATATTCAGAATGTGCGCCCGAATTTTAGTATCCAGATCAGAGTTAAAATAGACACGCCTGAAGAAGCTATTGTGTAGCGAAAAAATGAATTGTTCTATAAATGGTTATGACAATGAGCTCCAAACGTTTGGAAACATACATTTCTTCATGTGTAAATGAAATGTTGAAATTAGCGGGCCTTGGAAAAACAGGGGTGTGAAAGACTTGAAGACGTGCAACAGAATATTTTGAAATTGATGGCAAAAGGTCTGATTGATTGATGGAATGGTTTCTTTTTTTGTAAAATTTACGAATGAAGCTGACACACTCGACAAAAAAAGTTTAATTCAATACTCATACAGTGCATTTTTTTAATGTCCACCCCCTTTTATTTTTTGAACGGGTCAACTCAAAACATTGAAGTTTGAAATAATGAAATCAATGCATGAATACTTAATTTTGAAGAGAAATTGACAAATGAAACTTTCAATATGGAGACTGGGCGCCATCTGGGAAAAAAATTAAATGGAAAGTGGGGTCTTCTGACACTTCATTTTGAAGTTCCCGATGAATACTTCATAACCCTAGCATATGAAGTCAATATCTTCACCTACTACAAAATGGCGGTAAATTCAATAATTTCCTGAAGAAAAACACATTAATATCGATATTTCTAGAAATATTCATTTTTATCTGCCATATGGCAATTCCAACACCCAATAAGGTTTATTGAGTTATTTACAAAAACAACAAAAAATGTCAGTACGCCAATGAACATCATTGTTCAGTTAGAATATTCTCATTTAGTTTTTGGTTTTACTAGTAGAAAGGTCAACAATCTCTAAAATGGTCAATTCTCGTCCATTGGGAGAAAAAATTGAAGCGATTTTTATTTACGGTGCGACGCGTAACTTTCACGAGACCGAAATGATTTTCAATGAACGTTTTCTCAATTCCTATCTGAAGAAAATATTTGAGGGAACTTCTATCCAAATTCACAACTACTGGTTGTGTACATAACAAAAAGTTCCCAGGTCATCCGTCCATTCCGGAAAAACAGCAAGGGCAAATAATAGGTGAGATGGTAGAAAATCCTGAACAGTCTACTATTCCGTCGTGAATGTTTGTGGGGTGTCTCCTTCTACTGTGTGGAAATTAGAGAGGAATAGGTATCATACATACAAAATTGAAATCTTACACCAATTAACTGAAGATGACCCTGATTGGAGAACAGAGTTCAGCGAAATAATTACGGAAACCATTGCAAGGCATCCAAAAGTATTTGTTTTGTGACGAACGTTCATTTTTTTAAACGGCAATATCCACAGACAAAATTGCCGTTATTGGAGTGACAACAACCCTCATGTTTTCCGGGAAACACACACCCAATATCCAGAAAAAATTAACGTTTGGGCAGAAATATTGGTAAACCATATTGAAGGACCTCTATTCATTGATCAAATTTTAATAGGGGAATATTTGAATATGCTGAAAACTACTGTTGACCCTCTCATCACTGAAACTGCCGAAGCGAATCCTAATGAATTCGATATGGATATTGTATTCCAACAAGATTGAGCACCACCACCTTACTCCAGGCAAGTAAGGAACTATTTGGATACTACTTTTTCCAGAAGTTGAATTGACCGTCGAGGTCCTACAGAATGTCCAGCCCGCTTGACAGATTTGACACCTTGGGACTTTTTTTATGGGACTATTTAGCAAAAGGTGTACGAAACTGAACCTGCTCCAATGTTGGATATACGGCAAAGAATAATGAATATTTGTAGAGAAATTGACGTTACTGTGTTCGAAAATGTTCAGCGTGCAATATCGGATAGGCTGTTCATATGTCAAGAAGTTCAAGGCGACCATTTCGAATATCTTCTGAACTGACCTCAAGCTTATTACCTCATATTATGTAGTTAAATGTCGATGTATTCAAGTAATTATTAAAAGTTCCTTCATTTTGTAGTAGTTGAAAATATCGACATTATATTCTAGAGTTGTGAAGCACTTGTACGGAGCTTCAAAAATCTGCATCAAAATACTCCCCTTTCCATTAAATTTTTTTCCCCAGATGGCACCCAGTCGCCATCTTGAAAGTTTGATCTGTCAATTTCACTTCAAAATAAAGTATTCATGCATTGATTTCATTATCCGAAATTTCAGATTTTTAAGTTGACCCGTTTGAAAAATAAAGGGGGGGCATTAAAGAAATGCACTGTATATCAATCATTTCCAATTTCAACAATGTCATGTATGATGAGCTGTTTTTCAGGGTTTCGCTTCGTGTTCTGCGTTTTTGATACTCAAAAGGATAATTTCCAAAATATTTGGGCAGTCTCATTTGCCGTCTTCTGGTGATGTCTACAGTTTAGAACTAGACTAATTTACTCGAATTATGTTTATTAATTCATAGGGGTCGATGTATCATTTACCTGTGTTGGCCCGATTACCTGTGCTGTTTCAATCACCTGTGCTGTCCCGCCTGCCTTTGTTATTGAGTCTGAGTTATCACGTGCCTTTACCTTTGGGGTCATACCGATTTTCGTTAATCTTTTTATGTTGAATAGTAATATGGAAGTCTAATATTTTTCTTGATGATTTCAAGTCTAAATTCGACAGGACAACTCT
The DNA here is from genome assembly GCF_025532065.1 of Leptinotarsa decemlineata. NCBI lineage: Eukaryota > Metazoa > Arthropoda > Insecta > Coleoptera > Chrysomelidae > Leptinotarsa > Leptinotarsa decemlineata. Next base: position 20,869,613 of record NW_027412556.1, on the reverse strand, counting down.
ACAATAATTGTGGCAAAAACTTTTTTGAGTTCGAAACAGATAAATGGTCTTTGACTTCAGTGCTGTAGAAGTGCTGCAACACGAGTCTATCTCAGTACAACACCTAATGATGACTCTAAAATATAGTCAGGTAGTCTTATCGTACGCACGTGCGTCGTATAGTTCCGTCAGAATATAGAGTTTTAGTGGTTTTTGTCAATAGAAAATTTCAAATTGCACATCAGGGTGAGAGTTAAAGTGTCGCGAATATTTATTTTGAGAAATAAAGTCATAACTTGGTTTGGAATCTTTTAATTTTCATTTTTCATTTTCTGTTAATAATATTTTTTTATTTTTCTTTTTTTTTTAATTTTCAGCTTTCATTATTATTTTTTCATTTTTTTTTTGTTGTTGCACCTTGTTGCATGTTATTCCTTTGTAATTTCAGTTTTTAGTTTAATAAAATTGTTATTTTCGGTTAATCTTTTCATTTTTTTTCAGGGATTTCAAATCAATTTATATTATATTAGACAATGAGAGTCCGAACTGATGAAATACTAATTTTTCTTCATAGACACTTTTCAAGGGCTGCCACAGACCTCAATCAAATCATCAGACCCTATTTTGTTTCGTACCTATACTTTGGATTTCGATTTGTTGTTTATTTTTGTTCACATATGAAAAAATTTTTTCATACTTTTGAGACAATTTCGATTTGATCGAATTGACGTTATTCAAATGGAATTCATTTCGTTATTTTCAGATTAGTTGGCGATCAGATGAGTTGGCAATATTGAAAATCTGTTGAAATTTGTTTTTCCGTCAATCGTCTGTCGATCCCCTGTGAACGACAACTCTCAAAAGTCGGAACTTGTGTGATTCCTAACACGGGTTCGACGATAGAATGTGAAAATCGATCGTCCGGTTTTGTGGTTCGAACCACCGGTTCACACATCGGTTGATTGAGTTAATGAACAAAACTACCCACGTCAACCCACCAGGCTACTATTTTTTTAGTTTCTGCCGCGAGTTTGTACTGTGGTGCCAGTTTGATTTCGACCATTTTCATTTTTGGTTATTATATTGACTACAGTTCGATCGAAAGTTTTGATATGTTTCTCTTTGATACTACACTCAAAGCACATTTAAATGTATTATTGAAAACTTTCGAATACCTTATGAACACCTTTAAACTTATATTGTTCATCAAAGCTAAATGAATGTAAGTCACCATAATGAATAGTTATATGTAGAATCAATGATTCTTTTGAAAACACTTTCTATGTCTCTCGGCACACGTTTCGATTACTTAGTTAGCGTCATCAGAAGATTACCAAAACTATTCGAATCATCTAGAAAAACAGCATTTTTGTTCTGATTTGAGAGTTTTGTCACTACTTACCAAGGTTCAATGATATTAAATACATCCGTGTAGAATCCATGACCTCATTTTCTTCGATTCGATAATTATTCATATTCAGGAGAACATACTCGGTATTTTTGTCATTTCATAATAACTGTCAACCACCTGTCACCTCATATGCATTATATATCATTTATCCTGTATTATTTAGCTGAGAGGGATGATTTCGAACCTCTGTCATAACCATGAATCAGTATAAATGACCATATCCAAACGTCGAATATCAAACACTTATTACTCGACGCACGTTTCTCCATCAGAATTACGTTCATCAAGAGCTCGAAACCACTTCATCTCCTTTTAAAGGGCACTCTGCTTGGAAAACGTGAATTGAAATTTCCGATAATGACTTTCGTAATTTGAATATTTGAAAGTATCATTCCTGATACTGAATTTCTCATAAGGAATTGAAATGCTACGAAACTATATTTAAAAGACAACGTATTCATGATTCCATTCGTCAAGGTCTTACAGTGGTGTTACCTCAGATAGATTGTCTTTCAAAACCAGTTCAGTCCTGATTCAACTCAGCATCACTGATAGTAGATGAAAACAGTCCTGTCTGATGTTGGGTCACGAATGTTTTGTTTTTGATATCTGGTTTCATCGAGTTGATGTGTAATGAAAGCTGTAGTGAAAGATAGAGAACGAATCACGTCTGGCGATCGAAGTCAAAGCTTGGCTTCGCAGCGGTTCGTTTTGGTGAGTTTTGTTGATCTTTAACATTCAATTATTAAATTTTCTACCGATCCCATATGTGGTGTCTTCGTATGATGGCTTCACCTATGGTATATCCAGGAATGAATTGATAGAAAAGACGTATATATCAGAATCAAAGGAAGTGAATTCTTCCAATTTGATACAACCTGAAAGATTTCTTTGTGCTGAAAATTTTTGGAAAATTGTAACGGAGACCTAAACTATACTCTAGTAATAACAACTTAGCTGGCAGTGTCAAAACTAGTTATTTTCATTAACTGACACTGAAAAAACGTTCGAACGTCTTTTCGCAGGTGGTAAGGCTGTACCTATCAATGTAGTAGAGCTAATCATGTTGGTTTTCTAGTTTATACATCTGTTTGTTTAGTTTCTTGTTCATTCCATCCATGATCCGCTCGTTGATTTTTCACGACTCATTTTCAACTCCTTTCTTTCGAGTTCTTTGACTTCTACGCAAACTTCTTCAGTTTTGTCTTCCACCTTATCTTTTATCGTTTACTTATTCCTTAAAGATTTTTCAGTCCTTACTAATTTTTCATCAAATTTCACGACTTTTCTGAATGCTGAAATACTTTCAACTCTTTACTTGCTGTTCCTTACTATTACTTGCTCTGGTTTAATTTTTCTTGCTTCTCCAATTATTTTATTAACACTTCTTGGTATTTTATATCATTATTTTCTGTTCTTCTCTCCTTTCTTCTCACTACTGCTTTCTTTTTATTCGTGATCGTTTAGTTACTTTTCCTTTTTTTTTATTTCTTTCCGGCTTTTTTATATTTCTTGAAATTTCAACAATTCAGAAGTAGCTGCTTTATCTGCCAATTCCTTTAATTGATTCAATAGATGGATAGATTTGGATAACCACCTTATGTTTCAAACATTTGTAGCAGGTTGGTAGGTTTACATGTATGTATGTATTACATGTATGTATGTATTACAATTATGAATTATATCCATCCAAAACTAGAAACTACATTCACACAAATAGACGAGTACACTCAAAAGTGTGACAGTACATTATGGAACCAATTTATATAAAGTACATAGCCGACTTTGAATTGAAAATTTTCAATTGGAACTGGATATATAATAATTCACACAGTGACATACCACCTGGGTTGAAAAGTCTAGGGCCTAACACCAAAATAGCGCTAGTCTTCACCGCTTTTCCAATCAATACTAACCTTCAAAAAAAGCTGATTAAATTCTATATAATTCTACTCATAAGTTTGTGACTGTAGTGCTTAGACTGAGACTACTTTTGATATTTTCAAAACAATGGATCAAAAACAATTTCGTGTTTTATTTTACACTGCTTCTAAATGTGAAAAAATACCGTTCAAGCAAAGCAATGGCTTGAAAAGTGAAGGACAAGAACGTTTTGATGATTCTGAGAAGTGTTTGGTCATGTCAAACATAACAAACTAGAAGTTTTGCGTCATTCTGTGACAATGGATGAAACACTCCGGAATCGAAACGATCGTCATCTGGGTGGAGAGCAACTGGTGAACCTCATCCAAAGTTCACGAAAGCAAAACAATAGGCTGGAAAGGTTTTAGCCTTGGTATTTTGGGATGTTCGTGGTGAAATATTCTTCGACTTCCTTGAAAAGGGAAATATCATCAACAGTGAATATTTTATAGCGTTATCGGAGCGTTCGAAGGCCAAAATTGCAAAGAAACGACCGGGGATTATGAATAGAAAAAATCGTTTCATCAAGACAACACATCGTGTCACACGTCAATCAAAACAATAGTAAAAGTACATAAATTGAACTTCGAATTGCTCCGGCATCCATTGTAATCGGCAGATTTGGCTTCCAGCCAAAGAAATTTTGCTCGAATGAAGAGGTTATTGCTGAAACTGAGGCCTATTTTGGGGCAAAATTTAAATCGTTCCACAAAAGTGGTATTGAAATGTTAGAGAGGCGCTGTGGCTCTTGATGGAGATTACGTCAATGAATTGAAAATCATGATGATGGATCCATAGAAGTTGAGGTTAATATCCTACCATCCAGAAAGCATTCAGAAAATCTGCCACAGTGAAAATATTATGCTAACAGGTAATTTTCCACGGTTTTGTTGAATATATCACATTCTGAACATCTAACCTCTTAAGGTAATTTGTTGAAGAGATTGATATCCATGGGATTCAGTTTGCTAACATTTGATCTATATTTGCTCAACTTCAGGCTGTTCGATGATCAGGTAGAGTAACTGGTACAGTGTCCAATAGAGTTTAGAATATATAAGTACACGGTACCGGTAATATTTTGTATTCTTCAAAGAGTGGTCTACAGTGAAAACAATTTTCAGCACCATCCAGAACTCGCAAGTCTTTACTGAAATTTTGATAGAGTTGGATGAGTTTCCCCAAAAGAGTGTGCCGTAGTTTAAATATGAGTGGAAAAGAGAATGGTAAGAACAACAGTACTGAATGACTGAGGTATTTTTTTAATTGTTCTAATATGAATAACTGAGTAAAGCAGCGTTCCCCAAACTTTTTTGCCCGGGGACCCACCTTCATTGTGGAATTTTTTTCGCGACCCACATAAATGATATTAAGTATAATTATTATTATTAACAATATTTTCATTATTATCATCGCGAAATTTCATTATTGAGGATTACACCTCCGAAAGAAAATGAAAGAGATGAAATAATTGAAGATGAAATACAGTACGAGAAATACAGAATCTCAAAACTAAACAGATACAAAAAATGATACAATGAGACTTATGTAATTAATGTGACTTGTGAAGCTGGTGCTTACGATCCACAAGATATTTTATATCTGGGTTGAAAGTTGAAAGCTTTAAACGCAGGTCACGTTCCACACAAAGCCTATTTCATATTTTTTTTTTGAATATACCAAAGTGGAGAATGATGTCTCGCACAAATATGTAGTTGAAAACCCCATCAGCTTTTTTGAAGCTATGTTTGACATAACTCGATACTCTCCCGTAGCCTTTATCCGAAATGGGAAAAACAATTCAAAACTATCAAGTGTTATTAATATGTTTGCGCGACCCATCCAAATTGCTCCCGCGACCCACCAGTGGGTCGCGACTCATAGTTTGGGAACCACTGGGGTAGAACGTTTTTTGAACACTTCATTTCAATCTGCATTCAGTGTTATTCCCAACAAACCCACAGAAGTGCCATTTGTGAAATTTCTATTCGAAGGAAAGAAAAGTTTTTGGATTTCATACTGATTTAGTTTGAGGTGATTTGTTGTGAACCAAATTAGAGCTATGTTTCCGGCTACCACTCTAATTCTATTGAGTTTAATCAAATATGTTCGTGAATGTATGAGTATTGCGACGTTAGTCAAACAAATGCATCCAATGCAGGTACTTCAATTATTTTCAGTAGCGCCAGTGTCACCAGTGTTTTGTTGGTGCATGAATGCCCAAAGAATGAGAGATATGCCTATAAAAATTTGGGAATTCTATTGAGTTATTCGAAATATCGAATTTCATAAACCCATTTCACTTTTTCACTATGGTAAGGAAGCTGGTCGCTTGTCAAAATTTCTAGTCTCTACTAGACAACTTGACAACTTTGTATGTATACCACATCTAAACATCTAAAATTATATTCATTTATGTTATGGAGCATGACAAACGTCAAGATTCAAAATTTTGATCACCACACGTACCACGTTCAGAGGCAATTTATAGTTTTAAGGGAATGTTTTCACATAATTCATCAAAAGTTATCTTCAGAATGGATTCTCAGATATATCATGCTTATGGAATTATCATTTTCCATAATGTAATATTTGGTGACTCGTCAAAAGTAGTAAGCATTATTAATAGGAAACTAATTTTGAAGTCAATAGAACAGCTACGACAAAACTTTCTTATTTTTCCATCATATCCAATACGCAAAAAAATACGATTGAAGAGAACAAAGGAGCATTCAACTTAATTGTGTTTCATTCTGCAAAGAGGAAGATGGAATTCAATAATCTTAAGTGGCGGAAAATAGAATTATTTTCCGAAAAGCAGAGTCTTTCATACGGAAAGTGAGATATCGCTTTGTTCGTCTTTGTGAATCTCTTGGATCGCGACAATCACGTTTTGAAATGGTTTTTGAGACAATGAAAAAATTGAATAATGCTGCATGGAAATATTTCTGCATTGATCCATGGTGCATGAGTATGAAATTTACGTTTCGTTCAAATCATTTGAAAATATGGAACAGGGTACAATAGCCTTATTGCATTTATTTTTCGTTTCCGGTTAAATGGACTTGAACTTTATTTACATGTCCGATAAGTAGAATCATTCATTTCGTTGAACTTAACTATGAGGATTGTTTTTCATTATCCCTAATAATGAGTTCAAAGTTTGCTACTCCCAACCTTGGAAACCAAGGAATACAACGCTTTGTGATGCTTGGTTGGCCGTTAGCAGTGAAATATTCAATCCTTCCTGAACATACCCTTGCTTAGTAGATACGGGTGCGGGGTTCTTAATTGAACAAAAACAAAATAATAAAACCCGAATCGTCATATCAACTATGTTATCAAGTTAAACAAACTATAAGGTTTGATACTCCTTAATAAAATCAAATAAATCTTAATTGCTTGTCGTTGACAAGCTGGATTAATATCCCAAAACAAGGGTCCGTCGATGAATGTGGTTTGACAGTTGGGAAAATCGCAACTATAAATGATGGCTAGCCCGATTTGAGTAAAGAAAAGAATGAGAGGGGTGAGAGGTAAATAGGAATCAAAGGTCAAACTACATGCAAATATTGCAATAGATGTGAAAATTCAATTGTGCAAATTCTATGGTAATATTATGTTCTTGAGACAGTTATTCGTCATAAATGTGCTAGTTACAAACGCTAAATTCCTTATATATAGGTAAATAAATAAGAACTACCTTGATCATTTCCATATTAATTTCAATTTAAGAGCCACCGGTAGACAGCTTTTGTCTTCGATTGAAGACAAAATGTGAATAACCAAGAACTTAATAAAAAGTGAAACCACCTATTGGTGTGACACCCTAGTCAACTTGCCATATTTTTATGTTAGTGTTGGTGGTTTGACCAATCAACCGACAACTGCGGTAATTTTTTTAATTTTGACCAATTTTTAGGTTTTTTGAAAGTTGTTATTTACATGTTTTTTTCAGGAGATGAGGATGTGACTGAACTAATGGTCTAGCACAACTAGATAACTGTGCAGCTATAAAGAAAGAAAACAAAACAGTATGTGTAGTAATTCATGCAAAATTAGTGAAAGCGACCATAGAAATAAAGCACCATTGAAAAAGGGCTTATCTATTTCGTCGGTGTCTCCTTGAAGTCCAAATCTACTTCATGAGAGTCTCCTAAGAGTTGGGGTGAATGCATATAACTCGTGCATTGGGTCAATCTAATCAGAAGCAAACCTTACGATAGCTCCCAACTCTCTATTATTAAGCAGGAAGAAATTTGAAGCCAGGTTTATTACTATTCTTCACTATTCTACTTCTTGATATATAAAGCAGAACAAAACAGGGATAATGAAAGAAGGAAGCAGGCCTAAAAATAATAAAAACATTCAGTACAAATGACATTCTATTGTAGTGAATGTTCAAATGAGGAAAGTAATATACCCAACATGTTGTGTGTCCTCGAAAGTGATTACATAGAACTTACGTCGAATAAGGTTGGAATGTCCAGTACTCCATAAATGAGTGAAGATGATTAAAATTACCCAACTTATCAATAATCTGGTGTTTTTGAACGAAATTTCCAGAATAAATCCGGAAAATGCGTAAAGTGAATAGTACCATTTTTGTATTTTGTAATAAATGCCATATTTCTAATGATTCAAATGACTGAAGAGACAAAGTCTACTGCCAGAGATAGTGGGAATAGAAAAGTTTGATAAGAATTGAAATGAAAAATCTATTTGATAATATTGATTATCTATAAGGATATGACCACATATAATATAGATTTGTTGACAATCCGATTCTTCTACTTATTTTCTCTTTCTTTCCTTCCTTTTTAAATTTAAAATTCCTAATATCTAAAAAGATAAAATAAAACCGTAACAAGTTCTTCTTTTTCTTATATTTTGATTGTGAAAACTGATGATATATTCGATTATTAAATTTTTTAAGCAATTCATCCTTCAAATTTCGAAATGAAAGATTAGTTTGAAAAAGAATAGTTCTTGGGCAAATTTCGGATATTCAGTTGGTTAGCATCTCGTCCACAAGATGACTGAAGTTTTGATGTTCGCTCCAACTTAAGACGAGGAATCAAATACTCTGAAAGAATTTCGATTTTCAATTATGCAATATAATTGACTTTAGGTCGATGATGGTCACTATCTGGCACTGACGAGTGAGTAAGGAGCCCGAAACCGGTCTGCAAGTGTGCCCGTTCCAAAATTGAAGGTTGACTCTTTCAGTTGTATTGCCAATTGAATATGCAGGAAATTTTCTGTGAATATTCCTGCACTGACGCCTACCGGATATAATCCAATGCCGTTCGTGGTATTAGCCAGTGGAGTAGTTGTTTTCTGAGAGGCGTCAGTCCATTCAACCTACCGTGTAGGTATATCCGAGACAGGCTTGAACATTTAAAGTTCATTTCTTCAGATTTATCTTCTGATGATGATGACATGGTAAGCGAAATGACATGGATGACATTATTTTGCTCTGGTGTTGGAAAAGTGTGTTCGAAAGATAGAAACTGTTAGTTTATAGGGAAACTAATACATTTTTGATGATGCTTATAAATAATTTGAACTTGAAATATCCCAAAAACTGACAGAAACTACGCGTCGTTAATGTTACTTGATAACCAAAATGAAGCATTTCAAGTAACTTTTGAAAGTTACAACTTCTATAAACAGTGGAACAGATTGTTTATTGTTTCATCGAAATGGTTCAAAAATTATATTTTCTCGATTCCACTTTTTAGTAAATGGTTTAAAATCAAAGATTATTAAATATTCAATCATTGAGGGTCCGTTTATCAAAAGGTGAAACAGTTTTCCCAAACAACAGAACTGCATCTCTCTTCTCGACGCCCACTTCACCAACCAAGTGTAGACGAAGCAAACTAAAGATGCCAAAATTTTATTTTCTCAAGACACCAAGGTTGGTGAAACGCGCGTCGAAATGAGTGATGCAGTTCTGAAGTTTGGAAAAACTTCTTGTTCTAGAAATATATGAGACATTACCTCATGAATAACCATAACTTTTATGAAGGCAAATTACGTTTTGGGAGTTGGAAACCACCGTTTGTGTCATTTCATGAGTTTTGATATTCATAAAAAAAATGACAAAATGGCAAAAGATGAGATTTCACCAAAAATATAATTTTCTTTCATCAAAGTTACGCTCATTCTATATTTTTAGATTATGCATCCAATGAAACGACCATTGGTATCATCATATTTGATATTATGTGTATTCTAAATCTATCTTGCGTTCTGAATAAATACATTTTCGAATACCACTGTAAAGTATGGATTCATATGATAACGATTTCACAGCCTTGTCATTACGTATGAATGAATTTTTTCGGAGTTCAGTCAGGAAAAACTTTCATGGATGTCTGCATACGACATTTCCAAGGGTCCAATATTTCTCTATGTTTTCGTTTCGTTCGGATTTGGCACAACCTGATCAAAATATATTTCAGTTGATATGCTGCTCAAAGTTCTGAATAATGAAGTTTCGTAAAAACAAATTTTGCTATGCAAAAGTGTAGTTCACGTCGATTACCCATATGAACCGAATTCAATATTATGAAACAGGTAGCGAAATACATCATTTCAGGATGAAATAAAATCATTTCATGAAATCATTTTCAAATGGAAAATTTATCCAATGGAATTATTATCCAAATCAATTTCGAAATGTCCAAATATAGTTATCGAAATATATTTGTGGCTTTTCAATATATCAAAACAGATCGTCAAAGTCGATAATTGATTCGTTAAACGGACTGTACTGATAGGAACAAAACAAAATGAATTATTATGAAATCAATCATTTCACTATTGTGGATATTTTCAGTTCTGCTCAAATACTCTTAAAGAGATATTCATAATGTATACAATTCACACATTGAAATTATACAGATATACAGAAAGAATTTAAATACTGTCTTTTTGGAAAAATAATTAGCCACTCAAATAAAATACTTTTTAATAAGAATCGATAATGTTATACAAAATGGAAATGAAAATTCATATGGAATAACTGCCATCCTTATGAAAAATGAATTTCAGAAATTTCATGTTTTGTGTCCTAATTTATATGCATAGACAAAAAGTTTTGATTGAAATCAATTAAATTTTGGTTAAATGAATGTGTCTTTTGTATTTGGCGAAACAAACCTATGATTTCAATCTGAAGGGGAACGGAAGGTAAAACGGACCCTGCAGGTAGAGACTAATAACTTTCAAACTGTTAACGCCATCTATTATCGACTTGCGTAAACTTGACAGTCGCCTTCCACTTGAAGTTGGTCAGTGTCCTTGAATCGGCCGTGCGACGGCACATGTTTTTATTAAGGTAAGTTCATTTTTACGTAATTCGATGTGAAAACTGCAAATTTTGATCTGCCTTCAGTTTTATTACGTTAAACATATTAGGGATTTTGTATTATAGTATGATATATTTTTGATTTTACTTAGTTTCAACATTAAGTAGACAAGATTCTCCTCAATCTCAACCTCAAAATAATTTATTGTTTACATGCCTACCTAAAAGGCAAAACAGAACGGGCAAAATGGACCACGTGGTCCGTTTTAACTTCAATGCAATTTGTTTGTGATTATACATACATCATTTGATATCGAAAATAGGTATTTTCATTTCAGATGGTTAAAAACTATAAAAGAAAGTCGAACGGACAAAATTGGCGTGAGGAGGACATGAAAAATACCATCGAAAATGTAGCTTCGCGCAAAATGGGGCTTAACAAAGCGGCCGCCATATTTAATGTTCCGAAGACAACATTATTATGAAGACTTACCAAATATTAAAGCACCAAAAACCTGATTGTGGCTACGGAAAAGAAAATGGTATGAAAAGATTTTAAATGTCGAACAAGAGAGAGAACTAGCGTCCTATGTCAAAAATATGGGAAATCGCTTTTTTGGTTTAACCACAAAGGATCTCAGGCGTCTCGCATATGAGCTACCCGAACAAAATAAACTACAACACAATTTCTGCCAGATAAAAATGGCTGAAAAAAAATTTCTCGAAAATTTCTTGAAGTGTAACCCTGACTTGAGTCTATGAAAACCAGAACCCATTTCAGCAGCTCGAGTATCTGGATTCAATCAAGTTCAGGTTAAACGGTTTTTCGATTCATTAACAGATTTAACAACAAAGTATAAATTGACACCCGATCGAATCTTCAATGTCGATAAAACTGGGCGTGATAACGGTACCAGAAAGTATGCCTCGTATTGTTGATACAAAAGGAAAGAAACAGGTGGGGATATTTACTTCTGCTGAACGAGGTTAGCTTGTTACTACAGAACACCCTCACAGAAGTGTAAGACCGCCTTCCCGCCCAAACTTCATCTGAGTGCGCTTGAGCTATGTTTAGTGTTACATTTGTCAAATGTAAACTTCAAACTTCCCGCTGGTTCTATGCAGTTGATTTTTGTTTTCGTTGTATCGTGTCTATTTTCTCCACAAGTGTAAATAATTGTTAATAAATTGAATGACCCCTTTGGTTTTTTGAACTTCCTTTTATTCTTGTGGTATATATTGATTTGGTAAAACTAGTTACTAGTGCCAGTGTTGAATGGGCTGTCAGAGATGTCCACCAAAGGAGGAACTGGATGTGCTTTCAGAGGATGTTCCTCTAGGACAATTGATAAGAATTCTTCTTTTCTCAGGTACCCAAAAGATCTCGAAAAGTATTTTTCTTAAACTTTTGCTGTGGTAGATTTTGTAAACCTATTCTTTTCAGAGCTCAAAAATGGATAGCAGCGAGCAAAAGAGATTACTTGAGTAATTTAACTCCTGAAGCATTACATGAAAGTTATCGTTTGTGTGAACTCCACTTCGAGGATTCTATGTTTAGGAACAGAAATGGTTTTGGAAAGCAGTTAATTCAGCATGCTGTTCCCACTATTTTTCCTCATTCCTTGAAAAGGAATCTTGAAGTTGAGAAGAATATAACTCCGCAAAAAAAATCAGGTAGCAGACTCAGCAATATTATACAAATGTGATTGCGGGTTTCAAACTTTATCATTTTGCACACATTGAAATAGTTCCTACATCCCAATCAACAGGATTTTCTCTATCGTCATCTCTGAAGCCGAAAATCATTGTGAATGATCCTAACACATCCAGAGCACAAGTATCCACAATAACATTTTGGTTGATTAAAGGTGAATTCATGCAACCCAACTTAACTTGTGTTTAACTTAACTTATCCTTAAAAGTTATCTTAAAAAATGGCATTCAAGCAACAACTCCCCAACTTGAATAACTAAGATATGAACTACTGATTTTGACAACTGATAAATTTTTGAAGCGTTAGCGTAAAAAAAGTTGATAAGTTACTAAATATAATGCAAGAATGCTTCCATCGAACTTATTGTGTTACTATCTTAAATTAAATACAAGTTGAGTTGGATTGCATGAATTTACCTTAAGTGTCTATCAAGATAAAGCGATAATGAAATAATATCACAATCTTGATGTAATAAATTGCCAATATGACATGTATTACAAAAAGTCATATTTTTCGATTGAGAAGTTTTCCAATAAAAAATTATTCATTTCAAGCTTATTTACAAAAAATGCCCATCAAATTTTTCTCTGAATTATACAATAGTATAGGAAATTGAGTAGAATATGCTGCATTATCCATTTCAACATACTTGGTGATATTTCCAAGGCTATTGATATATTTTTGTTTTCAATTTCAGAAACTCGTACCATTACTGTAGACAACAAGGAACAAGAAGATAGTTGTTTGATATCTCCATCTGTTTCAACACAGACTCCTGCACATTTGAGTTGTCACAGTCCAAGAAAGGAAAAGTTGAGGGAGAAGTTGAAAATTGTGAGAAGGAAACTTGCATGTAGACGGGAGTCTATCACAGAATTGAAAGAGTCATCGACTCTTGAAGATGTGTGGATAAATTTCTCTCTTCCCATTTGGCAAACATTGTGAAGGTTCAAGCAAGACTGCACCCTAGGAAAGCAAGAGGACGTAGATATACTGCAGAATACAAACAGTTTGCTTTATCACTTTATTTTCTTGGTCCCCGTGCATATAACTTTCTCAGGAAAGTATTATATTTGCCAACTAAAAGATCATTGCAAAGGATTACAGAGAAAATAATCTGCAAGGCAGGTTTTGAAAATGAGTCTCTTTTCAGGACCTTACAGATAAAGATCGGTTCAATGTTAGAACAAGAAAAACATTGTTTTCTGTATATTGACGAGATGTCTCTCAAATGTAACCGAACAGGAAGAGATGAGATCAGTGGTTTCACTGATCTTGGGGAAAATGGCAAATATTTTTCTCCTGCGAGTCATGCCACAGTATTCATGATAAGGGGGCTTTATTTTGATTGTAAACAGCCCCTTGCCTATTTTTTTGTAGATGAAGCTTTCAAATCTGAACAATTGAAGAATGTCGTTGAACAATGTATAAAAAAACTTTTGGATATAGGATTGAGAGTCGATGCAATAGTTACAGATATGGGATCAAATTTCACCAAACTGTCCAGAGAATTTGGCATAACTCCAAATGAGCCTGTTTTCTCTGTAGCGAATGAGGAAATCATTTATATTGAAGGCTACATAAATTGAAGGCTACAAGAAAAAATCTCATGAAATATACTTTCATTTTGATGGAAATAAGACCTACTGGTCATATATAAAATCATTTTATGAAAAGGATAAGGAACAAACCTTTAGATGTGCACCTAAACTTACCGATTCACATAATTTTGAGAGAATAAAAGTGGAATTTGTTGTACAAGTATTGAGCAACACAGTTTCAAGTGGTATGAATACTCATGTGAGTTTAGGTGCACTCTCTGGTGACGCCATGCATACCATTCAAATTACTGAAAAATTCAATAATCTCTTTGATATACTGAATTCCTCAGTAAAAAACTCACCTTATGCTTGGAAAAATGTATTTGAAGGAGCAGACTATCAAACAAAGTTTCTTAAATAAATGAAGATATTTGTAAAAAAACTGGTCGTACTGAATCAAAAAGGCGATGATGTAACCTCCACTATGAACTTTATAAATTGTTGGCAGATCACTATAAATGGAATACTGAAAATCTGGGACACATTGAAACTGTCTGGATTCAAATATTTGAAAACAAGGAGAGTGAACCAGGATTGTATCGAGAACTTCTTTGGTAGTGTACGCCAACAAGGAGGTAACTCTGTGAACCCTACTCCCATTTAATTTGAAAGAGCTTTCACAAAACTGTTCTGTCAGAGTTATTTTACAACAATGGTAAAACAAATTGTATGGATGATTTGGTTATTCTCTTGACTGAGTTGAAGCAATCTGAATTTGATAACAACGTCCAAGCTGTTCTGCCAGAGCAACCGATCTACAGTGCACTTACTGTTAGGGAATATAGCTATCGTAATGAGGAGCTACCAAAACAGAATGCATTCACATATGTTTGTGGATATTCAATTAAAAAAGTCCTGAATGTTCATTCTTCTTCTGTTTGTCAAAAATGTCCAAGAATTGTTAGTCTGGTTCACATGTACTCGATTTAGCTCTTTTTGGTAAAATTCTTCAGCCCTGTCCAAAAATTACCACCAAGGTGTCATTCGATTCGTATTTTTGCCTAGAAAGTTTGAGGACCGAAAACGCGTTGATAAAAATTACAAAAGTTATAAACAATTAAGTGAAAAAAAATGGGGCTTTATTAATTAATTAATTTAATTAATTATTCAAACATATCAAATGTGAATATTAGGGAATGAAAAAATTCATGTTATGTTGGGATACATCAATGAACAATAATCCGCAGTCAAAAAATTTTCATCCCAATTTAAACGTTAATTATAAATTTGTTGATTAATAACTTTTTCTGAATTGAAAGTTAATATAAAAATCCATATAATTATTAAACTAAAACCCTTGCATTTTTTTCCTTTGGTGAAGTTATCCTTAATAGGCAGAAAAATAGATTACCGTTGCCAAAATAAAAAAATTGTTAATTTCAATTTTTTTTATTAACAATTGAAAATTATAATTTTATAAAAACTACAACTTTTTTTTGCAACTAAATATTGAAATTTAGGAACCGTTTTTTTTTTAATCATAAATTCTATTGTTCTTTGAGGTTTTGAAAAAACTTTTTTTCAATTATTTTTTTAATTGTTTATTGAAAAAACATTCTCATAAACAATTTATTTTTTTTTATTTTTTTTTCTTTCAATACTCTGTTCTATAATAAAAGTAACTATTTTTCTTTTAATTTATTCAATTTTTTATAAAACTTTTAATATTGTGATACCTTGATAATTATCTTTTTCATTCGAGTTTTATAAAAAATAGAATAAATTAAAAAAAACACATAGTTACTTTATTGTTTACAACAATTTTTTTTTAAATAAAAGAATAAAACAAAGTTTTTCCAAAACCTTGAAGAACAAAAGAATTTATGATTAAAACAAAAAACGGTTCCTCATTTTCAATAAGTTGTTGCAAAAAACGATTGTTAATTAACAAACGCATTTTTTAGCATCAAAGAAATTTTTTTAAGAAACCATTTTTTTGTTTGTTCATGATAAATTCATTAACAATAGCTGTAAAATATAAAAAAAAATTATCAATCAGTTTTTAGCCATGAGACATTGAAACAATACAAAATTAGGAAAAAAAATTGTAATGTATCTTTTATAAAATTATAATTTTCAATTCCAATAAAAAAAATTGAAAATAACAATTTTTCTATTTTGGCAACGCTAATCTATTTTTTTGCCTATTAAGGATAACTTCGCCAAAGGAAAAAAAATGCCAGCGTATTAGTTTAGTAATTATAGGAATTTTTATAGTAACTTTCGAAGTTTATTGATGTATCCCAACATTACATGAATGTTTTCATTCCTTAGTCTTTACATTTGATATGTTTAAATAATTTTTTTTGTTTTAATGTCAGAGTGACGAAAGGCGCGCGGACGCCAGACTACCCGCTTTTGGCTCTATTTTCAGGGCTCTGTGAAAATTATAAATAATCGAGATACAGTTTCGGGAGTCGGGACTTCTTTTACGCAAATTCATTGTTTATTACTTTTGTAATTTTTATCGGCGCGTTTTCGGACCTCTCCATAAAATTTCTAGGCAAAAATACGAATCGAATGACACCATGGTCGTAATTTTTGGACAGGGCTGAAAAATGTTAAAAAAAAAAAGTAATGTGACGAATTAGACTCTGAAAAATTATTTACTCATTTTAAAGCACATGATGACAAAAAAAGTATTTATGGAGGTCTCAAAACGCCAAATGATATGTTCATTGAATTCATTTATAATCTAGAAGTTCCAACTTCAGGAAAGTATGTTTAGGAAACAGAGTATCTCATAATCTTTTTGAAAAACTGATATTCGTGCAACTAAATCATCCATGTCCTGATTTCCCAAAAAAATATGTTGTTACTTTCTTTCTTAGGCTACGAATATTTTATTGTTTGAAATTTGCGAATAGAGAATTTAAAACTGAGAAGGGAAAGAAGAAAAACAGAAAAATAATCATTCTTTCTCATTTATGATTTTTCACAACAAGATTTTATTGGTCTTTGTTACAGTATTTTTTTTCCATTTGTGGGTTCTCTGGACAATCAGTTTTCTAATATATAATTGTATTATATTTGTATCATTTCTTCCTTTCAAATAACATATTTTATTATCACTTCCTCGTTAAGTATTCGTTGATACCCTTGAATTTTTAATTTTTGTCTCGTATGTTATAATAATTGTGCTTGGAGAAAAATTTAAAAAAACATATCGAAATGTGCAATTTCATTCCTTCCATCAAATAATCCCTACCAAAATCGAAGATTGATGGTCCTAGTGTTCATGAATGAATAAATCAACAAATTGAAACAAATTATTATATTCTGAACGACCTACCCAAAAAGGAAAAAAAAAACCATCATCTAATTCAGATTTGATATGACATTGTCCTTAGTAGAATATACAATTAATTTTTTCATAGTGTTGTTGATACTTAACATTATTTTACAATTATATACTTCGTTTTTTTAAAGAGAACGCTATAGAGTTCATGGTTTTAGTAGGTACTCTAGTATGATATTATACTTATCTAATTTTATTGTTTAACTTCATAACTTTGTCAATGAGAATTTTATTTCTTCTACAGTAAATTCATATTGATATTTGGTCAAACTATTTTTAGAGATCAATTATCATAACACCAAACTGATAATATATGGACTCGACGCGCGTTTCGCTATTTATTTTACAAACAGCTACTCTTGTCTATAGATTTAGCATCAAATTTCTTCTGAAGATACTAACCTCTTAGCGAAATGCGAGTCGAGTGCAAATTTGTTGTTATGGTAATTGATCTCTAAAAAAGTGTACACCAAAGGTTACAATTTCATCGTTTAATGATATTTGCCGTCGACTACGACCTATATGGCGCTGAGATTGCCATAATTAATGAAGCAAATATTCCATGGGTATAAATGGATGATCTTCAATAGAAAAATCTACCAGTTATGTTGCGATAGTTTAGATTCTCGAATATTTTTTTATGAAAAGTAGGGAAAAATATACAAAATTTTTTGTCCAAACTTACAAAAGTAATATGTCAGTTCAGAAGGAATCCCTGAATATATTTTACAATCGATTGCTGAAGTGTGTACACCCAGAACTACATTAATTTCATCAAATTCAAATTTGCCGCTGATAGATGTAATACTAAGGAGTGGGGGAAGGACACGAAAAATCGCCCCTTGCCGCCTTTCACTTACACTTCTGTGTAGTTAGGGTGTTCTGTGTTGTTACTGTCGTTTGGTGCCTCGGTGCGGACGGGTTTTACATGCCTCCCTTATTCGTGTTCCCTCGTAAAAGAATGAAACCCGAATTGATGCTGAATGCTCCACGAGGATATTCGACGTTTTGTCAGGAAAGCGGTTGGATAGAAAAAGATATTTTACTGAGTGGTTCAAGAAGTTTATTGAATTTTCAAGAGCCATCGTCGATAATGCAGTCTTGCTTTTGCTCGATGGGCATGCGTCACACAAAAAACATGAATATTATCAATTTAGGACGGGGTAACGGTGTGCATGTGCTCTCATTTCCGTCTCACTGCACACATAAACTACAACCATTAGATGTAGGATTTATGAATCCTTATTCAACTTATTATACTATATATATATACACCTCACTGGTATACACCGATGTGAGTGGAGGAAAGTATCTTCTGTATAATTCAGTGTTCATATAGAAGTATTTGTTTCGAAAGAATTATTTTCTTTCCTGTAATTCAATGTTTATATGAAAGTAGTTGTTTCAGGAGGACTTTCTTTCAGTTTGTGTCTGAAAGTTACTTCTTTGCATGATCTACACATTCATGTATAGAGTTTCAAATTGATTACTTCCTTCCTTTCTTTGGAAGATTCTCTCATCCCCTTTTTTTGTATCAGATGGAGTAGTAGAAAGCCAAAAACTTTCTTTCCCAAAAAAAAAAATTAATCACTCCCAAAAATATAACCCCTTCAACTGTATTTTATATTTTTCATTGATTTTTCCTCAACTAGCCCGTTATACCTTCTGTTCCCCTACTATTGTTTCATGGATTTGGAAGTGAATATTTTTTTTACTTGAGAAAATATTAGTGAAAATGTTATAGTTCATTAGTTTCATTAGATAATGTCAGTTTATTTATTACTGAGATTACCTATTGATGTAAACTGAGCAGAAAATGAAATATTATCTGTATTCTAAAATATATATAATTTTTTTTTCAAAACTATGAAATACAAATCAATTCACTGAATATCTTTCATTAAAACAAAATCACTTCAAAGGTGCAACTTTATTCCCTCAGGTTCATGAAAGAAGATACTATGCCTTCTCCCTCACAAGCGATTTTGGTGAAAATTGGGACACGTGAATCGTTGTATTCGTGCAACAGGCCATTGTATGGGTGTCTGCGATATGATGTGTAAAGTCCGTTGTAAGTAATCCCAATTTGCCTCGTAAGTCTCTCCGTTCGAAGGAATCTTTTTCAAATGAATTAAAAAATACGGGAAAACTTATGGAATAATAGGGACTTTGTGCATTTTCTTCTTTCCTCGAAAAGGTTGGTTTTTCATTTTCATCCAGAGTTTTTTCTCTTGTGGAAGAATCCAAGCATTGTGACAAACTCAATTGGCCAGTGCTTTGTGGTATGAGGAGAGAAAAATCACAGAAAGAATCGTATGTTACTGATGAATGTCCGCAGTGTGTGCACTCCATAGTGGATTTTAATTGACCAACGAAATTGTGTACAACATCGTTGAAGTTGACAGCCATGAAATTATCGTATGGGTATAACTAACCTTGAATCATAGATGACTCTTGAAGGTTTGTTATGCATGATCCTCACGATTTCAATCACTGTCACTGTCCTAATCGAATAGAAGCAATGCAATAATATATTCAAATATGATAGTGAATAAATGCATGAATTCACAGGTTATTACGATTCATGTTTATGACTATAACTAGGCCATGACTGTACTGGGACAACTCAATGTGAATATGTGAATCAAATAAAAGTCACTAGTACAATGAATATATTATATAAGAGACCTAAATGAGAATTGAATTGCCACACTTCACTGATTCACTTTACCTCACAAAAATGAGATAACAATCCTTCAGTCAAAATGGAGAACCGTCACTAACTGATCGTCGGAAATACTCAACATCGACATATACCAGCGAAATATCAGCCAATCCAAATAATTTAGTGCATCGACATGTATTTGGAAGCAAGTTCCAAGAAACATTCAATCACAGAAAGTCTTCCTTTCTACGAGTTAACCGTATCCTTGCAGATCTAAACTTAACTGTACCTGAAACAATCAGTCCTACCTAAATCAACACCCTTTCTTCATGGATAATACATATTCCATCTACTTTTCTGAATTTGAGCAATCTGAAAAATCCGAAAACCATCCATCATTATTCAAAAAACTTTTTTCAGAAACAATCGAAAAAGTTTTCAGTGCAAATACACTGACGCTCTCCATTCTGAAGGTGGCATAGTTGCTGAATATAAAACTACTGAGTCGATGTTAAATTCCAACTACCACTCCCCACCACCATATTTACTGCTGAGCTCACATCAATTCGCGAAACCCTACGTCACTTGAACACAAAACTAACATCAAATTGGATAATCATCTCAGACTCTTCAAGCGCTATTCAACCCCTTTCACAATCATACCCAACCCTAATTGAAATAAAATCCGAATTAGAAATTTCTCAGAAATATTAGTTTCTCTGGTGCCCATCTCATATCGGAATAGAAAGCAACGAGAAAGCAGACAGATTAACGAAAGAAGCTGCAGGCGGTGCTGGATCTACCCACTGAATAACCAAAAGTATTTACCAAGACATGAAACCAGCACTGGAAAAGAACATTACAATGGCAATTAAAATGGGATACATCCAATTCCAAACTTTCCAGAGTGAAACCTTTCATCACACCATGGAAAATATCATTTGGGAAACGGCGAACACAAACCATCTCATCTTGAATTCGTATCCGACACACATTTTTCACGTACAGTTATCTACTCTCAGTAGAACAAGTATCAATGTGTTGAATATGTTATACATTATATATGTTATAGTCTATTTCAAAAGAGTGTAGAGTAATAAAATCTCATTAAGTATTCAAAAGCGCTACAGGGTGATCCGTCAATAAATTATGTCACTTCCCTAGTCCGCATTGCAAAATTATGTCGTTTCATAAAGAGCAGGTAGGTATCACCCTGTTTTAAGGGATTTGTCCGTTGTTATCGACGGATAAATACTGAGCCAGAGGCGCGCTAGTGGGATAATTGCCAAAAGAATATGCATTCATAAAAATTATATTAAAGGAAATAAAAATTTAATACAGCAGAACAGTGTTATTAAAAAAATATAAAATGTAACAATAAAATATATACGAACCGAAATCGGGAAATACTCACAAACACACACGAACGAACTTTACGTATTGAAACACTTGTGGGGACTTTAAATCAATTTATTCACAAAAACGACAAGATCTTTACTGGATACGTTATTTCAATTTGACACTTGAACAATACTAAAACTGTGAACGTCCCTTAACGTTCAACAACACTCTATTTATACCCTAATTGAATGTTCTAGAGATTACTAGGTACAATTTTCGAGAACCTTCCGAGAAAATAATTATTCAGACTACCCTTAATTCTAAACCCTAACCTAAGCAAAAGTGTCACTGTCACTGATACACTGGTCTCTGTCCAGATTGCTTATCCCGCTACAGTATATTTACAATTCAATTAAATTATTCTACATCAGTATAGTCTTCATCCGAAGAACTGTCATCATCCCCTGGTGTTATAATTATAGGGTCAACCACCTGATCGACCAAGTTGTCCAGTTCCCACATTTTATCTTCCTCTTTTAAAACATGCTGGATTGCTTTTTGCCAGTTTTCTGATGTGATTTTCATAATGGCTTGATCAAACAATACCTTGACATCTTTCATTTTAAATGTGGTATTGTGCCTTGCAACATATCCTTTAACTTGTGCCCATATAAGTTCTATAGGATTTAATTCGCAATGATATGGCGGTAGGCGCAGCACAGTTACTTTATACTTTTCTGCTACATCTTCTACGGCATATTTCATGAAGCGAGATTTATGTTGTTTTACTATGGCTAATAGTTCCTTCTTTACTGAATTCGTCTCAAACTGAATACCTTTATTTGACAGCCAGTTAATAATTTCTTGCTTTCTCCAAGCTGAAGTTGGTACCTTCTCTAAGCGCCTTGAATGGTAGCTTGCATTATCCATAACCACGACCGAATCAGCTGAAAGAAATTTTAACATTTCCCCGAAGTAGTCTTCGAAGACATCCGAATTCATGTCCTCATGATAATCTCCCGTCCGGCACGACTCAAAGCTTAACAAACCTTCTTTTAAAAATCCGTCTTCGCTTCCAATGTGAGCAATTATAAGCCTCTTCCCTTTTCCCGAAGGCACTTTAATACCCGTCGAAAGGCCTTCTATGAAAGCTTGGCGAGAACTTGTTATATTTTTATCTTGCCACATTTTTTTGACTATATAACCTTCGTTTATCCACGTCTCATCAAGATAAAAAATTTTCTTTTGCTCTCTGCGGTACTGCTTTATAGTTGTCAAATATTTTCGTCTCCAGCAAACAATTTCATCACTTTCCAGTAATAGTGCCTTTCGATTGTGCTTTTCCCAGGCAAAATTCATACTTTTTGAAGTTTTCCATAAAAGTTTTCTGGATATCAAAGGAATATCGTTATCTTGACTTATCTCGATAAATATTTTTTCAAGAGTGGGTATTTCCTTTTTAAAATAAAACGAATGAACTTTTCTTCGAATGTCACATTTGGTGTCTTCATCTAAGATTTTTATTGGTCTTCCTGATTTTCTCTTGCATGGACTTACCTGGCCTGATATCTTTCTTTCTCGCAATAATTTAAAAATCGTGGACTGTCCAATTCCAGTCATTCGGGCACATCGCTCAACACTTTCTTGCACAGACAAACTAGGGTGATCGTGTTTTATGCAATCATATACATTTAAAATTATAACTTTTTCGCAAACAGATAGCGGAGAATTTTTTACACTTCTTTTCTTTGGAGTAAATGTCCCCATTTTATAACTTTTTCACTATTTCTATATCACAATATCACTGTACGTTTAATTGGTGTAGTAACAATTACTATCATAACTCGAATGTTTAAGACACCATTACAATATATTTAAACCCTTTTTCTTAATTACCTGGGTTTAATAGGTATTGCATGATTGGTGGGCAGGGTCAAAAAGGGATTATTATAATGACATGGCACCTCGGAACTAAGTGTTAACCCTTTTTTGAGAAATCATGCTCAAGTATATGAACCCAAATTGCATATTAAATAAGTTTACAAGAACCACTAAAATTAATCTTAAGAAATTTTACTTACCTAAATACATGTAGGTACTTAGTTTTAGACCAAATTACTTCCCAAAAATGGCCTTTTATTATTATCTATGTCTGTAATTTTTAATTTACTTTAATTATTAAGTTTAATAATCCTAAGATTTGCCTACGCCCATGGACGACAACGAAATTCAGGCAAATTTTATGACACTTCATGATTTATTACTCTACACTCTTTTGAAATAGACTATATACATATATAACACAAGCTATACAAAGACTAGAGACCTCAGCATAATCTGGGAGATGACTTGAAAACTGTATTAAATGATAAATCAGACCATACTCAATCATTAAATTTCCTTAGTGATAAAAATATAGAAAAAAAAAATTAAATTATCATTGTAACAATCATACATATTTATAAAACATTATACTCTTAAGCATATAGTCTTGCAAAATTTTCCCGTTATTCAGTTAATGAAACGTATTCAATTTGAGAATTGATATTTCGTTCTTATATCGATGCATTCAGCTGAAAATATTTCAGGAGATAACCCTTACGAATACCACTCGCCTGATTTTCTTCTCGGATGAATGTCTATTTTTTTTAATTCAAATTAGCAATAGATGAAATTATTCGTCCTACGGACTCGTGGTTTTATCGTGCTGGTTGCTCTCATTATATTGCTGAATAACAAAGTTTTCGTTGAAAAATTAAAACTCACATTTCAAAGTCCTATGGTATTACGTTCGATTGAAATCCTCAACTGAAAATTATTTACGACCGTTTCTTGAACAGGCCTCTATTCATTTATTATGTAATTTATTTTACAGATTTCCTAATGTTTATATAGCAAATGATGTCATTGTGTTGCTGCCCACCATTCTCAAGAAATAATTGAAATTTTCATTCACCTATACAAAAATAAAAAATTGTTAATTATTACTCCGAGTGTTTTTATATTCAAGTGAATCACTTTGAACATGTATAACGTATATATAATGTGTATAACATATATACAGTGCATTCCATTTAAAACGAGCCACCCTGAATGACTTTTGGTACAATGGTTTTCCGAAAAAATTACAAAAACATGTCAACAATAGTATACAGGGGGACACATTTTGACATATTCACATTTGATGTTAGTTCCCCTATCGCACCCCCAGAGCAGGTCACCAATTTTTTTTAAATAGATCATCCTATATTATTTCGCATTGTCAGATGCTGCATGATGAGCAGATTTCAACAAGGTATAAAACATATGGTCTGAAGCTTATCGTTCAGGAGCTACAAATTATTTGAGTTGAAAAGGAGCCACCCTGAATAAATTTTGAAACAATGATTTGCAGGAATTATTGAAAAAACAGGTCAACAATTATACAGGAAGCCACATTTTGAAATATTCGTTATGAGGTAAATATGGAAGCAATAAATCAGAAAATGAGATTTTTTATTATTTCTTGAATCAAGATATGATGACTGGACAATTAGAAGAAAAAAAATGTCTACAGTAAATGTTCAAAAACGTTTCCATCAACTTCCATACACTGGTACAAACGAGCTTCCATTGCCGCCCTCATATGGTTGAGAATCTCGGGAGTTATGTCTCTGCAATGCCATATACTTGACGGTGATTCCTATCACTCCAATATCGACAATTTTTTCGATTAACCTCTTCATTCAAACTAAACGTACTGTAACAAATTAACGAATTCACTGTCTTAAACAAATTTATTTTTAACAATATTTCACTATCGCAAACTAATTTATATACAACACTTAGCACTCAATTTATTTTCACTATTTGAATTCTTGATATGACAGCACGATTTGCTTTCTGAACTCAACTTCCTCTCTGAACGAGGAGCCGACCTTTTATATCGGTAACGATCGTTCAAGATTCCTCTAGTGGTTTCGGTACTCATCTATACTTTTTGCAGCAGTTCGTGGTGAGTCATGTGTTTGCTGGCTGAGATATCGGTCAGGGCCAGCTTCAGATTCGTTATACTACATTCATTCAAAAAACAAATTTCATGCAAGAAATTCTGATGCAAGGTGATCCGTTAAGTGATACTTTCACAAAACTCGATACGTCTATAGAAATCATCTTCGTTCAATTCACGAACTTATGAACGATCCTGAAAACATTGGTACTGTAACGAATTAAAGAATTAACTGTCTCAACCAATTTACTTTCAACAATACTTCACTATCATAACTGATTTATATACACCACTTACCAACTATCGCTTAATTTATCTTCACTGTTTGTTAACCGCTCGATTCGCTTTCTAGATTCAGACTCCGACTGACTGACTGACTGCCTCTCGGGACGGAGAGCGGCCTTTTTATATCGTCAACGAACGCTCCGGATCTCTATAGGGGTTTCTGCACTGGCCTAGATTATTCGCAGTATCTTGTCGAGTGCATTCCTTTCGCGATGAGTTATTGTTTATTCGTTGGCTGAAATATCGGCCAGGGCCAGCTTCAAATTCTTTACATTGCCCTCTTCTTAAAGACATTTCGCCCCAAAATGTCATCCTCGGCGTGTCTCGATACCTGCAGGACTCCCATATCTGCACTGTGAAGTTCGATGGAAGTAACACTCCACAGTTTTAATGCTGGGTCGTAGAAGATGGTTACCGCACACCAAAATCTTGATGCCGCTGGATCTGCAGATCGTTTCCAATATGCTTCTCACAATTCTCCAGTCCAGCCTGTCGAGCCCAGAGGCTAATTTCGATTGCCAAGTCCACGAGATTCTGGTCGAGCATCGTGTCCCTCAGTCTGGTAAGACTCCTCCAGACATCTTCATGTGACGGTTTGTTTCGAGAATACTTTTTGGTCACCAAGTAGAAAACTGGTGACCAACACTTCTTCAACTGTAGCACTCCTCCGACTTCAGGATTCTGTTCTCGTAATGTTTGGAGCTAACCGAATTTCTTGTTGAATACCACAGCGGTACCCTTGGACATTTGGAGATCCTCTGCCACGCAGTGACATAGTGCGTAATCAACTGGAACCTTGAAAAGGTCTCGTGGCTCTTCTCGAGTTACCCCATGTACGACCTTCTGTACGTTAGAGTATAAGGACATGAATTTCTGGAACGTCATTTCATTCTCTGGTGGTCTGAGGGCGCGAACTTGGTCGTGATTGCCAGCATAAGGAGCCAATCTATTAAAATGGACGACTCTAGGCTTTCCTCGAGGTGACTAATGGATTCGGTAGACGGGGTCATTAATCTTTTTCATGATTTTGTACGGACGCTCCCACGAGTTCCGCAACTTCGGTGATAAACCACTGCGTCGCTTAGGATTGTACAGCCAAACTAGGTTACCGATACCGAATCCTCCATCATTCGTCTTGATGTCATAGGCCTTCTTTATCCTATCGCTGGCACTCCAGATGTTCAGACGGACTCGTTCATGGACATAAGAAAGAAGACATAGTCTTCTCCCGCAGTGTCTTGTTCAGGTCGCAAGGAAGCCGCAGCTCTCGGACCATTATAATACTGGCAGGAGTTTGGCCGGTTGACTCGTGCACTGCCGAACGATAAGCCAGCAGGAACAGGTGGAGGTATTGGTCCCAGTCTCTTTGATGGTCGGAGACTACCTTGGACAAGTGGCGGTGTATAGTCCTATTCATTCGTTCCACCGTTCCGTCGGACTGTGGATGTAAGGCTGTGGTTCTTGTCTTTCGAATGTCCAACAGTTTACATATTTCTTGGAACAGGTTGGACTCAAAATTTCTGCCCTGGTCCAAATGCAGTTCCAATAGGACACAAAATGACATATTCATTCCTTTACCAGGACATCAGCGACGGTAAAGGCTTCCTGGTTGGGCAGAGCATAAGCTTTTGCCCACTTACTGAAGTAGTCCATGGCTACTAGGATGTATTTGTTCCCGTGGTCGGACTCTGGGAACGGGCCGGCGATGTCAATGGCGATTCTCTCGAAAGGACTACACACATTATACTGGTGCATTGGAGCTTTCGGTCGTATCCGAGGTCCGTTACTGGCAACACATACAGCACATTTTCTGCACCAGTCCTTGACATCGGCTTGACAATTAAGCCAGTAAAACCGTTATCTTTCTGGAGGGTCTTCGTTACTCCCAGATGTCCTCCAGTGACTCTATCATGGATTTCTTTGAGCACCTCCCGTCGTCTGTTCCTGGGTACCACTGTCTGACGCCTTTGTTCTCCAAGTTGAGGGAGTTCCATTGTGCCCAGTAGCGCTGGCAAATAACCTGCTACCTCCTGCCACGATTGTCTTCGATTACTTTTCTTCCATCCGATGACTAAACCAAGATCTGGATCTTTCTCTTGGTCTTTCTTGATCTTATCATCCCCCCAGTTGTCGTCTACAGCTCTAGTTCTACAAATAGCTGCTTTCTTTTCTTCTGCTCGTCGGCAATGTGAGCAGTCATCGGGGCATGATGTCCGTGATAGAGCATCTGCGTTTTTATGGCTAGTCTCAGTTCGATGTTCTATTTCGAAGTCAAATTCTTGTAGTTGGCGTCCGTATCTAAAATGAAATTTCCGTCCGGTAAGGTATAGCTCAAAACAGAAGCGTTGATCAAAGCCCTTTTCAACTTCTTGAATGAGTCTTGACATTCCTCAGACCACTGGAACTGGATCTGATTTTCTGTAAGTCGGGTCAATGGTTTGGCGATGTTGGCAAACCCCAGCACATATCTACGGTAGTAGGTGCACAAACCAAGGAAGCTCCGAAGCTCTGGTGTATGTCTTTTGGAAAGGTCCAATCCTTAACTGATTTGATCTTTTGTTCGTCTACCGCCACTCCTTCGTTTCAATCCAGAACTCCTCAGACGCATGAATAACTCCTTCAGATTTTTCAAGTGATCGTCGAACGATTTTCCGACCACGATTATATCGTCGAGATACACTAGAGACGTCTTCCATGAGAGCCCCTTGAGAACCGTCTCCATCAATCTCTCGAAGGTCGCTGGAGCATTACAATGCCCGAATGGCATAACTGTGAACTGCCACAATCCTGAGCCGATGGTGAAAGCTGTCTTTTCTCGATCTTCTGGGGCCAATTCCACTTGCCAATATCCACTTTTCAAATCCAAAGTCGAGAAAATCGTGAAGCCGGCTAGCATGTCTAGGGTGTCTTCGATTCTTGGAAGAGGGTAGTTGTTTTTCTTCGTCACGTTATTTAGCTGGCGATAATCCACGCAAAATCTTGTCAAGCCGTCCTTCTTCTTCACTAATATAACTGGAGAAGACCACGGGCTGTCAGAAGGTTCGATGACTCCTTCTTTTTCCATGTCGCTGTCTATCTTGTCCGCCTCTTCTTTCTTGGCCCGAGGCAGTCTTCTAGCTGATTGCCGGATTGGTCGGGCATTCCTAGTGTCGATTCTATGCTGAACCACATTCGTTCTGCCGCCTTTTCCTTCTCCAATGTCGAAGATTTCCTGGTACTTTTTAACTAACTCCCTCAGTTTCGACCGGTGAGTTGGTGGTATGTCCTTGGAGGAAATGCCTCCAACTCTTTAGGGAAGTTGTTGGCTTGGCTATCAGAACTGCGTACACTCCATATCACAGAGGAAATGGACGAACAGTGCCCCAGCATTGTTCCTTCCTTCAAGGTCACGGAAAAGTAGTTGACATTCATGACCCTGACCGGCACAACTTCATCAACACGCAACAGGGTCTTCCCCAGTGCGATTCCTCGTCCAATTTTCTCATCATGTATCTTGGGTTCGAACATTACCACCTTGCCGCTGCTCGCACTTCCGTCCAAGCGAGCCTCCAGGATGGTTTCAGCCCTTTCAGGTACGCACACGTCATCAGCCAACAGGACCCTGATCGTCTCTTCGCTTCTTCCATGAAGCACCAGCTCTTCTCCGCCAACACGTAGGACGCCGTCATGAAAATTCAGCTCGAACCCTCTGGAATTCATTATGTCCATTCCAATGATCGCGTCGTCCTCTATGTCCTCCACCAATGCACGGTGTTTCAATTCAGTACTGCCCAACACCAATTCAATTGGTAGTTCTCCAAGTACAGTGGCTGGCTCCCCTGTAGCGGTGCGTAGCTTCCAGCTTGACGGTTCAATTCTTGCCGGTGTTTTGGCAAAGGTTGGCCCAAGGATGGTTCTCATCGCACCTGTATCTAACAGCATGGTGCAAGACTCGTTGTTGATAAGGCCGTCTACGAAAACACCTTTGTCTTGTCGTTGGAGAACGGCAAGATATTACTTTTCTGATGGTGGCCTCAATATCAGCAGGCACTTGTCCATCTTCCTCGATAGCTCGAACTTTGCTCTGGCTCTTGCAGGATTGTTTTGCAGCCTCAAACTCCAGAGCGCTTGACAGTGCATCCACGAGGTGTTTGGGATGAGCTAGTGTCAAGGCCTGCCTTGTTTCTTGGTCGCGATGTCCGTTCAAGAATGCCTGAACTGCTAACCGATCCATTATATTTTCCGGTGTAGCAGGACTCCTGTAGGGATTCTCCTGATTTCTGGCAGCGATTCTTCAGTTGTGAATGGTAAACGTGTTCTAGGTGTGCCTGTCCATACCGTAGTTCAAGATGTGAGGGTCTGCAAATTATTCGTTGCTTCTCCACGCAACTTAATGCTACCGCCTTTTCTTCTGCATTCCATCCATATGCTCTGGCTGCAGCTTCGAATTGTCGGCGGTAATTTTCCCAGGGAGTTTTTCTGTCGAACTGGGGCGGCTTCATGGAGAGCTTTCCTGGTTCAGAACTGACTTTTGACATCTTTCAGTTCCGGAATTTAGTTTTCGGTAATCGTTTCTGTGGGGTGGGCAGAAATAATTTGGTTTCGCAACTTGCTAATTATTTCCTTTATCTCGCTGATTTCTGCCTCAAATCCGCCTTTGATTTCATCGCATAATTTTTCTTTTATTCTCTTGATTTCTGCCCCAATTTCATCTTTGATATCCCCTTTGATTTCCTCTCTGATTTTGTCTATCTCTGTCTCGATGGTACCTATTCTTTCTTCGAGTAGACTCGCCACACCACAAAGTTCTTTCTTCAAGCCTTCTGCTTTTTCTAGAAGCTTCTTCTCCTTCAGGCACTTCGAATTTTGTTCTCTTTTAAACTCACCGAATTTTCGCGAAGCTTGTCTTCCAAACTCTTCGAATTTTCCAGAAGCTCGTCTTCCAAACTCTTCAAATTTTCCAGAAGCTTGTCTTCCAAACTCTTCGAATTTTCTAGAAGCTTGTCTTCCAAACTTATTATTGAACTCAAATCACCCCCAGAAACTTCGAATAAATATGTTTCGGGATCTTCTACTGATTCCCTCAAGTTATCTCTCCTGGAGTACTGATTTCTTTCCAGAACAATCTAGCTCCCTCTCCTCCAATTCTTGCTTCAGCTCAGCAAATTTCAAGTCCACTAGGCGCACTTTTCTTGAACACATTTTGTCTCTTACTGTCTATTTTCCACAAAGCTGAATATGTCCACTTATTTAATGGAGTCCGAAACACTTATTTATTTTCACAAGTCTATTTTTCACGAGAAAGGTCTATCAGTTTATATTTCCGTCGTCCGGTACTGTCCGCTTCGCGAAACACAATGAATAACCAGTCTATCTGCGCGAAAGTGCGAAAGTTTTATGGTCAATTTCACTGCGATACAAAAATTGTCCACCAAGCGCTCACAAATTTATTTTGAAAATCCACTTCTGATCACCAATTGTAACGAATTAAAGAATTAACTGTCTTAAACAAATTTATTTTTAACAATACTTCACACTCACAACTAATTTATATACACCACTTAGCAACTAACGCTTAATTTATCTTCACTGTTTGTTAACACTCGATTCGCTTCCTAGATACAGACTCCGACTGACTGACTGACTGCCGCTCGGGACGGAGGGCGGCTTTTTATATCGTCAACGAACGCTACGGATCTCTCTAGGAGTTTTGGCACTGGCCTAGATTATTCGCGGTGGCTTGTCCAGTGCATTCCTTTTGTAATGAGTCATTGTTTATTCGTTGGCTGAGATATCGGAGGGCCGGCTTCAAATTCGTTACAGTATGACTGATTCCTGATTCTCGAGATAACTCAGTATCAGATTACGAATTTTCCATTAGTCCAACGTGCCCTAAAACTGCAGTACAAATAGCTTCGTCGTTGACAACTCCCTAAACGGTTATGCTTTTTATTGTTAACAGTTGCAGTTTCCATAAATTTGTTCAATAATTACGAAACGTACTTGTGTTTTACATTCCTTCCTGGTTGATTATCATTGAACATACGGGCAACAACTCTAGTACCATTTCCAGTCTGGTAGTACGAACTCATTATTTCAATCCGTTCTCGAAGCGTATATAACATTGCTTCTCAAGGATTTACAAAAACAGAAACAGCAATTGTTATCTCACCCGGTAGGTAATCGTTATTGTAGAATGAGACAAATACAAAATGAAGAAAAAATCGAATTCAAACCTAACTAGGCAAAATAAGACTTTTTTGGAGTATACTTCACAAAAACACCTATGAAACCTATGTAATAGGTTGTACAGAAGTGTGTTCAAATTGGCTTGTTTTCAACTTTCCAAACTATGAGCTTCAGACCATAATGTATTTTACTTTGATGGAATCTGTTCATGGAACATCTGATAATGCAAAACAATTATTGATCCATTAAAAAAATGATGACATGCTCTGGGCGTGCGATTGGAAAGTTAGATCAAATGTGAATAACTCAAAATGTGTCCCCCTCTATACCATTGTTGAGGTGTTTTCTTATTTCTCCTGAAAATCATTGTTTCAAAAGTTATTCAGGTTGATTCGTTTTCAAATCAAATGATTTGTAGCTCCCGAACAATAAGCTTCAGACCATATGTTTTATACTTTGTTGGAATCTGCTCATCATGTAGTACCTGATAATGCGAAACAATACAGGGTGATCCAAAATTAGTGACATGCTCTGGAGGTACGATAGGGAAAGTAACATCAAATATGAATATGTCAAAATGTGTTCCCGTGTATACTATGGTTGACGCGTTTTTTCATTTTTCCTGCAAATCATTGTACCAAAAGTTATTCATGATGGCTCGTTTTAAATGGAATGCACTGTATAAATTCCATATGAAATATCAACACATAATATATTCCATTACGTATTCCCGATCATTCACAACAGTTTCCCCAAGTCTAACTCCGATCCGATAATCAAACAAGACACATCAATCAATTTCATTTACCTGCTGAGTTGTGCCGATACAAGATTGCTGTAGGGCGCGTACTTGGCGGGATTAGCATACATCAAACACACCAGCCTCTCTCTACACCTCTCTTTTTCGGGGATTTGTCGTCCCCGAGTCCCAGTTGCTGGAACACAGCGTCCAATCGGGAGAGCAGAGGACTGTAAAAAGGATCATAACTAGTTAACAACATTGAAGACGACGGGATTTGGTGAAACACTTTGTAGTCGGTTTTCTTGTTTGGCCTTCTCATGTAGTAGTTGTCGCTTTGTGGATTAACGTAGGATATCCTATGATGAGCCATTCCAAATCTGAAAGAGAACATAACAATAATAGTAGAAACAGGATTTTCAGTCAAATTTGCTTTCGAACAACAAATCTATTCCAGGTATACAACATTATTTTTTTGACAAATAGTAAGGCGGAAAACGCAATAAAGCCATATCAAAATTTAAAAAAGGAATATCAAAATTATTTGGAGCCTTTAGTCGCAATGATTGTGATTTAAATTATATTGAGACAAATTCTAAAAAGTCATCCAGTAGAATAACTCAAAAGTGGCATACGATTGAATACAAATTCCTGTATTCTGATCTGGTCGAATCGAATGATGAAATGAAAGTTTTGAATTCAGAATAGAAACCGTCTAACCAGAAGAGTATGAATGAGAAAACAGTATATAGTTATTCACTTGAGATAGATCAATTTTGATGATGAGATTTGTGTGTTATTTTTGTTAGGATACATATGTTATTTTCATCAAACATTTCACCAAAAATTAATGTTCAAATTATCCATTAAGTTTGATTCATTTTCATTTTTTGTAAGTTTGTCTTCCCAGTTACGACGTTTGGAAGAAAATAAAAACTTTTGAAAGGCATTTTCTGATCAAATATTAAATGAAACTCACTTAAACATCATATACGATGTTAATTTGGAAATTTGCTCGGAAATTCCAGTGAGAATATTTCACATAACATTCATTCAAATCTCCTTGCCTTTATATGCATTATTTCAATAAGAATGATTTTACAATATTATAGCAGCACTTTTCATGCCTCTTTTGATTTCCACCACTGAACAGTCTTGAGAAAGATATTGCTCGCAAACAACATATTTGTTATGAATCTGCTGCTGAACAGACAGTTTTCGTAAAGAAGCTTTATTCTATTTATCCAAGCTTGATGCATATCCGGCTCGTTCCCAGGAAAGTGATGTCTTTCACTATTTGTATCGGTATAGTTTTGAAAACAAAACTTCTTTCGTTACTACGTGGTAGGAAATCATAATGAAGAAAAGAGAATTGAAACTTTTTATGTTTTTACCACTTTTATTTGTAACTAACGTTACTGCATTAAACTAGTTTAATGTATGAGTTTAAAAATGTCCTTATAGGACTAAACTGTAGTAACGTTAGTTACAAATAAAAGTGGTAAAAACCATAGAAAGTTTCAATTCTCTTTTCTTCACATGTTGAACTGTGGAACATGCTGTTGTCTATATAACACTCAAGGAAACAATATTTAAACAGTAGCGCTTTCACGGGTGTATTCGTAAGTTTTCAGAAATAGGTGAGGACTCCTGGTCTATCATTCTGAATTCTTGTTGTTGTCTGTGCAGTAAGCTGTAGACGTGATATAACCAAACAACAACATCGATGTCTAAATTTTGTGAACATATTGATTATAAAGTATTTCAAACTGATTTTACATGGAAGTATCTATTTTTCAAGCTGTTTCCTTCTGTATTTTGATATTAGCTTGAAATACGTCTGTAAAGCTAACTCAAAAGCTTGAACCCTCAAAGAGTTGATCGAATCCAGGACATCATTCACAAACAATTTGAAATGAATCGACAATCGACTTTGGCACGCGAAAGTATGATTTTATTGTATGAACGTTTCGGACTCATGTCGAATCGCTTAATTGGCCTTTTGGATCAAGTGACATCAAACCTCTGAGCCTATGTTAAGTGCAAATTATATATACTATTTCACAAACTACACCTGACGATTTGATCTCCACAAATTTTATTTGAGAAATATATCACGACATATTTCGCTAACACACTAGTGAAAAAGCTACGGGCATGATATATTTCTCAAATAGAGTTTGTGGAGATCAAATCGTGATATGTATTTTGTGAAATTACTATGGATCTTCATCAAGTAACGGCCGAATCAATCAGAAAATATATATACTATGTTTGAGAAACTGGAAGACAATAATACTCGTACCTATTACTCAAGTAGATACCGAATATCATTCAAAATTCTTGAATTCATCTCCAAGAATCTGAAGTTTCAGAATCATCAAAATTTGTCGTAGTTACGATCGAAATTGAAGGCACCGAATGAATGAAATTATTTTGTTGTACACAGTGGGCCAAATTGGAAACTTCCTGAGTTGCAGCATATTTTTCAAAAGTTGCTGTAACTTTTTTCCTATAAATTTTTTTTCTATGATAACATTTATAGAGCAGTTTTTACGTAGGATTCAATGGTATGAAAAATGCATTTTTCCAAATGAGATATTAATTGTTATTGATGAAAAACTATTTTTTTCAATGAGACACCCTGTATATTCCTACCTATTTCAATAGCCGTTTAAAAAATAAGGCGCACTTGATGTTTTCCTAGAGTCATCTTTAAAATACAGACATTTTGGGTTTTTTCCTGTAGACTTTGAAACGCACACTTTGATCAAGTAGGCTTTGAAGGACGCGGCGATAAAACAAGAAAAAAATGTTCAGTAGTTGCTATCAAATATTGAGAAAACTTTTTACAACAGTAATTGAAACGCATAGTTTCAATAAAATTATTAACAATTTATGCTATATTCACTACTGATAAATGAAACTTCAACAATAATAGTAATGATAATACAGAAAAAACAATGAAATAAAGTTCTCCAGGGAAGGTATTCGAGATGTCTACCAGCTTTTCCATTACACAGGCTACTCGTTTTCTGAACGTTTTTTGCCGAATTGATGAGTACAATAGTGAGAGAATCAAAACTTTGCATTATTGCCGCTTCCCATTCATATCTAGAATTGGTCGGAAATTCAGAAATAAGACCTTACAGCCAACGGTATTTAATTATCACCAAAATTTGTAACCAAAACATTGGTGACAAATGCAGTGTTGTGAAGCGAAGCCCCGTCTTGTTGAAAACAGATATTTCTGTACTCCATCAGTAGCAAATTAACAACAGGGGTTCAATATTTTGCCTTAAAATTTCTGAAAAACTCTGAGATGTGAGAGTATCATTATAAATAAAAAGGCCCATAACTCTACCCTTAAAGACACCTGTTCACACACTAAATCCAAATCTCCCTTGACTTCTCTGATCCACAATAAAATCAGGATTTTGTTGTTCCCAAGTATAGGAATTGTAGCAGTTAAAAATGCCGGCATTGCTCACATTAGCTTCGTCTGTCCAAGTACAATCTAACCAAAAATCATACACTGGGTTACAACTTCCCATCTGACAAAAAGCCATGCGGCGTTCAAAATATCCTTGTCTGTGTTGATGTACTATTCTGGTCCTGTATGGCTTCAATTTGTGTTTTTTCAAAGTCCTCCTAACGTAAGACTATTTCTTCTTCTCCTTTCTTTCTTCTCTCTTCTGACTCCCTATCTCTATTTTATTCATATAATTTTGGCCATTTATTTTCCAAATTGACCACCATCAATTGGGTTGTGACGCAATCTTTCTAGAATGGTGTAAATGGTTGCCTTCTTTCTGTGTCGCAGATAGTTCATTTTCTGAATATGTTATACTATTTCTTGTACGCATTCTATTCTCTCTAACAAGTAACTGTCATTGATATAGGATTGATAGGTCAATTGTATTGAACGTTTTTTGAATATATTTGAATTTGTTAAGTACTTTCATAGTTTCTGATATATTTTTCGTCCTACATTCGACGTGTAGGTGAATTTCGAATATTTAATATTCGGCGACCGTGACAGGACGACATATGGATCAGAAACTATGAAAGTACTCAACAACCTCAAATATATTCAAAACACGTTCAATACAATTGACTTATCAATCATATATCAATGACAGTTACTTGACAACTCTTGTTAGAGAAGATACAATGTGTACAAGAAAAATTGTAAAAAATTCACAACTCTACTTTTCCCTGATTGGATTATCTCCCCATCTCGAGTGTAGATCTGATTCGGCCACTACTTCGGAGATTTTCTCAACCATTCAGGTCCCTCTCACCATTTCGATTGAATCAGTTGTCGTGGAGAACAGCCACGAGATGGAAGATCGGTGGGATTGAGATCTCCTGGAACATGAAACCAACCTTTTGAATTAGTTAAGCTTCGAATTTCTCTCACTCGATTCCAGACGAAGGGTTTCCAATTCTCTTCATATGTGATCCAAGCTAACACAGTAGTCGAATCAGACCAATAATAAACCAAGATACTGGAATCGATGCTGTCGGTAACAGTTTTAGATAATCTTGCTCCTATGGTAGCTGCTAGTAATTCCAATTTGGGAATGGTCATTCGTTCAACAGGAGACACTCTACTCTTGGCTTGTACGAGTTGTACATTCACGCCATTGCATGTTTCAGATCTCATAAATATGGCTGTAGCGTAGGCAGCTTGACTTCTTGTACACATTGTATTCCCTCTAACAAGAGTTGTCAAGTAACTGTCATTGATATATGATTGATAGGTCAATTGTATTTAACACTTTTTGAATATACTTGAGTTTGTTAAGTACTTTCATAGTTTCTGATCCATATTTCGTCCTACAATCGACGTATTCAGTCACCGGGTAGGTGAATTTCGAATATTTAATATTCTGGATACTTCTCGTGATACAAATTGTATGCTGCTTCTACATTTTCCCCGGTTTGCATTCCATTTTCGATAATTCTCATACTTGATTGCGGATGTTTTGAAAATTGAACTGAAACCACTCATTGAGGAGCGTTTCTACTGCTCAAATCGAAATTTGACAGCTATCAGTGATGACTTTGCATTCTATTTTATCGACGCATCGTCCAAGCCTACTTGATCAAAGTATGCGTTTCAAAGTCTACATGAAAAACATGAAAGCTCTGTATTTCAAAGATGACTCTAGCAAAACATCAAATGTACTACATTTTTGGAAAGGTAATTTTGAGCTCTATTGAAAAATGAACAGAAATAACATATCATACTGTGGGAACTGATATATGGGATGATAGTTGTAATGCATCTGAGTCAATAATAACAACTAATCGAGATGAAACACCGGCATCTACTCAAATGTCAAATCTTAAAATATCTTCGAATTTATCTGAAACATTACAGTTATCTAATGTTTCTGCTTCAGTCTCTGAAATCTGCAGTTCAACAAGTAAAAATTTTACTCCGAATAAAATGAGCCTCGATCATCTCAATACTATTGCTAATATACAGGGTGTCCCTGGACTTCCTAAACAAATGAATTCCGTCGATGAGCTTTCATGCAGGAGTCAGTTGTTTTGCAACAAAGTCAGGAACGGACTACCCCCGATGGTCCACACCCCAAAACTTTGAAATGACAGATATTTTTCAATATTTTTCAACAAAATAAGGTTACTTGGACAATTTTATGAATAAAAGTACTCGTCTGGAAAGTCGATCGGAGCAACGAGTCTTGAAAAAAATGTAGTTTCACTCGACGACATCAAACCCGCTCGTCCACCATTATTTGAAATGAATAATTATCAAAGCAGAAATAATAATGATAACGTTAATTCAACAACATTTATAACAGGAATAATACAAAATATGCTAAAATTAAGTCGTAAACAAAAAGTACAGTACCTATATGGAAGTTTAAGTCACAATTGTGATAGCAGATATTTTTTCAAAAGAAATATCAAGTTCTGTAGATTCGTGGTGTTTTTAAACTGACAAGCTACTCTACTATGAAATATCGAATTCATTCCATATTTTGTATGTACATAATACGTGTGAAATAATCACGTTTCGTGTTGATCAGTTATCTGGATCTCATGAAACTCAACATTCGAATGTTTCAAATTCTTCTTCACAGCTAAACTGTTGAGGAGTTTCACTGATAATTATAATTTTATGGGAGAAATTCTTTAACACGAATCTAAATCTAGCTGAAAAAACGCACATCGGAAAAAATATTTACTATACTAATAAAAAGCAAACGAATGAACTAC
Organism: Leptinotarsa decemlineata; assembly: GCF_025532065.1. Taxonomy (NCBI): domain Eukaryota; kingdom Metazoa; phylum Arthropoda; class Insecta; order Coleoptera; family Chrysomelidae; genus Leptinotarsa; species Leptinotarsa decemlineata. The sequence continues at coordinate 20,830,928 of NW_027412556.1, read as the reverse complement.
AAAAACGGCTGCACATGATCAGGTGAAAAATATCCAGGGAATAATTATGTTTCATTTCTTTCACAGATGTTGACAAAAAAGTCGTCGAGTGAAACTACATTTTTATCAAGACTCGTTGCTCCGATCGACTTTCCAGACGAGTACTTTTATTCATAAAATTGTCCAAATAACCTTAATTTGTTGAAAAATATTGAAAAATATCTGTCATTTCAATATTTTGGGGTGTGGACTATCGGGGGTAGTCCGTTCCTGACTTTGTAGCAAAACAACTGACTCCTGCATGAAAGCTCATCGAAGGAATTCATTTGTTTAGTCAATTACCAAAATTTGGATGATTTTGAATATTCACTTGAAAAGTTATCAAAGAAAAACATTTTTCATTTTGTAACTTCGAGGGCCCGTTACTTGGTAACGAAGGATTTTAGGAAAAAAAGTTATATGAAGTACTGGTGATATTTTGACCCCATCTATACATTCCCGAGAGGAAAAGAGGAAGTCCAGGGACACCCTGTATATATTGCAATTGCTAATATATTGCTATATATACAATCTCCGATTATTGAAAGAGATTTGGATCGATCAAAAACCTACGCCCAGCACAAATATTACGACATGTAATCTAAAATACAAAAATGCTTTGAACAAGTTATGGACAATAATTCTGATACAGATGAAAGTGACAATGTAATTTCTGATTATACCCCAGAATCGACATCAAGGGGCTAAGAAAATCATAATAAAATTATATCGAATTCAAAATTAAAATATAGCTGAAAAATATCACATGAATTAATTTTTCATTGTCTCTGTTGCATTGAAATAAATTTTTGTGCTTTGAAATTGAAAATTACAAGTGAATTTATTATTATTTCATTTGGTCAATGCCAAATAAACAAAACATTTTTTCCCTGAATTTCAAAAATTTATATCTTTCGAACAAAAATACCCATCCCAAAAATGTCAAGATCTTTTGAAATTAATTAGTGGTACTCTAATTAATTGCAAAAGCAAAGAGCATTTATTTTGAAGCAAAATAAAAAAAATTGATACTTTGAACTATTCCCTCAGAAGCCTAGAGTAATTATAATAGTTTTCGAAACATTGGATACTTAGGTTTGAATAACGGAAAAAATAGTGGAATTTTCCAAGTTGCATAACTTTCGAATAAAAAAATTTTCAATTCTTTCCCTTTGACAAAACTTCATCATATGAATTGAAGAGGTTATATTTTCAGGAGTGATTGATTTTTGGGAAAGAGAGTTTTTGGCTTTCTACTACTGATGTATGGAGAGATGGAGATGGACTAGTAGAAAGCCAAAACCTTTCTTTCTTTATATGATAAATGAAAACTTCTGTCCAATTTTTATCCAAATCGAAAGGGGTCGATTCCAACCATTGTTCTATTTGACAACAAAATTACCCATGTACATTTCACAAAGCTGATATAAAGAGAAGTTGAATTCGTTTTAGGCAATTTTCTGAAGTATATAGAGTTTAAGTATTACTCCATGCATGAAAATATAAGTGCTGGCCATCTACAAATGAGTGAATTCAAAACTGGCAATTTTAGGACACATAGTCTTGGTCTACATATTTCACATAAATGCAATAAGAAATTTGTTTATTACTGTTTACTTGGGCAATCTGAATAATAAACAAAGTTCAATCAATATAGCATCTGCTTAAATGTAATAAAGTACAAATTGAAAAGTTCACCCTGAAAGTTATTACGTAATATAAACCACTGAAGAGTCCAATTAGTTATTAACCTGTCTTCTTGAATTTTGCTCACAGATCGAAAAAATCAATTGAAAAAAAATTATATAGTTAGCTCTCTTAAGTAGCTGACTTTTCGTAAAACAGTCTTTTTTGTTATCAAAATCCAAAATTCAGTTCAATCCAAATCCAAATAAAAAATAGCTGATATACGTTGAAAATAAGATAAGTATAGAAAACGCAGGACTATTTTACGAAATATTGATTACTCAATATGTAGCAAAATTCGTGAATACGACAGGTCGCTGACTAATTGGATTCTTCGGTGATTTATATTACGCAATAACTTTTTAGGGTGAACTTTTCAGTTTAGTCTTTATTACATTTCAACAGATTCTTTATCGATTCAGAAGATTATATACAAAAAAAATAGTTATGAATATTGAATCCTTCCCAAAAAAATCTCTTTCAAAGTGTAAGATGTTAGTGTGAACCATACTGTGAATTCAACAATGAATAGTTCTAGTTTTTATATATTGATTATGTACAAAAGGCTCAAAGAGCTACGGATTGTTTTATGTATCACAGATGGAAAATAAACGTTGAAGCAGACACAATTCTCTATAGTTTTGAGTAACGACTCCAACCTCAAATTAGGAAAGAATACATCGCAAATGGAGACGAGATTATTTCAAGTGTCAAGTAGTTCACTCAAGTTATTGTTTTCATATCGCTGAAATTTTGAAGGAATCAAAGGTATGCCTACTTCCACGTAGTCCCGCTGGATACGGGAGTGACAGAATCACTTGTGGTTCTGAATGGCATCCCAACGATGGTTCAATCCTAAGGTGTGTGTACCCGTTCCGAGAATGACACTGAGCCTATCAGCTGTCTCTACGGAACCTTCGAGATACCGGGTGCCCTCTCGTCATAGCATCGCCTTGTCACGTTAATGCAGGGCTCTGCCGTAATTGACCTTCTTTCCCTAGCTACTCGTAAGACTGTTATGGACAGAGTAAACTTAAAAATTATTTCTGACGCTGAGTCTACAGAGGAGATGGACGTCAAGCTTACGACTCCAACTGACCTCTCTATAAATTTAGATCAGGAGCGAGAGCTTCTCAACTCTCCAACTCTCAATCCAATAACTGAACCTAAAAAAAATGTTTGGTGGTGCAGTCAGGAAACGACTGAGTCGTCTCCTCAAGAACGGGGTACGTTATGAAACCCCCTTGCACCAAATTCTTGAGGGGCTTACGCAGAATCTGTCTCAGGTGGAGAAACAAACCTCCCATGAGCAGGTTAGCAAATGTTTGCGCTCAAGTGATGATTCACCAAAACCAGAGGCGAAAAAGCCCTACACGGTTGAATCTGAGGCATCGTCAGGTGTAGCTGACGTGCAAAAACCCTCATAAGCTGGGTTCATTTGGTCGAGTGTGTATAGGTGTGAGCCACAATAAACCCTTGCGTGTTGCGGTGGAGGTTCGAATAGACCTACTCACTTAGGACCTAACCCAACCTATTCCACTGCACACAGCATCGACATGACGTATGAATTGGTGATTACCATATGTATACAAAATGAACCAGCAACAGTAAAATATGGAGATATAATTTTCTTAGTGGATGAGTATGTAAGACCGATAAAATCAGTGTTTTGAATCGAGAAAAATGGCGAATGATAGTCCGAAAAACTGACAGCGCGGTTACGCAGTTCAATAACCGTTTGTCAGTTTGATGGTTCTTCCGAGATTGAAAAAGCATAAGTCATTCAATTCTTTATCGGTTATCAAAAGTGCGCAGTAAAAGACTGATTTTATGAAGAGAATGCAGAAGTCAAATTCTCCAAAGTTATTGAGATTGCATCATCCAAATCGGCCAACCACACCTTTCTGTCTGTCGCAGTTAGCAAGAACCGGGGATTCATGTCGCCGGCGCAAATTCAGCTAAATCCAGAGTAGGTAACCAGCTACGCCCGTCAACTTCTGCAGCATCGACGTCACAAATGTGCCCAAATGAAAATTCAGCTATTAAGAATAGTAATTTTTATATAAACGTTTTTTTGAATTATGGGAAATATTTCTTGAACCAGGAAACCAATTCGATTTCAAAAAGTTTATCTGTGAATAAAAAAATGTACACTTTTATTTTGGATACAGGAGCTAGTTTCTCTGTTGTTGGTTCACAGATGGATCAAAAACACCTTTCGGTTCTGATGCGGGTGTTTTCAGTCCAGACCCAGGACAGAGTTATCTACGGGCCTAGGAACTTATGCGACTGTATTTCAAGCGGAAATTTACGCTATTGAATTGTGTGCGGAAAGATTGGATGAATCCAACCTCACTCACAAGTCAATAAAAATATTCTCGGACAGTCAAGCAGCGTTGGAAACTCTTGGCTCCTACCAAGCAACGTCTAAATTGGTAGCAAACTGCCAAAAAAGACTCTCCTCGATAGGAAGACTAAACATATTGTCTCTGGTCTGGATTCCTGGCTATACTGGCCTGGAAGGCAATGAAGCTGCTGACTCTCTTGCAAAGAAGGGTGCTGCAAGCGGCTTCATTGGACCAGAACCTGTCATTGGCATTGCTTTGGGCTTTGCCAAACAAACACTCAACACCTGGATGGCAAGAAGAGTTATGGACTTCTGGCAGAATCTTCCAGGTTTGGCTCACTCCACGGCGTTTATTCACCCTTCGAAGCTTGATTTCAAACAGTTGTTGGACTACAGTAGGGATGAACTACGATGTCTAACAGGCCTTCTTACAGGTCACTGTCATTTGAATCATCACATGCAGAGACTTGGACTGTCGGAAGACAGTGTAGTGTGTGTCGCCTCTGTCTGCAAAATGATGAAACTGCAAAGCATATACTTTGTGCTTGCCCCGCTGGGGATCGAATCAGGTTCTTTGAGTTCGGCAGATCCGTACTCTCACCATCTGACCTGAAAGACCACTACTAATCGGCTTCGTTAAGAAGCTTGGTTCATTTGGCCGAGTGTGAATAGGTGTGAGCCACAATGAATCCTTATGGGTTGCGGTGGAGGGTCGAATAGATCCACTCACTTCAGATCTACCTACCTAGTTTCTCTGTAATCTCGAAAACATTTTATGAACTAAATTTTGATAAAAAGATTTTGCAGGCAACAAACAAATTTTTTTTTATATAATGGCTATAAGATTATACCTTTGGGATTTATTAATTGTGAAATTGAATATGAGAGGAAACTGGGCGACGTGAGTTTTTACATCATTGAAAATGGCAGCCTCCTTTACTTTACTCCTTTCATTTAGTTCGATCTGGCAATTTTCAATATGGAGAATCAATCAAAATTACCTTTGAAGTTGTGTTATTTGGAAAATGAATATAATGAATTATTTGCTCCAGGCATAGGTAAATTCAACAGAGGAAGCATCAGTTAGACTGAAATCAGGTTTTGATGAAAGGGAAGGTGGAAACGGAGTTGGATCGACTTGAAACTTTTCAATTCATTGAGCTAAATGATTTCTCTGAATATTTTGTCCGTACTGAAAAGAGACGGTTCTCTACGCATTTTTGGGGACTTCAAAGTTACAATAAATCCTTTCATAAAAATTAACCCTTATCCATTATCAAAAATTAAAAATTTATTCACTCAATTAGCTGGTGGTGTTCACTTTACTTAACTAAACATGTCCAATGCGTATCAGCAGATTTGTTTAGATTAGACTTCATAAAAGTATGTTACAATTTTGGCACAGAAGGGTTTGTATATATATATAAGAGTGCTTCATTTGTTTTTTCAAGTAGGTAAGCCATCCAAATTTCAAAAAGTTTTATATTCTTCATTAGTATATTTGGATGGAGTGATCTGTTTTCTGAACGATATTCTAATCGCGGGAAAAACGTAAAAAGAATAAGTTTCAATTCATATACTTTTGTATATGAAATACGGTTATATGAAAAACAAAAATTATATCAGCATTTCACAAAACCGTATTACTTATTGATCAAAATAAATTATTCAATATTCAACGAACTGAAATCAATAGGTGAAGTTTACCAAATGAAATTTTTGACTCTTCTTCTCAGTCGAACATCTTTGGAATTCAATCAAACGTAATACATAACGTAACGTATGAGTAGTGAATAGATGTTCTCAATATATCCGCTCAACTGAATAATTTCCAACAAGCCTATATCCTCCTATTTGCTCATTGGTATATTATTAATATTCACGGATAGATCAACTCGATGATATAATACAGCTAGATATCCGGATAAGAGATATCACCGTAGGGGTTCACTAGTGCAGAAGAGTACTTAGTAGTCGAGTGAACCTGTTGAGGAATTTGGGGATGTAATCTAACAGAAAATCATAACACGAATGAATCAAGGACCATCATGTTGTTCAATATATCGGAGATCTTTCTAATCACCAACAATGTCGACTACGGAAGGAATTATTTCAATTCGAAATAAATAATAGTTTGAAAAACTGAAAAAATACGCTTCCTTAGCAACAAAAATTGAAATATTCTCGAAAGTAACATCGATAATAAGTCATATAGCTTGATGTAGGGGAGACCTAAGAGAATTGTGACAGAGGTGAGTTGTGACAAAGACGTTGTGACATACCTATAATAGTTACCCAGCAGTTTTAACAACGCTCGTTTGTCGCAGACAGACACGTTACTTGACTTTAGTACCCGCCGGCGTCGCACGAGAAGCGGTTGCGTAATTACAACGTCTTCGTGCAAAAAAAGCGAAAAGTAAGTTTTTCTTCAAAATTTTGATTAAACTTAAATCATGTATTATTAAGTGCATTGTTGTGTTATTTTTTCTCAAGTTGTACGGTTATTCAAATCTCAAAGCGGTGCATTGATCTTTTGTCTTCGCATCGTGTTTAGAAAATATGAATTATTGTTCGAGCTGAGTCGTCATTTTGAACGCCTAGGCGAGTTGTGCCAACCTGTCAGAACTCTCCTATATCTGACTTCATTATTCTGCTGGGCTATTTCAATAATGTTTTTAATAATTTGCGATACTTGTTTGTGTGTTTGTACATTAGTTTGATAAGATCAAATCTTGCAAGTACAGCTTGTCTCAAAAGAGGAATTTTTGATAAAAAATATATTTGGTATTGAGGTGTGATGTTTGCATGTTGAATTGCTACTTTTCTTTTATTTCAGAATGCCTAATGAGTATACACGAAAGAATTAGATAGAGGAACTGCTAGTGACGAAATCTATGACCTGGCCTTTGAAGAGGTTAAGTTGGGAGGTAAAACTACACGTCTCTGTCAAGATATATTGAGGAAAAAGAGGTTTATCAAGCAAACCCAGTAGGCGAGGCCCTATGAATGGGTTATAACAGACCGACGATTTTTACTGGAGAGGAGGAGAATATAGCATGCGACTATTTGCTCACATGTGCAGCATCTAATTATGGGCTTACCATGAAAGAAATAAGAGTCATTGCATATGAATTAGCCAAAAATGTAATAAAAAAATTCCAGACTCATGAGAGGAAAATGAAAAAGCAGAAGTGTGACTCCAGCTCTTTGTGTCACAACTTCCCATTTTATCTTTTAGATTGCCTCAAACCACTAGCATAGCTACCAGCTTTAATAAAACAAATGTGGCTCTTTTTTTATAACTATATTGGTATCTGTAATGTAGTTAGTTTTCTGTCCCTCGTATATCACGGCGAGTGTCGAGCCGGGAGCAGGGGTCATGGTAAAACGGGGAGTTGGAATGTACAGAATATATTTGGGCAGTAAAAGTGTGTTTTACTCTAAACCTTTCTCGATCAGAGTTCTGAGGATTGAGAGAACAATGAGAAGACATCACAAGTGGCGACGAGGTTTTCAAAAAGAGTTTAAATAACTTTTTTTGGTGAATCTACGTTTTTTTTTCGGTTTTCAAGAAAAAATGGCTACGGAATACATCGGACATTTATGTGAATTTGACCCGATTTCAGACGATAAACGAAAAAGTACTATTTTATTGAACATTCTCAATGAAGAGGCTTATGAATTAGTTCACAATTTGTGTATTCCTGATGAACCTGAAACGAAAAGGTATTCTGAGTTGTGTTCGTTATCAACAGAACATTTCAAACCTAGTGATAGTGTTTTTGCTGCTAGATACAAGTTCTACACAGCTAAAAAATGTCGAATGAAACTGCTAAGGAATGGGCAGCTAGATTGAAAAGTTTAGCTGGGACTTGTCAATTTGGAAATGATGAATTGAAAATAGTTTCGAGAGACATTTTCATTATTTCTTATAAAAGAGGTACTGTGCAGGATAGACTCATGGAAGAGAAATGTACGGTTACGTTTAAGGAAATTGTGGATATTGCCGCTGCAAAATCAGCTGCACATGCAACTTCATCTCTCAACCAATGTTTCATCAAGAAGGAATCTGAATTACATTATGCCCAGGCTGGTTTCAGGAAAAAGGGAAAAGAACAAGGTCACGGTACATCGCCAGTACCGGTGAAAGGTATGTCACAAGCATCTATGTCAGGAGCTCCCCCCTCCAAACCGCCAAAATGTCTAGTTTGTGGACGAAGAAACCACCAGACAGATTAGTGTTTATTTCGTGAATGTTTTTGTCACGTATGTAAAAAAAAGGTCACTTAGCAACTGTTTGTAGAGCAAAACAAATAAACAAAACTAATAAATTTCTTTCAAATAAAGAAACACAAAACTATTTGGAAGAATCAGCTGACCTTTCTCTGTACAGTTTAGATTGTAAAGTAAAGCCAATATTATTAGAAATTTTCATTGGAGGAAAGCCATACACATTTATTTAGATACCGGTGCTTCTTAGACTGTTATTTCAGAAGATTTTTATTTGAATAATTTCAAAGATTATTTTTTGAAAAACTGAGAAAAGATTTAATTTATACAATGGTGATTATATTATTCCATTGGGTTATTTCATTTGTTTGATTTCATTTAAAGATAAGCAAACTAATATGAATATTTATGTAGTTAAAGACGCAACCGGACCACCACTTTTAGGGCGCGATTTCTTTAACGTGTTTCTCCTCAATATTTCAGATACTCTTTCCGGAGAAAATAACTATTTCCATGAGTTGCCAAGTGATATTCAATGCATATTATATGGGCATAAAAATATTTTTGAACCTGGCTTAGGTAGATTTAACAAAGGATTATTTTCAATCAATTTGAAAGCAAATGTATCTCCTTAATTTTTAAGAGCTCGCCCCCTTCCTTTCTCCATGAAGGAGAGGGTTGAAAAGGAGTTGGAGCGATTGGAATCATTAGGAGTCATAGAACCAGTGGATTATATATAGTCATTTTGAATCCTTATATTGAGATTGACCAACATCCTCTTCCTCTAATTGGGGAGTTGTTTGCAAAATTGCAAGATGGCGAAAGTTTTTCCAAATTAGATCTAGCAAATGCATACACACAAGTATGTTTGGATGAAAAATCGAAAAATTATGTAACGATTTAAACACATAATGGATTATACCGCTACAACAGAGCCCCTTTTGGGATTGCCAGTATTCCGGCCAAATTCCTAAAACTCATGGAGTCGGTGTTGAATGGTATACCGGGTGTTGCAATATTTCTAGATGATATTTTGGTTACAGGTCGCAACCGGAGAGAACATATTACTCGTTTTGGAACTGTTTTAAATAAATTGAAAGAGGCTGGCTTGAAAGTTGCTTTACATAAATGCGAGTTTTTCAAAACACAAATATCTTATCTTGGTTTCAAAATTGGAAAAGAAGGTTTACATACCTGTCAAGATCAGATATCGGCGAATGCCCCAGTTCCAGAAAATATTAGTCAGTTGAAGTCCTTTTTGGGACAACTACTACTGTAAATTTGTGAGGAATCTCTCAATTATTCTGAATCCTCTGTACAATTTGTTGAAAAATAAAATCAGTTGGGAGTGGTCAGACAGTTGTAACAACGCTTTTCAACAGATAAAAGATATTTTTACTTCAGCTGAAGTGCTTGTTCATTACAATTTTGACCTACCTCTACGAATAATCACTGACGCTTCTCAGTATGGGGTTGGGTCAGTTTTAGCACATGTTATGGCTGATGGACAAGAACGGCCAATTGCCTATGCATCTCGAACTTTATCCGAGGCGGAAAGAAATTACTCGCAAATTGAGAAAGAGGGTTTGGCAATTATTTCTGGACTGTGTAAGTTTAACCAATATCTTTATGGACGAAGCTTCACACTTGTAACGGATCATAAACCACTCATATTCATTTTTAATCCAAATAAAAACATTCCTCAATTTTCTCCCAACAGATTACGACGTTGGGCAGTAATTTTATCCAATTATCAATACAATATTGAATTTGTAAAATCGGATAAAAATCGCGCAGATTCTTTGTCTAGATTGCCTACAAAGGGAAATAATTTTGTTGATTATTTTTCGAGAAATGATCATTGCTCAACTAAATTTGAACAGGTGAGAGAAGAAACTTCGAAAGATGTTGAATTATCGAAAATAATAAATTATACTCAAAAAGGATGGCGAGGTAAGATAATGGATTCTTTGAAACTGTACCATAGAATTAGAAACGAACTAAGTGTGGAGAATGATTGCTTAATGTGGAACAATCCGTTAGTTATTCCTTTCACTCTTAGAGAAAATATTTTGAATAATCTCCATTTATCTCATTTAGGAGTGGTAAAAATGAAAAGTCTTGCTAGGTCATACTTCTGGTGGCCTGGTTTAGATAAAAATATTGAGCAGATATGCATGTTATGTGACAACTGTTTGTTACATAAAAAATCTCCTAATAAGGCTGTTCCTAATCCTTGGCCTTGGCCAACAGAAGTATGGTCTAGGTTACACATAGATTCTATGGGTCCATTTTTAGGAATTTTTTTTTATAGTCATAGATGTACATTCAAAATTGATAGGAGTATTTATCATGAATTCAATCACTTCAAGTGCAACCATTAGTGTTCTCCGAACTCTATTTGCCAGATTTGGATTACCTCATCAAGCTGTATCTGATAATGCCACAACGTTTTGTTCAAATGAATTCCAGACCTTTTTGTCTTTGAATGGTATTAACCACATCACTTCTCCTCCTTTTCATCCGTCTTCTAATGGTGCAGCCGAAAATGCCGTAAAATCAGTGAAGAATGCATTGAAAACTGCACTATGCAAAAATAAAAAAAATTAGAAATCAGTATCGCCTTAAACAATTTTTTGTTATGTGTGCTTTCTGGGGGTTACTTGTTATGGGGATCTTAAGTTGTTTTTGTTGGTACTCAATATACTGAAAGATGATTAAAGCACTTTTTTTCAAAAAAAAACATGTTTGATTCATTTATAATATGTATAATGGATTTTTTTATAATCAAATAGTCAAAATACAGAACTGTCACAACTTACCTCGGTACCTGTCACAACTCACCTCGGTGATAGAAGAGTTGTGACAGGGGGAGTAGTCTTCGTTTTCACTGATTTTTTCAGAAACCATAATATTCTAATTTATTTTTGATGATTGTTTTGGAAGGGAAAGGAATGGTGCTACATTATTCCATATAGGTCTCGACTGTGGAATTATTTTTGAGTGAGATATGTCCCTTGAAGTAAAAATTGTCACAACTCTCCCTTACCTGATGACTTTAAATAAGTCTGGAATCAGAATGAATCTATTCACAAAAATTTTTTTTTTTTTGTAAAAAAGCGAAATCATTTCTTTTGTCAATAGATTTATTCTGATTTCAAACTTATCAAAAGTCATTCGTTACATCAAGCCATAAGACTTATTATCGATGATGAACACAATCTTGAATAAGTTTCGATTTTTTTTATTTTTCAGTTGGTGTTGCTTTCAAAGCATGTTTTTTTCCAGTTTTTAAAGTAATATTTGTTTTCCACTTTCTAGTTTGGCTTGCTATTTCAAGCCCATTTGTTCTAATATAAAATATGTAGGCATGTACAGACAGTGTGGTTGTCTCACTTGCGCACACACGGAGACTGTGAGAGAAAATTATTTAATCCTGGCGATCCTAATCAAGATAATAAAATGAACTATAAAAAAAATGAAATCATTGTATTGACACCGATTCTTGATAAGTGTACAAAATTTAAAATACTGTTTAAAATCAGTCTCTTTGAAGTTAGTCAAAATCGAGTCCGAAGGGATCTGTTACGAACAAACATACATGTGAACTAATAAAAGAGTGTAAAAAAGATGAACCAGTCTTTTCAGTTATTCACAGTAATCGGAATACGGGTTGTCGTGTCATTTTTTATGAGCATGTATCGACAGGAAATACCAATAGAAACTGAATATGCGCTTATGAAAGTGAACTTAAATTCATAACGGTGTTATGGATATGTGACAAAACATGTGCAGCGTTTACTTGAGCTCTCACAGAAATAATTTGATGCGATGTCTTGAATATAACATAGACGTGATAATAAATGGAAGTCGAGTTGAAATAATTCATACTGACAATGCAGAAAACTTCTCAGTGACTGGTCAGTTCATTAAAAACATCAAAACATAAGTCAAAATGAATTTAAAAATTCTGAATATTCATTAAGTTTCTGAAAAATATATCCAAGTTTACAAAAAGTTCTGTTCGCAAACAATTATGATACAGCGATATCGAACCCGCTACCGAATTTGAGGGTAAAACAGTTCAAGAACAGATTTGAGTTAGAAACAAACGATGAATTATATTTTCGATAAAAGGAAATTTGTGTCTTTTCTTTCCAGCCGTTGTACGAATATTCGTAAGAAACAAATGAGAATATCGGAAAGAATATATTTCATATACCTGAAATGGGTAAAAAAACTAATTAATACACTTTAGAATAGCTTCCTTAAGCATAAACTTATGCTTGAGGAAGCTATTGTAAGTATAGCGAAACACGTGTCGCGGTTTTTGTAAAATCGTTTATAGTAAAATTCATACAATAAAGTGTATTAATTAGTACTTTTAATATAGATTTTCATCAAGTATCGGCCACTTCTATTCAATTCCTAAAATGGGTACTCATATATCAGAAGTAACTTTTATCATATTTGGAAAAAATTTATAAATTCAAATTTCTCATCTTTTTCAGTAAAGATAGAGCATTGAAAAGGAATATGATCACGCAGGTGATGAAACCAGCGATGAAAACTAGATAAAAACTAGTCTGAAATGCAACTGGCGAATTTAGATTCGTGAAAATTCTCAACTTCTCAGGAACATGACGATTTCAAATGTTCTGTGAGAACCAAGATACATTAGTGTGTGTGATCATCTATTTGAAAAAAGTTGTTCATAGAATTGTGCTTATTATATAGAAATTGAAAAACATAAGATTATGAAATTTACTAATGATATTGGAATCAGAAGTCCATCAGATGAACGAGGGGTTATAACAATACCCGGATTCATATTGAAAAAGTTTAGTTATAGTTTAGTTATGAAGTATTATGTGAAGTAGAGGGACCGGGGTTGGAAGTCACAATTTTTGTCTTTTGAATTTTCAGTGTTCTTTTTTATAAATTATCAATGATATTTTTTTTTATCTTTAGATAGTGTTTTATACTTATTTGAAAAAAATTCTTGTTTTCTCCAACACCATTCACAGAGGAAGTATAACAATTCTTATGGAAAAAAGAAGTGTAACTTTCAACATAGGTAATTGAGGGGTATAAAAGCATTCAAATGAATATATTCATTGGAAGTGGAATAATATACGTAATCAATTATATACAAAACAGACGTTTCGATGCTATTATCAATATTTTGATTTTGTTGCACTTCTAACAGAACTCAGCATTGGTCTATTACCATAATACATTATTTTTCTGGTTGACTCGGCCGTTACTTGATGAAGATCCATGGTAATTCTATAGACTACACCGGAAATGATTTGATATTCACGAACTTCATTTTCAAAAATATCATAGCGAAACATGTCGAGATATTTTTGAAAATAAAGTTTGTGAAGATCAAATCATTTCCGGTGTAGTTTGTGAAACATAATATATTAGTGAAAACGGTACTCAAAATATTGAGCTGTTTTGAGATTGGTGCGTACAAACAAAACAGATAAAAATTTTCAAAATCATTGTAGTCAATTATTTCATTATCAATATTCATTGATATTTTCGTTATTGATAGATGTCATTTTTTTGTTTTTTGTATATTTCTATTTTAAGGTGTTCAAGAGTTGCGAACTTTCATAGAGGGAAAAATAAATGATTCATTCCTGAAATATCTTCACAAAGATGCATAGATGAATTTTCAGAAGTTTTTCCCAGATGCGAATCGAAAGAATTATTCTATACCAAAAAAATGGTTTTTTCTGTGAACATTCGATTACATGGAAATCACTTTTCAAATTATACTCTGAATATTCATATATTTCGAAGTCCTTCATCCAAAGTATTTGTTTCGGGTACATATTTTTTTTTTCAGTCTGAATCTGAAAGGAACTTTTGTGCATAATCTTCGCATATTCGTGACTTTTCAATATTATTGTTTTTGTGTCATATAGAAGTTTTTTACTTTACATGTATATATTAATGGTTAAGTGAAATATAAAAAGATTTTTTTATGATCGTACAGAAAGGTAATATTTTTTGCACGATCCACTGTGCTAAAATGATGACTCACAGAAAATACTCTGGCAAAATTAACACATTTTTTTGAGTTTTTAACAGCTATTATTTCTGTCATCAATAAGAAATTGTTAGTTTACAATTCCTATATGTTGTTGTCAATGTGTAAAAACTGTCGAGTCACAGTGGGGAAGAGATAATTTGAACAACACCCAATATAATTGGAACGGCAAATAGACCTACAACAGATGTATTGTCCGATGAATCTTAAAAATTTGAAACTTTCTATGTGTGGTTTATGAAATGGTCTGAGAAAAAGCTTATCAGTAACATTACGTTCTCTTATTATATTTTCAAGAAAAATCAAAGAAACACCAGCCATCTAAGTTATGGTCGGAATATTCAGTGTTGAAGGCTACACTTTTACTCAATGAAAATGTGTCTATTTGAAACACTTTTTCGTAATTTTTGTGTTTTCATTAGATTTTAATTCCACACCAGAAGTTCCAGTATGAACTATGAAAATGAAAATGAGAATATTCAACATTTTATTAAGTTAATTTCATCATTGCAGAGAAAGTCTGTAGGATTCCATCCCAAGTATTAAGCAATTTTCACCTAACCGAAGCTACAGATAATAAATATCTAATGGTGAAGGTAAAATGGAAATTCAAAAGTGGTAATTCTTAGCTCTGTATTTACGTGGATTCTTTGTAAAGAATCCAGTTGCAGTGTTTGGCACTGCAGAAGTACGCCACAGAGACAAATTACAAAAACGAACATTATATTTCATTATTGACATGGATCCTACAAATTATAGTTTCGGGCCACGGGAACCACTTTTTAAAAAGACTTTATTTAGATTTACAGACTTTATTGTACAGAAGTTACTCTGACAATCGTACTAACAGAACTGACTCCTCCTTCAAGATGGCTAGCTTTTATAAGTTTATTATAACTTAGTCAGCATTTGATGAATAAGCATAAAGGAGGGTTTTATATACATAACTCCTCCATCCCTAAGATGAAAATAATACGTTAACATTATTTTCATCAACATTTTCTAAATGAATATTTTCTTGTTTATTTTTCCTTTTAAAACATTTGAATTTGTTCTTATATTTGGAATATAAAATAAAATATGTAATAAGTATTATAACTATGAATATACAAATATACATTAAAGTATAAGAAGTGCTGTCTTCTTCTAAGGCTTCTAGTCGATGTAATTGGGTTTTTTCAGCAAGGTCCTGAAGTCGGGTTAGTTCGTCGAGGTTTACTCTTTCAGGAACTTTCATAGGGTTATTCTCAGGATGTAGCTGGATAGTATCTATTTCGGGTAACTGTAGAGGGTTTCCTTGAACGGAAGTGGCGTCGTTGGAATAAACTTCGCCTCTAACAGTGAGGTTACATTTATGTGGGATATGGATCAACTGTGGTTGTCTGATATTTTCGTATCCATGCTCCTTACAATTTTTCTCAATCATGATCTTATCAATGGGAATAATAATCATGTAGGCATCGTTGACAGGTTCTATTATGTCCTGGTCTAATTGAATTTGAATCGTCTGGCATTGATGATCGGTTTTACCAATTAGTAATTTCGGTAAACAATCTTCTTTTGAAATTTGGTTGTCAACATGGTATATGCAGGTATTTTCAATTCTCGTACAGGGTTCATCTTCATAATGATGGTAAGTCGAGTTAAGAATTATATAGGGTTTTAAAGGAACGATAGCTTGGTTGAGTATTGGAATTGGGAACAAATGGAAGTAATCATAAACATTTTCAAGAAGTATCGGAAAATGAATTGCAAATATAATAATTCCATTTTTATAATTAATTTCAATTTTTAGTAATTTATTATACGACTGAATGTTTTTAAAGTTTGGTAAACTGCCTTTGTAAAGGTTTGACATTATTTTTAATAATTCTTCGATATCAGATAATGGTAATATCGTGCTATGAATAATGTTTAATTCTGCAAATAAAATTGAATCTTCAATGTTATTAAGTATTGATAATATAATTTGACAATCTATTATCATTGTATCAAGAGAATTTTGAAGTCTTAAGAATAGCGTGAACTTATTCAGATTTAAGACAATACTTTTTATTTGTTCGTCAATTAATCGTTGGTTTTTAACAATCTGCTGTAAGCTATTCGTAGTTTCATTCATAAATTTTCTTGTGATAGTTAGGTAATTTTCTAAATCATGGTGAAGCATGTTCTGATTCTTTTCCAAAGTGAAAATTGCTTTATTATATTTTTCTGCATCTTCATCATCTAAAGTACCAAAGAGCCATTTACTTGTTCTGCCTACTATATTAATAAGTGCCCTTTTCGATCGATTATTTTCTTGAGGTTTAATATTGATTAATTTCACTTTGATTGTGTCTAGCAAATAATTCAGATGATTATACATGTGGTGTAGTTGTGGGTATAAAGGGTCTTTGATCAAGATAAATTCTGCGATTGTTTTTGTATTATTATTTAAGATGTTTAGGGGAGAATCAAATTGTTTTAAGTCAATGTATTTTATAAACGTATGTTTTTGTGTAGTGGATCTTGCTTTTCCAAGGGAAAAGGGAAGGATAGGGTTATTTATCCTCGTCATTATTATGTCTTGTCCTGTCGTCGCAAGGATTCCGAGAAGTAGAAGGTATAACGTTGTCATCTGAAACAATTTGTTTCTTAATGATTTTTCTTTGTGGCTTTAACTTACTTTTATGGTATTTTGATTTAGAAGTTTCAATTTTGAAGTTACTATCTTTTTTTGGTTGAATTTCCTTATATAAGGGTGATAATTTATTTCGAGGAGTTTCTTTAAGAAAAGTATTTTTATTAATTTCAATTTCTGGGGGGTCATTTCTGTTGGAATTTACTTTAGATAGGTTCTTGGCTTTTTCATTGTTTTGTTCTACTATTTCTTTTAATATTTTCATATTTCTTGAATGTTTTTCTATATAGTTTGAGGTTATCTTTTCTAACGTTACATCATAAGGACTCTGGTGTTCTACATTACCTTTAATAATTTGAAAGGGTGTGAATTTAGTTGCGGAATGGACAGTATTATTATATCCTAGAATCGCATACAACATTTGTTTTGTTATTGGTCGATTAGGAAATTCTAATTTTAAAGTTCGTATTTCCTCAATTAGAGTAGAATGAAAACGTTCTACCGGACTATTACTGTTCGGGTTTTTTGGGGTGATGTAATGCAACATAATTTTATGGAGTTTGCAAAAATCTTCAATCAAGTTATTTTTAAATTCTGTGCCAGAATCGCAAGTTATTTTATTTGGAATACCGTAATGAGATATGAATTTTAATAAACCATCTAAGATGTCTGTCGCATTTAGTTGTATGGGGTATGCTTGTGCAAAGCGCGAAAAGCTGTCAATAATTGTTAGGAATTTTAGTCTATCAAGTGATAGAACATCAACATAAATATGTTCAAACGGGTATTCTCCAATTGGTGTTGGGTTAAATTTTATGACATTAGGGTGCCTTTCGTATTTTGATTTTTGACATGTTACGCATGTATTTACGTAGTTTGTTATGTCTTGAATCATATTAGGCCAATAGTATACTTTTGATAGAGACAGTTTTGTTTCATTTATGCCTCTATGTGTAGTTTTTGTTTCATGATGGTATTTAATTTTTTCTTGTTGTTCATTTTTCTTCAAAATGTCTTTCAATAGTATATTACTTTGAACAAGTTTGAAGGCTGAGTTTCTAAAATGTTTTTGGATTATCGGAATTATTACATTCTTTAGTTCCTCTTGAAATATTATGCCATAAACAGTATTAGGTTTCAAATGTTCTAAAAAGATTTTTACTATATCGTTTTCAATGTTTCTCTTAGATATTACGATTTTTAAACGTGTCTTATCAAAGGGTTTTGTTATGCTTACTTTTGGTGAAATTATGTCATTACTTTGAACTAAGAATATTTGATTTTTAAATTTATTTAATGGTTGCTCTGATATTGGGATTTCTAAAATCGGGTCTTCTTGCGAAGAATGTTGTGTTCCATTTGAGTGTTTTATTTTCGGTTCTTCTTGTTGGGCTGGTACGACTATTATGTCTGAAAGTATTTTAATCTTCTTTTCCTCTGGGAGTTTTTGTTTTTCTTTAGCTGGTTGAAAATGTCCTGTGTGGTAATTTTCGGGTTGGGGTTCTTCTCTTGATTGATGTTTTTCGACTTCTTCATTGGCGAGTTCATCTATTTCTTGCACTATTTTGGCAATTTCATCAATCTCAGGGTTATCGTTTTCATCTACGCAATATTCTGCGAAATCTTCTAAACGGTCTTCTTCCGTATCGAAATTTCCTAGTAAAGAATAATTTTCTAATGGATGTAGTTCAATTCTGGATAGGGCATCAGCAACAGAATTCTTTTTTCCTTTTCTTTGTATGATGTTATATTCATACTCTTCTAATCTTAGGCGCCATCTTACTAATTTTGAAGAGGGGTCTTTTAAATTGAATAACCATTGGAGTGGTTTATGATCGGTAACAATCGTAAATTTTCTACCAAAAAGGTAAGGTCTAAAGTATTTGGTAAAATTGACAATTGCCAATAATTCCTTTTCTATAGTTGAATAATTTTGTTCTGCGGGATTTAAAGTTCTTGAGGCATACGCGATGGGTTTATCTTTACCTAGAGGGCCTTGTGATAACACAGCTCCAATTGCTACGTTAGAAGCATCGGTTGTCAAGATAAAAGGTTTACTAAAATCGGGATGTTGAAGAAGAGGTTCATTAGTTAAAACTTGTTTACATTTTTCGAAGGTTTCTAGGAATTCGGCAGAATGAAGGATTTTCTCTCCTTTTTTTAGACATTGAGTTAGCGGTTTTGTTAATTGCGCGAAATCTTTAATAAATTTTCTATAATATCCTAGCAAACCGAGGAATGATTTAATATCTCTAGCAGTAGTTGGTATGGGAAAATTTTGGATTGCTTTTATTTTATTCGGATTGGGTTTTATACCGTGGGGTGTTACAATATGTCCTAAAAATTCTACATTTTGTTTTAAGAATTCCGATTTGTCCAATTGTACTTTCAATTTAGCTTCTCTTAATACTTTAAAGACTTGCTTTAGATTAGAGATGTGTTCCTGAAGGGAGGTCGAAAAAATTATTATATCGTCCATATAGACGAGACATATTTTGTTTCTTAGGTCTTTCAAAACGTAATCCATAACTCGTTGAAACGTCGCTGGAGCGTTCTTTAATCCAAACGGCATTCTGACATATTCGTAATGGCCGTGTTCTACGTTGAAGGCTGTTTTGTCAATAGAATTTTCTTCCATCTCTATTTGGTGAAATCCTGAAGTTAAATCTAGAGTAGTGAAGTAGTTACATTTCCCTAGTTTATCCAGTATGTCCTCGATATTAGGAATGGGGTATCGGTCATCAATCGTTTTTTCGTTCAATTTCCTATAATCAACGACAATTCTCCATTTTTTCTTTCCTGAGGCGTCCGCTTTCTTCGGTACAATCCAAATAGGGCTACTCCAAGATGATGATGATGGTCGTATTATTCCGTCATTCAACATTTTTTCTATTTGTTTATTTACTTCTTCTTTATGGCAATGAGGAAACCGATAGGATTTAGTGTGTACTGGTATTTCGTCTGTCGTTTTAATTTCATATTTTATTTTGTTTGTGAAAGAAAGTTTAGTATTCTCATCATGAAATATGTCTAAGAATTCTTTGCAAACTGTTAAAATTGCGTTTTTTTCTTCCGTGTTCATATGGTCGGTCCTAATTTTACTTGTTATATCAGTTATGGAATTATTATTATAATTTTCAGGTAAGGCTTGTTCAATATTATAAAATTCAAATTGTTCTTTATTTATTTGGTTGGATGGGAACGGTTCATTCATTGTTATAGACATAGTTTTATTAGTTTTATTAAAAATTTCGAAAGTTGCGCGATAATTTTTGGCATAAGTTATTGTTTCAGGTACGTATAGTTTATCAATAAATCCCTCTGGAATTATTATTTCTCCTTCACTGATATCGACAGGGTATTTCTTTATTAAAGTTTCATATGGTGGTATTTCGATAGTAAAAGAAGTTTCGTGAGGCTGAATAGTAGAAAGGGATTTGTACGATTTCATTTCTTAAGATTTGATTGCTAAAATCGATATTTAAGTCAAGATTTTTAAGTTCTTTTAAACCTAAAATTCCATCAAAAAATTCATGAAATTGGAATAAAATATATTCCGTTTCATAGTTGCTTTGAAATTCTTCAAAAGCTGGGATAATAGCTTTATATTGAATTTCTTTTTCACCTAATGAAGTTTTTAACTGAGAGGGTTCTCTAAATATTCTGTCTGGATAATATTTTTCTACAATAGATGGTCTTAACATGGAAGTATGACATCCGGTATCAATTAGTAGTTTGATAGGGGGATTTTGGATTTGTATATAAGGTAATCCATTTATAGAGCCTGAATAAAGTTCTATTATACCGTCTTGTTTATCGGAGGCGGTTTGTAAAAATTTTCGTCTTCGTATTCAGTGTTTGAGTCAGTTATTTCAGTCGTTTCTTGGGGAGTAAAGTAATATTCATTTAATTCATCAGTTAATTGATATTGATCTGGAGGGTGTTGGTCTTCAATTGGGTATTGGTCTTCGACAGGGTATTGGTTAATGGGGTAACCTAGTGTCATGTCGTATTCATTGTCATCATTATGGTTGTAAAGTTCTTCACTTATAAAGGTTTGTCTTGGGGGTTGCCTAAAAGATCGGTTATTTGCTGGGTGGTAAGGCATATTTGATCTACTAACCGTAGGATTTCTAGAAGTAGTCGACATTGGTTGAATGATTCTAGTATCAGGTTTATTTGTTGGTTTAAACACATTTTGGGGTGGTCCAAACACTTGTTTATTCGTTAAAAATTTATGTTGAACTTGTTTAGGTTGGATATTTATGGGTTGGCTTGGAAATTGTGGTTTTTGGTTAAATTGTTGATAATTATTAAAAGGTCTATTTGGCATTTGACTAGTAGAAGGTGTAGGATTTCTAAAGTTAGTTTGTTGAAAATTTTGTAAGTGTGAATAATTTTGTACAGGGAAATTACTATAATTTGGTTTTATTTGTTTTGGTGGGTGTTGTTTTTGAACGTTAGTGCTTGAGCGGTTCTGAAAAACCATATTTTGTGTTTGTCTAAAATTTTCATCTTCCAAAACTAAATTCATTGCTTCTTCAAGACTATCTGGTTTTTGAACAATTACTTTATCTTGTAATCTAATAGTTAAATTTCTCATAAATACTTTCAAAGACTGTGATTGATATTGACGAATATATATCGCTTTAGTCTGTGGGTCTATAGCGGCAATAGAATTAATTTTAAAGATTAATTTACTTCTCAGTACTTGTATTCTTTTCACAAAATCGAGGGGGTGTTCGTTTCTATTAGGGACAAGTGTAAAAAGTTGTTGTTCAAGGTTATCTAAATTTTGTCTATCACCAAATGTATTTCTTAATTCATTTCTTATTAAAATCCATGTGTTTAATTCTGTTCTTGCACCAATCAATAATTGTGCTCTATCTCTGAGTTTACCAATAATAATACTCAAGATACACTGATTTAGTGTATCGTCAGCGCTATAATATTTATTATGAAATTTGTCAATTGCATTTATAAAAATTTCGAGGGTGTCTGGAGATCCATCATACAAAGGTATGGTGTCAGAATAAATTTTAAATAAAGTATAATTAATTTCGGTGGACATATTTGAAACGGATAGAGAGACAAGCGACTGTACTAAATCTTCAATTTCAGGTTCGGTCATGTATTATTGTCGCGATCTTATCGGAAAAGATTACTCAGCGAATCTATTCAAGATAAAAGTTTGCTTTCTTCATTTATTCAGAAAAGAATCACGGTAATAATATTGCGAAGTTTATCACAAGAATATTTCTGAAGCGTCGTTGTGTGTGTGTGAAATTAATACTCTCTTTATATCAGCGTGTGATATAAATAGATTATTTTCTGTCTATTAAGCATATGATATAAGTAGCAGGAAGTTATTCTTTAGCTTCTTTGTTTTACTATTTAGTGAACACTATGCATTTATTGTTTGCTATGAGTGAGGAAAGAGAAAAATGATTTGAATGTATGAAATTTTGATTCGGCGTTTTTCACTTAATTGCTTCAATTTAAATCAGGATTTAAATTGTCTTTCTTAATCTACGTGACTTCTATAGTCCTGTCACCAATTTCAATTGCTATAAGAGAAAATGATGTCTGTTTTCGTTTTTTGATTATAATAATCACTTTTCCGAAACTTCCACAAATATTTACGATAAAGATTTAAGGAAATTTTGGAATCAGGTAGGAAAACTCGACTTACCTCGATGGTGTGTCAGTATTCTTTCCTGGAGGACTGTAGTAGCTGAGTCTGACGATCCGGTCCTTTTTGTGGGTGGTTGGTGGACGAAGCTGGTTTCTTGTAGTGGACAAACAGTTGGTACTGAAGAAAATTCAGGATCGATTTTCTTCCACTATCCTACCGACTGCGCCAATTATAGTTTCGGGCCACGGGAACCACTTTTTAAAAAGACTTTATTTAGATTTACAGACTTTATTGTACAGAAGTTACTCTGACAATCGTACTAACAGAACTGACTCCTCCTTCAAGATGGCTAGCTTTTATAAGTTTATTATAACTTAGTCAGCATTTGATGAATAAGCATAAAGGAGGGTTTTATATACATAACTTACATAAGTTTGGGCATAATAAACAAACTTAGAGCATTTGTGATAGCAAGAAAAATTAGAAGTCTAAATTTTATTGAAATGATTCACAGATATGCAATATTAATCCAATCATAGTGAAAAATGTGTGGAGAAAGCATGAATGCATACGGCATGATTGCAGCTCGAGACTGAGCCGAAAGCTGCAACTTCATGCATCGTACAACAAAGATGCAATTTTTGTGCTAATCATACGAATTAATATTTTTTATAAATTATATTTTCATCTGAAAATGGAACTTTTAACGGATGATGATCAACTGTATTGCTAAAATAACTGACTATTATAAAAAAAAAGTATAAGTAAGATAACCTCATAAGTAAAGATAACCTCAAAATCCTATACGTATGTAATGAAGGGAAGAACATGGATTTGTTGGAAGCCTTGAAAATTCAACAAATCAATTGGAAACCACAAATATATATCCCTAAACGAGCAACTCGATTTATGTAGGTCTCCACTCTCGAATTTATGAGTTTAACAACCCCTATAATCTTCAATGTTGAATTTTAAAATTGGACCCTGGTTCGTTCAACTACTTGTCCTTCCATCTTACCTAAAAACTCCCAATATAACCGAGTTTTCAAACTTCACATTTCAGTTTCATACTCGATAATGGGGCTAAACCCGAAACCAGTCGTATAAATAAAATTAACTAGTGGTAATTAGACAAAAGCGTTTTTATTCATTTCAATAAAGTTCTAGTTAACACTTGTGGAAGTGATTTTGATAAGAAGAACAAGCTCATAAACTGACAGCTAATAAACCTGATGATGATATGAAATACTTCCACTTACCAAAATATAACACAATACATTTTTTCCTCTCCTTCAATTAATATTGTGTGTGTTAACATTAGATGATATGTGAAAGAAGCAAAATCAGCCAACCCGCGCAATAAAGTATTATTTTCAAGTAAATTAAGAGAAAAAAAGGAAATGGAAATGAAATCAATTATCACGGATTACAATCAGTGCCCGAGAGGATACAATTCTGAAATGTTTCACAGAGGGGTTGATTCGGTTATTTGCTTGGGAAGTGGTTACGCTTGATCGTATTCACCGATACAAAATGAGAAGAGAAACTACCGATGGAAAGCGGTTAATTAAATATTCGTTTGCATTTTGTATTCACGGTGAAATTTTTTTATTGGGAAGTGGATATTACTGATGAAAATTAATATACTGAGCTACTTTTTGATAAAATGAGTCGTGGAAAAATTAAGTGATACGATGGAAAAACTGTTGATTCTATTGTTATATTAATCGTGAGAAAAAGTAATGTCTAATATATGGAGAGAGTAGTAGTTATGTTTTATTATGTCTCATCTATTATCTCGCTTGTTTTCACGTGATGATTTCAATTTTGATTTCTTTCAGTTTGTCTTCAATCGAGGACCCCCTACCCGGTACTGTCAATGCCCAACGGGCTGAAACAGCTGTCTCTAGATGGCTCTCAAATTTAATTAAAATTGTGAATTATCTGAATCTTTACATTTCCATGAAATCATATTACAGCAGCTTCACTGCATGTGTCTTTCTTGATTTTATATCATTTCTAGAAATATAGGGTCTTCCAACAGGGACTTCCGAACTTTGACAATCGATAACGGTCATCTTGTTGAAGCTACATCTGTCAAATAACTTGTCATTTATTCTGTCTGTTTTGTCAAATTACCATG
Organism: Leptinotarsa decemlineata; assembly: GCF_025532065.1. Taxonomy (NCBI): domain Eukaryota; kingdom Metazoa; phylum Arthropoda; class Insecta; order Coleoptera; family Chrysomelidae; genus Leptinotarsa; species Leptinotarsa decemlineata. Next base: position 20,806,185 of record NW_027412556.1, on the reverse strand, counting down.
GATGGATATAGCATTCAACAACACGTGCAAATAATAAAGTTAGTGTTCTGTTCACGTACCGCGTGCTTCGTCCATTTTACGTTCGCCGTAATCGACCTACCGAGAAGATTCGGAATAGATGAATTTCAGTCTAGTGGTTTAATGAACGATGGACCAACCTCACGTCAACAAAACTCAAGATCTTTCGAAAAATTCGCCAGTGACTTTGAGAGTGTGCAGGAGAATCCGAGGCAGTCGATTTGGCGTCGCTCACAAGAACTTGACCTTCCTTAGACCACAACTTGCCAAATTTTGCGTCGTGACTTGGGCCTGCACCCGTACATAATTCAACTGACCCAGAAACTGAAGATGAACGACCACAGACAACGAAGTGTGTTCGCTGAATGGGCTCTGGAGCAATTGACAACTCAATTTAATTGACATCAAAAACCATATTCTGCGATGAGGCCTAGTTCTGGATGAATGAGTACGCGAATAAATAAAACTGTCGAATTTAGGACTATACCTATCCACATGAGATCCAGGAGCATCCAATGCATTCCGAAAAAGTCACTGTTTGGTGTGGATTTTGTGCCGGCGGTCCATATTTATTTGAGAACGACGTTTGTCAGGCACTCACTGTCCACGGTAAGCACTATAGGTTGATGATAACCAACTTCTTTCGGCCCGAATTAGATGATTTGGACACCAACGACATGTGGTTTCCACGTGCCACACAGCTCATGCCACATAGAAAATCTTCACGAGCGATTTGACGGCATAGTCACCTGACGTAGAGGTGATGTGAACTGGCCACTAGTATCGTGAGTTTTGATCACGTTAGAATTTTTTGTGGGGAGTTTTCTCAAGTCTCGGGTGTATGCAAATGAACCTTAAAGCCAACACAACTCAAATTCAGCCTGATTGATGCGCCAGTGTCATGGACGATTGGACGTTTTGAATGCCCAAGAGAATCCATGGCGGACATTTCAACGATGTTATACACCATTGGGATCTCCTAAACTACAGGAGATACGTCGACGTTTGAGTTGCGTTTTTTTGTTTTGTGCTTAACAAACTATTGTTTTGGAACTTGGAAAATTCTGAGTGAAATTTGAGAATCGGAATTTTCGTTTTTAGTTTTTTTTAGCGTTATTTGACAACATAGCTCAAAACCAAAAACACATTTCCATTGATACGTAAAACTTCTGCAATCGTTGTTGATTACACTTCCTATTTGTAGGTATCTATGTAACAAAATAGAGGAGTGTCAAATCTGGCAACCGTGAAGGCCATTCTATATTGCCTCCTTTCCCAATCCGGTGCTACGGGAAACATATAAGCCTTGATTGTTCGTCAATATTTACACAGTCACCGTAAAGTCTCCATTGGGATCTTCTGACTACAAACTCATTTCAGTGTCGAATGAATTACAATAAATGTTAGGGAACAATCTAAGCCGCGCAAAGTTTGGCATTACAGATCAGTTGAATGGGTGAATCTTCAAGACCATTTTCCCTAGCTAGATGTTTGTTTTAGCTCTACAGATCCATGAACGTGTGCTTCTGAAGTCACGAAAATTATTCTATCATTCATGGATGCATATATTCCTTTTTTAATGAAACGAACTTCTACCGGCAAACCTTGGTTCAACAAAAATTACGAACAAACTGTCGCCTCCAAAAATCTTGCCTACCGGCAGTGGCACAAAAATCCCAGTGTCAAAAACCGAACTGTTTGTTAATGCTCGCAATAGCTGCAAACAAGGATGACTAAAAGCAAAGACTTTCACAATCAGAAAATTAGGGATAAGCTGCTTACCAATCACAATGGGTCTAGAACCTTCTGGTTGGTAGCTGAAGCTGTTGATCAGAACTTTACAAAATCCACAATTCCACCACTAACACAAACGGATGGTTCAATTGCAATAACAGTCATACTAAAAGCTAATCTACCAGCTGAACAATTTGCATCCCACTCCACAGACCATTTTCTGGGAAAAATGTGTCTGGCCCTAACGGATGCAATCATGGTACTTAAAAAGTGAACAAATGAACTCGCACCAGTATTTTGCAGACTTTTTAACCTCTTTTACAAGTAAGGGGTGTTTCTTTTTTTGTTGAAATATTGCTCGCGTTCAGCCTATTTCCAAAAAAGGCAAGGAGAATCTTCCGAATAACTATAGACCAGTCTCTATGCTATCAGTGATATCAAAAATTGTGGAGAAAGTCGTGAACCTCTATATCCTCAAATATTTGGAAGGCTTCAACATTTGAGCGATCATCAATATAACTTTCGGAAACAAAGATCAACATTAATAGTCAATATGGCGACCGGTTCCGACTGACCATCATTCGCTCCCAAAGAAAATGATACTAACGTATGTAAACATTGCTGTAAAAAAGTAGTCAACAAAGTTAAGTGTAACAAATGTGGTGAACATTTCCAGCCCGCGTGCCTCAAGCAGTCTAGTGAACAGAAGAAAGCTGGATGCAAACATGAATATGACCAACACTCAGAGGACATATACCTCATAGAGAAAACCTATAGTCCGAGAGCCGGCGACACAAATTTCTGTCATATCTTATTCACCAGGAACGCCTATATAGTCTATAGAGTACATCTTTCTGATGAATAAAAGTCATTTCTTACACCTGGAGGGTGGGACAACCCCTGCGGGGGAGTGAAAGTAAAAAGCGGGTGGTGTGTCAAATATTATTCACCTCGAAACTTATTTTGCAGGTAGTTTTTCATAGATAATTAATTATAAAATGTTTCTTACACCTGGCAAGCGGGACAAAATTGTTCTTACAGGTAGTCAATCATGTAATATTTCACGAGGGTGGTGACAAATCTTATTCACTCTGAAATTTATATGAGACTCAAGTTTAGACTATAAATAAAAAGAAGAAAAATTCTTACGGCTTGAACGTGGACCAAACCAGTTCTTACATCGACCTGAAACTGAAAATTGAGAGCGCGCGCAATGCACTTTTGCCGCGGTGCGCACAAGGTGATTTTTTTGACGTTGCTTTAAAATTCGAGTTTGTTACTTTTAAATACACAAACGGATGAAAAATATGAAATTTAGCAATTGTCTATTGTTTATCAATGATGAAAAAGTATTGCACATAGTTAAAAGTTCTCTGTTCATGAAGTTCCTTCGGTGACGAAATTCATTGAAGAATGCTCATTGAATGCAGATAGATTTGAACTGGCGATTCCACGCAATAAGTATTTCACCTTTGCTGATTGGCGTAAAGTGAAGAAGAAAGATTCTAAAGTTGCACAGATAACGTTACAAAGAGATTTATTTGGCCAATTACTCAGAATTTCTCTAGAAAAAACTCTCAACATCGATAAAGTATTGGCATACCCTTTGACACCAGTCCCATTAGCTCCCTGTCACTTGGATGGGTCCATATGTAAAACTGTTTCAATGTCAATTTTTAAAAAAAGATTTCCAAGTGAACCTCCAGAAAGGACGGATGTAATAATCCACGATGATTTTTTTTCTACTTTATCAAATGAAAGAAGTACCTGTAACTTTTGGTAAAATAAGTTCAAAAATTTTCCATACTCTTATGAGAACAACAGCTCGAACTATAATCATTACATTTGATAGGTATTTATCGCCATCGATCAAGGATTACGAACATTCGTTGAGAACTGTTTCTAAAAAGCAGCCTTATACAATTCGAAGTCGAGACCAAACGCGGAAAACGGATTTTTGAAAAATGTGTATTTCAAACAGGCATTAGTCGAATATCTTATTTCAGGTTGGTCATCAAATGATTTAGCAGTATTTATGAATAATAAGACCCTATATTTAAATTATGATAAATGCCATCGTTATGAAAGTATCGACGACAAAATGCTCATGACTGAAGTTGATGAGTTATCTTGTCCTCTGCATGAAGAGGCAGATACAAAAATAGTTTTTCATATCTGTCAACTTACGGAAAAGGCGAATGTGACAATAAGAAGGTCGGATACAGATGTGTTAGTTATAATGCTAAGCAATATGGTTAAAATCCACAAGCACGTCGGAGTAGGAAAAAAGCAGCGATTTGTTGATGTCAACAATTTACTTATGGAATTAGGAAAGTATTTATGTTTAGCGCTATCTGCTTTCCATGCTCTAACTGCCTGTGATTTCAACCCTTTTTTTTCCGAAAAGGTGAAAAGCGACCGTTCAAACAGCTAGAAAAAAATAAGAAATTCATTGACACATTTTGTAACATAGCTGACTTGAATATTGAAACATCAATCGCAGTGTTTGAAGAATTTGTATGTAAAATGTATGGATTTTGTAAGATTCATTGCATAAATGAGGCGAGAGTTGCGGCTTTTTGCAAGACTTACAAGTTTAATGAAGACAAGAATTTCAAAATCGCATCAAAGAATTTCAACGGATGAGTCCTACCTCCAAGCAAAGCGGCGTTAAAGCAACATATTCTTCGAACGATGTATATTGCGAACATTTGGCGGAATGTTCACAAACAGGAAATAACAGATCTGATGATGGAATATTTCAGATGGAAAATAGAGGAGGGCGTATGCTCCTTCAAATGGTTTGAAGGAGACCAAATGCCGATAATTATCGATGACATCGTTGTGGAGAACGAAGAAAATGAAAGTCTGTATTGTTATTGAAAGTTATTCCGCTCCATCTCTTACCAAATATTGATCAATTGTGTGGTTTCAGATCAACCAGAGGAACTTGATGATGAAATCGGTCATCCTATGAATGACTTGGAGTTAGATTCAGACACCGACTTCAACTCCTCATCAGAAGATTCTGATAGTGAAGGAGAAATTGAAACAATTTAATTAAATAATTATATATTCTTTCAATGAATATTATCAACTTTCTACAATATAAAATGATTATAATGCTTATTGTCTATTTTTTCCATATTCATCTGAGACATATTTATTTTGAAAACAGTATCAAAGAAAAATCACCTTGTGCGCACGGCGGCAAAAGTGTATTGCGCGCGCTCTCAATTTTCAGTTTCAGGTCGATGTAAGAACTGGTTTGGTCCGCGTTCAAGCCGTAAGAATTTTTTTCTTCTTATTTATAGTCTAAACTTGAGTCTCATTTAAATTTCAGAGTAAATACGATTTGTCACCACCCTCGTGAAATATTACATGATTGACTACCTGTAAGAACAATTTTGTCCCGCTTGCCAGGTGTAAGAAACATTTTATCATTAATTATTCATGAAAAACTATCTGCAAATTATGTATTGGAAATCGAGAACTTAGTTTTTAAAAAAGAAAATCGATTTCACATAAGACTCAAAAAAGCGTTTATTCTCTTCGAGAGCAGTACAAAGAATGAATCTTTATTAAGACAATCATTACAAGATTTGAAATATAATGAGTTTGCAAAGTCTCGGGTTCCTGTAGATAAGGCACGTTTCTTGATATCTGTTTCCACGTAACTCGTCCCTCCTCAGGCTGAAATAATAACGGAGTTATTTTTTGAAGTTGTGGTTTCTTCGGATTCACAGGCTTTTTGGTTCTTCTTGAATATTTTTTGGAAATACTGCTTCAATTTCGGCAGGCTGAGCAGTATCACGATGACGATGATTACAAATATTATAGTCCCAAAAATAGGCGTTGTAGGACCTTGGTTTTGTTGCGATTGAATAGGCTTCACTTGATTGGCTATTCTGTCTATTTGGTACAGTTCATCAAGGTTGATTTTGGTGAAATTCGGGGTGTCGTAGGCTTTTGGAGTTTTCAAGTCCGTCATTTCCAATTTGGGTAAAATCATGGGTTTTCCTTGTTGGATATAAATGTCATTTACATATTTTGTGTCATGGATTTGGATTTCACATGATTGTGGGATTCTGATCAATACTGGAGAATTGATTTCTATGTATTGTTTTATCTGTTTTACATTTGGAATATAGGCGTTCTTCTTTGAAAGGGATCATCAATACTCGATCTTGTGTTACTTGTTCTACAATGGGATCTTGCACGTTGATTTCCAAAAGGTGACATTTCTCGGAGGCTTTTCCTTCAAAAAGGTGGAGTGTGCAGTTATCCGGTGGCGCAAACTTCTCCGGGCAGTAATATGTGTTTTCTAGGAACGGGCAATCTTCTTTTTCGAACTGGATATCGTCCTGGTTCCGTGCCAAATATGGACATTTGGGGAAAGACATCATGTGATTTTGGATAATAGGATATACATGATAGAATTCAAAGAATTTGGGCCTAACAATAGGGACGCGTATTGCAAAGATCAATTTGGTATTAACGAAACTGACTTGCTTTCCCAAAAATTGGTATTACGTGAGTGTATTCTTGGAATTTAGAACTTGATTGTGGTTATATATTTTCATTAAATATGTCGCCATCTCCTGAAGTTCAGTAGTAGATACAATTGAATTATGCAAAGTGTTCAGTTTTGAAAACATAATGGCATTTTCGATATTATCTAATATCAAATTCTGACAGTCTAAGTTCAATTGTAATAATGTTCCTTGAAAACTAAAGTAATTATCGACATTTCTTATTGTATCACTAATCGTTACCTGAAATCTTTCCAAATCTCGCTCGAACTTCTCTTGATTCGCGTTGAAAATTCTAATGGTTTCGTTATAATGGTTTATTAATGTTTTAGACAAAGAAATTTGGAGATTGGTTTCGTGAATAATTTTTTCCTGATTATTTTCCAAAACTTTAATAGCGTTATTATAACGTTCCTCACCATCAGAGTCGAGGTTGCCAAAAAGCCATTTGTTCACTTTACCAACTACATTGATTAGCCCTCTTTTATTACGAGTATGGAATGAAGGTAATAGATTGTCGATTTTTCTCTGTAAAGTGCTAATGAGATATTTAGTTCTGATCAGCATATTCTCCGATGATCCGTGATAAGATATTGGGTTGGTTACATTAACTTTGGAAATACTATTTTCGATTGATTAAAAATTTTTATTCAAATTTTGTATCTGATCGATAATGATTTTGAGGTCCAAATAGTGTAGAAAGGTATGTTTAGTGTATATGAGTCTATCGTTTCCTAGTTGTATTGGGAGGATAAGATTGTCTAGGTTGGTAACGTCTATGTCATCCTTACAATATGTTAGTTGAACGACCAGGTAAAGGAGAAGAAACTTCATCCTCTTGATTTTCCTGTAACAATGTTTGTTCTTTGATATTTCTGGGTTTTCTAGCAGAACTTTTATGATATGTTCCGGATTGTGTGATTAATTTTTCATCAGTTTCCTGATCGAGAGTAACCTTTTTGAATTTTGGTAAATTTTTGTTTCGGGGTTTAGTTTTTATATAAACTGTTTTTCGACCCGTATATTGTGGGGCGTTTGACCTTTTTCCATTTGCTCTAGTTATTACTTTTCCTTTAGTTGTTTGATTTGCTCTTTGTATATTTTCGTACATATTTTTGCTAAATTCTTTGTGATTTTGAACATAGTTCGATATAATAACGTTATCGTTCATATCAAAAGGGTTAAAATCGTCAATATGCCCTTTGATAACTTCAAATGGAGTGAATTTGGTTATGCTATGTATAGAGTTATTATAGCTCAATATAGCGTATTTTACCAATTGGTCTGGGGTGAGGTTTTTATTTTCTTCTCTTAAACAACGAAAATGTTCAATTAAGGTAGAATGAAAACGTTCTACTGGGGAATTTGAGTTGCTATTCTTCGCTGTGGTGAAATGAAGTTGAATACGGTGAAGAGAGCAGAAGTTTTCTAAATCTTGATTTTTAAACTCCGTACCGCAATCACTTGTGATTTTTAGAGGTAACCCATGATGAGTTACAAAATTCAAAAGACCTTCAACTATTGATATTCCTATTGCCGACTTTAAAGGGTATGCTTGGCCGTATCGGAAGAAAGCATCAATATAGTCAAGTAGATATGGTTAGATATTCTAAAAACGTCGATGTGAATATGTTCGAATGGTTTGGATGCAGTGGGGGTCAAATTGAACTTAATGGTGGGGGGATCCCTGTCATATTTGTCTTTTAGACATGTTTCACAATTGTTGATATAATTCTCTATATCTATAGACATATTCGGCCAATAATATCGAGAACCTAATGACATTTTCACTTCGTTCATTCCTCTATGACCGGATTTGTATATGTGGTAATACTCTAGCGTTTGCTTTTGTTCCTTCAAAGTTTCTACGTCGGTCAAAAATGTTATACAGTGCAATAATTTGAGTGAGGAATTTTTAAAAGTATTTTGGATAGTTGCAGAAAATATTTCCGAAAGTTGAGGGTTTTTAAAGTACAGGGCATAATGCTGTTTGGGGTTCAAATATTCTCTTGCAAAAGTTTGAATTTGATTTTCGAGTTCGACTTTTGGAAAAGTGAGGTATAGTCGGAAATTTTCGAATACTTTTTCTCGTCTAACTTTGGTTTTGTCTATGTCTCCAACTGTTATAACTAGCTGATTTTTATATGTATTTAAAGATCGGTCTACTATTGGTATTGTCAATATAGGGTTTTCGGTAGAAGTATGTACTGTTTCTAAGTCTTCCTCTGGTTCGGGATTGACTTTGGTTGCAGGTTTTACCAATATGTTAGAAATAATATTAACTTTTGGGTTTTCAGCATTTGAGACAGAGTATCCAATAGTGACTGATTTTCTAAGAAATCAGTGATATTCTAATTGTCTAGATTTGGAAGATTGTTCAAATTTTCTAGTTCTTTTTCTATTACTTCATCAATGTCATCCAAATTAACATCGGTTGACATTGTTTCTAGTGCATTTATCTCAAAATTAGGTGGGTATCTAGAGAGGGCGTCTGCTGCTTGATTGTTTTTACCATTTTTGTATTTGATGACATAATCAAACTCTTCCAATTTTAGGCGCCATCTCACAAGTCTTGAGTTTGGCTCCTTGAGGAAAAAAGCCATTGCAGAGGTTTGTGATCTGTATAAATCACAAATTTCCTGCCAAACAGGTACGGTCGAAAATATTTACAGCTCCAAACTATTGCGAGCAGTTCTTTTTCTATTGTAGAGTAATTTATTTCAGCAGAGTTTAGTGTCATAGATGCATAGCAAATGGGATGACCATTTTGAGACAAGATGCTACCCAATGCATATTTAGAGGCATCGGTAGAGAGTTCGAAATCTTTTTCGAAGTTTGGGTAAGCTAACACAGGTTCTGAGATTAGAATATATTTACAAGTTTCAAAACAATCTTTGAACTCCTTGGTATGTTCGACTTTATTGTCCTTTTTTAGACATGAAGTCATGGGTTTGGTGATTTTAGCGAAATATTTTATAAATTTCCGATAATATCCAAGAAGGCCAAGAAATGATTTAATTTCTTTTTGAGTTCGAGGTAATGGAAAATTTTTTATCTTTTCAATTTTGATAGGATTCGGTTTTATCCCATCTTTTGTGACTATATGGCCTAGAAATTCTACTTCTTTGCGTAGAAATTCGCATTTATCTAGTTGGATTTTTAATTTAGCTTCCCTTAATTTTGTGAGAACCAATTTTAAATTTTGAATATGTTCTTGAAGGCCGTTACTGAACATTATGATATCCTCCATATAGACCATGCAAATTTTGTGTTGTAGGTCTTTCAGGACTTCATCCATGGCCCTTTGAAAGGTAGAGGGCGCATTCTTTAACCCAAAGGGCATCCTCAAGTACTCGAAGTGCCCGTTGTCCACGGTGAAAGCTGTCTTTTCTATAGAGCATTTACTCATCTCAATTTGGTGAAACTCGCTAGCAAGGTCCAGCGTGGTAAAATATTGAGCTCTACCAAGTTTGTCTAGTATATCCGCGATATTCGGGATCGGATATCGGTCGTCAATAGTTTTTTCGTTGACCTTTCGATAGTCAACGACTAAGCGCCATTTTTGTTTACCCGATGCGTCTAACTTTTTTGGAACTTTCCAAATTGGTGATGACCACGGACTACAGGATGGTCTTATGATGTTTTTGTCAAGCATGTCTTTTATCTGTTGTTGTACCTCATTTTTGTGAACATACGGATATCTGTAAGACTTTGTATGTACTGGAATTTCGTCCTTTGTTCTGATTATGTGTTTGACTTTCGAGGTAAATGTCAGTTTGTCACCCGGTTTAAAAAATATGTCAGCATATTCCTTACAGAGCTTTGTAATTGCGGATTTTTCTTCTGAGTTCATGTGATCGGTCCGAATGAAATCCAGTATTTCATTTTTTTGTATGTGTGTGTCTGTCTGTTGTGGCGGGATAGAGAAAGCTTCGAATTTATATGTTTCGAATTTTTGCGATTCGAAAGGGATTGCTTCAATATTGTTGTTCAATGTCATCGTAATGGATTGATCCGTAAGATTTTGAATTTCAATAGGTGCTAGTCCGTTTTTTACTGAAGGAAGAGTTCGAGGTATAACAAGTTTTCCTAAATAACTTCTTTCAATCAAAATCTCTCCTTCTGAAATATTAACCGGTAAATTTTTTATAATTTTTTCTTTGGGACCTACTGAGAAACCGAAGCTACTGTCGTTACTTTCTCTATATTTCAGAGGAATTTCTACATGTTCCCCAATCAATCGATTATTTGTGAGATCAATATTAAGATTCATATTGATCAGATCATTTAAACCAATCACACCGTCGAAATAATCATGAAAGTCAAATAAAATAAAATCAATGTCATAATTACTATTAAATTCTGGAAAACACGGAACAAGAGCTCTATATCTAATGTTTTTACTACCTAAAGTTGTTTTAAAACAGTATTCGAATGATAAATTGTGTTTGGACATAAATTCTCTATTATTGTTGGGCGTATTATAGATTTAGAGCTACCTGTGTCGATCAAGAGTTTTGATTTGGGATTTTGAATTTCTATGTAAGGAAGGGCGTTGTTTAAGAAGACATTAAATTCTTCTATGTCAGGTTTTCGTCTTCGTTGTCCGAAGGAAAATTTTGGTCTTGGTCATTATCAAATTCTATATTTTCGTCAGGTTTGGGTATTTCGGTATTGAAATCGTAGGAATTTTGATATTGATCACGTTGATACTCAGGTGGGGAATATAAATTTTCATTAGAATAGAATGGGTCTGACACAATTTGATTGTCATATTCGTTAGAATGTAATTCTTCGAAAACAAAGTTTGGACGTTGTTGTCCATTTGAATTCATATTAGTATTTCCGAAATTTTGAAACCCGTGACTTTGAAATTGTCGGTTTATTGATACTACAGTTGGATTTTTCGAGGTTGTCGACATTGGTTCTGGTTTAGGTAATCGGTTTTGTGGTATTTCATTTGGTTTGAAGACATTTTTTGGGGGTCCGAAGACGTCACGATTTGTTGGGAACCTAGTTTGTTGTTGCCTAGGTTGAACTGGTATAGGCTGATTTGGCCAAACTGGTTTTTGACTATATTGTGACTGGAAAGTGTTGAAATTTCCAGAAAATTGAGGATATTTCTAAAAGTGGGGTTGGTGATTTGAATAATGTTGGTTATTGAAATTATGCCCTTGTGAATTATTACCAAATTGTGGTTTGGGAACCAAATTAGTCCTGGAAGTTGTATTTTTTGTTTCGTTTGAACTTCCATACATTCTTTCAAAGTTTTCAAATTCATTCGCGTACGCCATTGCGTCTTCCAGGGAAGCTGGTTTTTTGATATGCATATTATTTTTCAGGATGCCAGTACACCCTGCAATGAAGGTACTCAGTGCTGTTTTATCATAGTGATTAATATGACATAATTTTTCGGGTTCGGTTAAATTGACATCATTACTTAATAAGGTTTTCTCCCTTATAAGGTCTAGTTCTCGTGAGTTCTTGAACTAAACAATCTAAGTCCCTGCGATCTGAAAAACTTTGGCAAAGAGCATTTTTCAGTTTTTCCCAAGTATTCAATTCTATCCTATTTCCTACCATTGCTTCTGCTTTTCCTACTAATTTTTCTTGAATGCATTCAAGTATATGTTCTTGAAAATCAGCATCTCCATATATGGCATAATCGTTTAACAGGCTTTGACAACGAGTTATGAATTTATTAAGAGTATTGCTATCCCCATCGTAGGGTTTGATGTTTTCCAAACGAGATTTAAAAAGGTTCCAGTCGACCATTCGAGGTTCCGCTGGTGGCATGTTTGGAATATTTTGATTATTGTCTTCGACTGACAGATTATTTAATAGTTACAAAATATTTTCAATATCGTTCATAAATTGTTGATTTTAATCAATAGAATTCAGTATCTATCGATCGGCAATAATTCAACTTTCAAATTCAATATAGTTATTATTATAATTCGTTATTTTCGCAAGTAAATGTGATGTCAAGATCCAATATTCAGTTGGAATCAACGTCACTACCCTATCCCTCCCAAAGTCTTTAAAAAGAGGGTTTAGGAAAGTCGAAAAGGAATTTGGCACTTACAGTTTGGTGATTGTAGTCCCCTGGTTCCTTTCCCGATTCTTTCTTCTGCAGAGAGCTCCTTGAATCCCTTCGATCCTCGCTGAAGAAGTTGAAACTTCAAAGTCACGAAAACAATTTCTGGCACAATGCAAATGTTCTTTTTCACGACCGCGAGAATCCTACCGACTGCGCCAATTATGTATTGGAAATCGAGAACTTAGTTTTTAAAAAAGAAAATCGATTTCACATGAGACTCAAAAAAGCGTTTATTCTCTTCGAGAGCAGTACAAAGAATGAATCTTTATTAAGACAATCATTACAAGTTTTGAAATATAATGAGTTTGCAAAGTCTCGGGCTCCTGTAGATAAGGCACGTTTCTTGATATCTGTTTCCACGTAACTTGCAGAATAAGTTTCCAGGTGAATAATATTTGACAAGTGCGGTAGAAAAAGTTACATGTTTATTATCATCTTTTGGATCTTTGTCCCGCCGACCGACCTCGGCACTGTTACTCGATAAAAACAACTAAATCTATCAATACGGTGGTGAATAAGATTTGACAGTAATTTTGTCGCCGGCTCCCGGACAACTATCTTAGAGAAGAGAATAAGTTATTAAGAAACATCATAGCAGACAAGGAAACAATAATTGCAGATAAAGAGCAAATAATATCACTATTGAAGGAAAAAATCGTCAAAATTGAAAAAAAAATGGGCATTAATTAAAGCGAATAAAATGACTACACAAACACAACACCAAATAACTGAGGCAACAAAAACAAGGAGATAAAGTTGAAACCCCTAAAAAATGGCCTTCCACAAAGAAGGGTAAACAAAAGCAATACCATAAACATGAATCATCAGAACAAGGAACTCCCAACATAAAAAATGGCCCAAACATCACAGTGAATCAGCTGGCAAAAGAAATTACGAAAATTCAAACAGAAAAAAAGGCCGAAGAAATAATAACTCTTGAAAATGAGAATTTTGCTTTTGAAATTAAAGAAAATTGGATATAAAACAAAGTAGCTGAAATACCCAGTATAACGATGATGAACGAGAACACTTGGACGAAGTAGGAAGCGGTCAGGGTGATGAATAATTTAGAGGAAACCCTAAAGCAAATGAAAAAATCTGGTTATTCGTGTCAAGAGTGCTGACAAAGTGACAGAAGAAAACATAACAACTTATATAAGAAAACACACCAATTCCATGAACAATATAAAACTGTCAAAACAGTTAAGATCAATAAACAAGCTTTTATGATTGGTGTAGACCACCAACTTACAACAACAAGTTTATGAACCAAACTTCTGGACGGAAAACATCAAACGAGCTCAAATTTTCTAAACCACGCCTCATTTCTGACTCCAACACATTGAAACATAATTTTCAATCAATGCATATAAATATTCAAAGTCTTTCAAACAAAATAAATCTTTTGAGTTATTCTGGAATCCCAATAAACCTATAAATTGAACACTGGTTGTGGGATGAAAAGTTAAAAAACACTAGGATAGCGGGTTATGAACTAGTCTCCAGCTTCAGCAGGTCTCAGATTGAACACGGCGGTACAGCAATATTTGTTCAGTCTCAGTTTCTCAAACATTTTAAGAACCTATCGTATTTGGTGGATGTATCTATAGAACTTAATTTCGAGTGTTCTGCCATAGAAGTGAACAAAGAATTGTGCATTGTCACAATCTATAGAAGCCCATCCAATGATGCAGATCCGCAGTTATTCCTTGATAACCTAAATTACATTTTGAATAATGTATCAGATAAGTATGCAAACTCTGTAATATGTGGGGATTTCAATATAGACTTCATGGGAAATAGCTACTATAAAAAAACAACTTTTTGAAATGTTCAACATGAATTTACTCTATAATGAACCAACACGTATATGTAGATATGGAAAACACTTGACCGTCAGTGGGCTTGATTACGTAATAAGTAATATAGAAAACTCATCATGTAAAATCTTTGAGTTAGAAATATCCGACCACTCTGCCCAAATCATGAGTTGGTCCATAACAAACAAAAATAAATTGAAACAAAACAATAAAACAAATATTGTAACACAAAAATTCTGCTCAAACTCAATGCATTAATTGAAAACTTCATATACAAAAAATAAAACAAATATATTACAAGATAATAATGTTGAAATCGTATTAGATAACTCTTTATCTCACTTTAACTGGTGTTTTGAGATACCTTTCCCAATGCAAAAAAATTAAATTAGGAAAAAATACATCAATAGAAAAAATTCCATTTTCTAGAGAATTGCATAGAGAATTCGAAAACTTGAAAGATATGAATTGGCTGAGGAAAAGAGCCAGTGACTGTTGTCTGAATGAAAAGTATGAGCAAATAAAAAGGTTACCCATTATAAAAATATCTTCTGAAAAGAAAATATATCACTCTAACCTGATGAATAATTCTAATAACAAATGAAAGACCTTGTGGAATCTGGTAAAAATGAAAAAAGGTACCAATAAGAACGAAAAGGAAAACCTAACTATAACTTATAACGGGAAAAACATTTCCGACAAACAGGGAGTTGCAAATCTGTTTGGAGATTATTTTTCAACCTCAGTGGAAAGAAAAATTAACTCTCTCAACTTGCCTCAAAATAACTATACCTAAAATGAGATCAGCTCTCCACAAAGCATGTTCTACAAACCTATTAGCGATTGTGATATCAAACACATTATCCTTGGTCTGAAAATAAAATACTCTGCAGGGATCGATGAGATCCCTGCAGAGATTTGAAAGACTGTGTCGAAGAAATCGTAAGTGAATTGGCCACTCTTGTGAACCTATCAGTTACAACAGTTTGCTTTCCAAAGAAATTAAAAATCATAAAAACTATTCCAGTGTTTAAAAAAGGAGAAAAGCATTGTACAGAAAATTATATAATGATATGTATACTCAACTTTTTTTCAAAAGTTATAGAAACAGCTGTGTACAATCAATTCATAAATTACCTAGAGCATAGAAAAATACTAACCCCTTGTCAGCACGGTTTCCGACTCAACTACTCTATTTAGACGGCATCAACAGATATGATTCAGTATATCTATGAAAATATCGATAAAAATAAATATGTAGTAGGACTTTCCTTTGACACCACCCGCGCCTTTAACACCATCAATCCATACTTTTCGAAGATAAAATTAGAAGCAATGGGGAGATCCCATACAATCTTTCATTTTTTTATACATAACCGGTAGAACCCTAAAAGTTGAGGTCAATAAAGAACTTTTATAGGAAAAACATATTTCCCTTGGGACTCCTCAAGGTGGAGTATTGGGTCCTCTGCTGTTTTTATTGTATATCAATGACCTACCTCTCCTCAAAAACACTTCAACAACATGAAGTTCAACTCAAGTCACACTGATATCTAAGCATCAGAAAGCACGAAATTCCTTGGTATGGAGCTGAATTACAAATTAATCTTCAACAACCAAATTGATGATATATGTAAAAACTGAATGAACTGTATTCTGCTTTTACTAATCTCAAATCGAACTTTCACAGAAACCACTTCATTAACATGTATAACGATTTATAAGACTCATTTTTAGCATGAATTATAACGAATCTTGTAAAAATATTTTCAAACAGGAAAATATTTTTACGTTCCAGTGTGTATAAGTTATTAATTCATACATTTAATGATAAAGATAAATTTACAAAAAATAGTGATCTTCACAAGCACGAGATGAGTTATAAAAACAAGATATCTCCCCTGCATGCTGGAGGCTACTTCTATAACCTGATTCCTGAATCCATAAAATTAGCAAAACATTTAAAAAAATTCAAATCCGACCTGAAGAATGCTTTGCTCCGTCACTCCTTTTATTCACTAACTGAATACATTGAGTTGAATATTAGACTACATCCAATGACCGAAAGGCAAATTTTGAACATTTTTAATATGTTTCATATGTACATTTTATTTTATATTTTCAAAAAGTTTTGTAAATAGTTGACATCCAACTCTAGACTTATCAATTACTTATAACTTATCATTACTTGATGTTGTTATGTATAAATACCTGACTATTCTAACTATTATATTTATCTTAACTTTATGAGTGCCATTATTCGTATCTCATATCAAGTATCCATCTATCTATCTGTCATATTTGGAATAGTGCAATCGAGAAACATGGAGAGTCAAGAGCTGCTGCGCTTGATATTCCTAATGCCTGTGTGTGGCACGAGGGTTTGCTGGCCAAACTTTGATGCTATGGCTTATCGGATCATTTCTGTTTATGGCTCTTCAACTTCCTGAAAGAACGTTTCCTGCAAGTGGCCGATATCAACGATGTATATCAATGACTTATTGTTGAAAAACAAGAATCCAATTATTGCTTTGCTGACGACAGCACACTTGTGTCGTCATTTCATTTGGATTCCAGGACATCGGCTACGGATGCACATCTTCACCGGCAGCAGAAGGTTGCATGTTTCAATGAGAATATAGAAGTGACTTCGAATCGGGGTGAAAGTAACCAGGTTCAGTTCAATGCCACTAAAACCCAGGCATCGGTTTTCTCCAAGAAGATAAATGTCTCCGAACCGGATACGATAATATCAGGTCGGTCAATTCCGCTTTCTGCTTCGATAAGTTTGTTGAGGGTTAAAATGGACACCGATATGTCTTGGCACAGTCATGTCGCTGGAATTGCAAAGGCTACCTCTCAAAAGCTTGGAACACTGTTCCGAACCAGAAAACTGTACACACCTCAGCAACTTTTGATGCTTTATAAAGCTCAGATCAAAAGTTTTTTGGAATATTGTTCTCATGTATGGAGCTCTGCCCCAAACATACCCTGAAGTTGCTGGATTCCATCCAAAAAAGAGTCATCCACCGGATTGGAGACGCGAACATCACGTGCAACTTCGATAGCCTGGAACATAGAAGAAAGGTTGACGATTTGTCTCTCTTCTATAGATACTTTCACGGGAGGTGTTCAAGTGACTCAGCACATTTGATTCCATTAAGAGCGGTACATATCAGAAATACGCCAAGGACTGTGGCTGCTCATCGTTTTGAGGTTCAGCTCAGTACACCTAGAACTTCACTGTTCAAGAACACTTTCATTCGGAGAACTGCGTTTATCTAGAATAAACATACTAAGAACGTTTTCCCAAATGGAATTGATCTCCAGCGAATAAAATTCAATGTGAATCGCTACTTTCGCACAGGCACCGCTCTGAGAGCGCCTTGAGTATTTTCTTGTAGCGCTTGTGTTTTGTCCTTCGAAAAAATTCAAACCAATATCTCAGAGACTGGTCTGAAGAAAGAAACAGTAACGAATAAACTTTATCGTTATCAGATATGTTATCTCTAGATTATTTTGTGCTATCCATCAATTACTTACGAATTACTTTGAAAATAGTGAACATGTGTAAGAGCGTTTCGAAGACAACTATGTTGGTGCAAGTGGTTATCAGTTCTGAAATTATATCAACTAACTAGTGAGTGCTTGAGTAACTCGAGTTCTTTTACGGAATTTTTGTCTGAAATTCCAGAATATACGACAAGTTAAAAAAACCAATAGCTTTCAAAAACCATTTTAGTCGCATACCAGTGGCATCTGAGAATTTTGGGATAGCTCTCACTCTAGCTTGAGAATGGAGTTAAAAATACTGGTAAAAATAACGAAAACTATTGAGAAAGATTATCGTTCTTGAATGAAAAATCGACAGGTCCTTGAGTTTTTCTCAAATGTCAACGCAATACCTAGTGACGAGAAAAACGAAAGTTATTATTAAGAACTGTATTGATATATCCTATTCGCATGTTCCAACTTCGAACCGTAACCAACCAATACAACAGTCCTTTTAGTTACACTCAACGAAAAAATATACCACATAATTCCAACATTCATAATTGACTCTGAAATATTGATATAAAATGTAGTAACTCGATTTATTTCGAAATGTCTGTGGCAAAATAAACTCCAGTTTGATGCCAGGGAGGGGGGGGGTAAAAAACTTTATTGATAAAATGTATACTTTGGGATTACAAGTTCACTTTCAATTATGAACAGTATACCAAGTCCATCGTGTCCTAGTTTTGCTCTTACCTGCTGTTGGCTGTTGCCATCGAGTTGACATCAACATTAGACAATTGGTTCGACGCTTCTCCCTGACCAAAGTCATCTCCCAGATTCGGGTCGTTGCTGTAGGGCTCGACATCCTTGAATTCGAATTCCTCCATTTGATTCATATGATTATTCCCCGCAGAGGCTCCAGATATGCCACTGAAAGTAGAAAGCCCTTTTCCAACAAATTTTCCAAGCCCTCCCAAAATTGATGGAAGAAACATGGCAATAAGTACGCTCTTCAGGAGTTGGGCTCCAATAAAAAATGGAAGTAACAGTTTTTTCAGTCCAAATGCAAGAAATCCCATACCGAATCCTGTGAGGAAGGAACTTTTTCCAGAGTCTCCGCCAGCGGGTACTTCCGCTGAAAAAAATAAGTGCCAAAATTCAGTACAGAAAAGTTAGCAAGTTTTACAAGATATGTGGTCAGATAAGCAATCAAGAAACTATATAAATAAATATCTCACCAATTTGTTCAAAAACATGTCTTCAGAATTGTATACAAGCTGCGCCAAAAGTTTCACAGGGAGTTTTTTTTTTAAATTTTGATAAGTTTCACTCCCACTGGTCAACAAAAAATCTTCTTGTCTCATCATGAGAGTGATGAACTTTCGAAATAAGTTTTTAATTATAATGTATTATTATTGTTTCAAAGTGCATTTTTATTTCGTTCTTGAATATAATCAAATTCATAGACATCACTCCGAGAGGGGAAATGGATCACTTTCCCAAAGTATAACAAGTTGGAAATAATTACTTTGTTTGTGTTGAAGCATACATATACCTTTATGGTTTCTGGTTTGTATATATGATCTTTCTATAATTATAATGTAATTTCATTGACATTCTTTAGATACTTCCACTTTAAAAAAAATTGTGAAGGGGAACTTTAAACACGTTCAAATAGGGTAAACTTCTCAGTTTACCCCGATTAGTTACTGCGTATATTCAAAGAATTTTTCACAAAGAAAAATGTTTTATTCATTAGTAAGAGCTGAGAAATTATATAGAGGCTAAAAACTGCCTCCGTCTTCAGAGTTGGAAAAAGAAACCTAAGTATAATAATAGAATAGAATAGCATAGAATAGAATAGAATAGAATAGAATAGAATAGAATAGAATAGAATAGAATAGAATAGAATAGAATAGAATAGAATAGAATAGAATAGAATAGAATAGAATAGAATGGAATGGAATAGAATGGAATGGAATAGAATGGAATAGAATGGAATGGAATGGAATGGAATGGAATGGAATGGAATGGAATGGAATGGAATGGAATGGAATGGAATGGAATGGAATGGAATGGAATGGAATGGAATGGAATGGAATGGAATGGAATGGAATGGAATGGAATGGAATGGAATGGAATGGAATGGAATGGAATGGAATGGAATGGAATGGAATGGAATGGAATGGAATGGAATGGAATGGAATGGAATGGAATGGAATGGAATGGAATGGAATGGAATGGAATGGAATGGAATGGAATGGAATGGAATGGAATGGAATGGAATGGAATGGAATGGAATGGAATGGAATGGAATGGAATGGAATAGAAGAGAAGAGAAGAGAATAGAATAGAATAGAATAGAATAGAATAGAATAGAATAGAATAGAATAGAATAGAATAGAATAGAATAGAATAGAATAGAATAGAATAGAATAGAATAGAATAGAATAGAATAGAATAGAATAGAATAGAATAGAATAGAATAGAATAGAATAGAATAGAATAGAATAGAATAGAATAGAATAGAATAGAACAGAAGAGAAGAGAAGAGAAGAGAAGAGAAGAGAAGAGAAGAGAAGAGAAGAGAAGAGAAGAGAAGAGAAGAGAAGAGAAGAGAAGAGAAGAGAAGAGCAGAGAAGAGAAGAGAAGTCAGGTGTATAGGCTTCTTCAAATAAACATATAAAACAAAGAAGTAAATTGTAAAAATATCAAGCAACGCAGGGGTTGCCTACGTACATATATAAACAAATAAATATTCACCTATGATAATAGGAGTATTTACAAACTACCACAGTACAATCGATACCGGTAAGTATGTTTCATCTCGAGTAGACATAGCTGACATGAACTGTAATAAAATGATCGTAGTATTCCGAGACTGAGTAAAAACATTGGTTGAGTAGCATCTCCTTGGTGTTTATTCTGAATTTGGTGATACTAAGCTCTTTAAAGTTATTTGGCAGAGAGTTGAAAAGATTGTATTCAACAGAAATCATTTTTGATCTGGTCAAATGATAGCGGCATGTTCTTACCTTGTCCACATTTCTCGTGAAGTGTTGGTGTATGTTAAACTGTTTCTCTAGAAACTGAGCATTTTTTCTGATTTCCAGTAGAGTCTGATAAATATATAATGTTGGCAACGGTATGATACGTTTTGAATAATGGTCTACAGTGCTCCCAGAAACCTGCACTTGCCAGTATTCTAACAGTTTTTTCTGTAGTTTGAAAATTTTCATCGAACCAGGAGAGTTCCCCCAAAGGACCACACTGTAGCTGATGTGTAAGTGGAATAATGCAAAGTACGTCATTTTCTGAATCCCACCGTTTGTGATGTTTTGCAGTTGACGAAGGATATATATTGCACAAGAAAGTTTATTTGCGAGAAGATCTGTATATTGATGCCAAGATAAAGTACTGTCGAGAGTAATGCCAAGTAACTTTACATTTTTTTTGGTGAACCTAGCCAAAAAAAAATATCCACAACCTCAGGCAACGAATATTTTATGCCTTTTTTGATTCTGGAATATAGTGGGATATAGTAATGTCTTTTGAATATGTGGTAATTGAACCCGTTCAAACAAAGTACTTTTGGTTTTACGTACTATATGGGAGGATATTTATCACTTCATCTGTGTTATTATTTTCAAAACTTAAAAACGTGAAGTGAAAAGGACAGTACTTTTGATCGCTGCTTGAATCATCTGAGGTAGGGTGTTTAAAATTCGTCATAAATTTCCTTTTTTTTTGTTATGTGATGTCTGCTAAACTTATCTTCGTTCAGTAGACCATATAATTTTCTCGTTTTTGCCTACAAAAACTGTCAACCTTGGATAACAATTACTCATCAGGTTTGTTCAGGTTCTACGAAATTCAGGTTCTAGGACGTCAAGATCATGCGCAGTTGATATAGAGCGTTCTGGTTTATTGAGGATAAGTTCGAATTAATGAAACCTCTGCTCTGGTTTGGACTGCGAAATGATACTAAACTGTTTTGAACCGTCATGAATCGTAAAAATTTGTTTGAGCTATTTTCTAAGATGTTTTTTATTTATTTGATTTGAATAATTGATGATTAAGGTTAAGTAACATTTGAACTGACTACAAGGATACGCTACATAACAAAATGGACATGATCAACAGTATTTTCTCGTCTTAATCATCCTCATCTTCTGATGATGATGAACCAATTCTTCGAATTCTAAGTGCTGCAGAACTTTCAAGATTGCTCAAAAAACCAATAACAGTCAACAGTAGCCTTGTTCAATGGTAACGAATTCAAACAGCATTTTAGGTATGTATTAATATTGTTTGAGAAAATGGTATGCTCATACGTTTGTATTAAAGTTTGTTTTATTTGTATGAGTGTGAGCACATTTTTACTTGGTTTTCACCTGACAAAGTTGCAAAAATGATGAGAGAGAGAAATTGGCATCGTTAGGTTCGAAGTTACCATACTCAAAGGTGAAATTCATGAATTGATGGATGGAAAATGTACCTTTTCAGTGAATGGCTTCTTTTGCACTGGCACCGCTCTCAGAGCGCTTTAAAAATTTTCATGTAGTAGTTGTGTTTCGACTGGAAAAAAACTGATGACATCATAAATAAGCTTCATGAACAACAAAACAGATTAAACAATTAATTTGTTGACCTTTAATCTACCTGAATTATTAACCACATTCGAAGATACTAGCCAAGTGAAATCTCTATTATCTGTAGTTGATGACGGTTCGTCAATGACACAATAATCCCACATTTTGGCAACAAGAATGAAAGGGGTCATCGACCAATTGAAGTTATTCTTGTGTTCGTGAAGTGCATTGAATTATAAGATACAAAGATTATTTAGGCGACGCAAACAAAGTACTTTTTCAACCTGATCAAACTCTCTACCAGAACAGCCTGTCATCAACAAGCTGGTGAGCAGAATTTCTCCATTTAATGACCCACCTCGGCTTGAATGTTAGCAATTGTTCTTACAATATTATTATCTGAAATCTGGCTCACACCTGAATTTGCGGATTGAGAACTTGGGCTTTCCAACTACAATGTCGAACCCTCTGTTGAAATCAATATCTTCAGCAGGAGTGGGGGTGTAATAATAGTCATCGATTCAGTCTGATCTTTCCATCGAACAATAGTTTGTTTTCTTCAATCGAACATTTTTGATTGGTACTGTATATTTTCTATCCAAATCTTAACTTTCTTCATATAAATCTTACTGCGTTCAGCTGATCACCATAAGTGATTTTAATATTCCTTCAGCAGTATAGGATGTTAATGATTAAAGATCCGTTGTTTCCCCTCTGCCTACTCAATCTTAGAATTTCGTTGAAACGATATTCAACACCTGAACTTTTCTTAATCTCTTTCAGTACAATGAATTCATCAATGACAGATGTATGAAAATGTTGCACGCTACCGTTTGCTCCCTCCGAATTGTCTTGTTTTAGTGGTTTGAAGTGCTCGAAAAATTTTGAAATTTATACCAGTCATTTGTCGACTAAAAGAGACTCTGAAATTGTGTAACGGTGAGTCTGAACATAGTTTTGTATGGCAGATAAGTCTATAATCAATAAAATAGCCAGCAAGACATCAATTTGTTGTACACAAAAACTAGCGGAAAAAGCTAATCCTTATCTTCATTCACATCAATAAAGTACAGAGAAATGAAATTTAAATATAAATATTCCAATATACCAGGGCTATTGATAATTCAAGAATGAATGAAAATCAAATTTCAAAATTATTGAAGTCGTTTGAACTCAGCAATAGAAAAGTTGTAGAAGAAAACGAAAGGCAACCAAGAAACATAAAGGAATACATAAATAAAGAAATTTCTGCAATTTATTTCAAATTTGAAGAGGAACTGGAAAAGAAAGGTCGAGAATTCGAAATAAAATACAACGATTTGAAATCTAAGTATGATAAATTGGAGAAGTGAGAGAAAATGATATAATAATGTTTGGACTAGAAAGTTCAGCAGATAATCTACCAACAATTGTCATTGACAAAATAACTGATTTGTTAGAAATACCACTTACTCTTAGTGACTCAAATAACGTTTTTAGGGTTGGAAAAGAGGGCGACAAAAAACCAATCATTGTCAAACTATCTTCGTATCTGAAAAAAAATTAAATCAGAAGTTGTAAAAAACTTCGAGAAACTAATATATCAGTATATCTGAAACATATACACCTGAAGAACAACAGGAAAATAAAATATTATATAAACATCTGAAATCAGCAAGAGAAAAGAATCTCACCGCCTACATAAGAAACAGAAAATTATTAGTAAACGACACGTAGTACACCGCTCAACAACTGGAAGCTGAAGTGGAAATTACGGAATTAACTGAAGAAGAGTTCACAAATCGAATATCCAAGGTAAATAAGCGAAGTAGTGCACCGGATACACCAACGCTCACCTCCTCACTATTCAATATAGATGTTCAAGACGTTGGAGTAGAGAAAATATTACCGAACCTAGGTCCTCTCAAAGTAGATTTGAACAAACAAATTCCTTCAGCAACTTCGGTGAAATACCTTGGTGTCACGATAGATCGACATATGAAGTGGGTATTACTGGAGTTTTTTCCCAACACCACATCGTTATTTTTACACCTCGACACGTGTTTCCATCACCAAGTGATTGGTGATTGGTGATCGAAACACGTGTCGAGGTGTAAAAATAACGATGTGGTGTTGGGAAAACACTCCAGTAATATTCATTACTACACCAAAGCTTCCAAACAGTGCATCATAAGTATATGAAGTGGGATTTACATATGAAACGACTTCTCGAAAAATTAAGAGGGTTTCTTTCGTAATTTAGATATCTTGAAGAATTTATGGACATCGGACAATTGAAAATGATTTATTTTTCACTAATACACTCACAACTTACATACGGAATTCTAGGATGGGGGGTGTTAGTGATTGTTTTGCAGAAAACGTAAATGTGGTTCAGAAATGGATTCTCAAACTAATATTTGGCGAGACACGTATTTATAGTAGTGATCTCTTATATAAAGAAGCTCAAATCATGGACATTACACAACTTTACTGTATGAAAATATTATTATTCATTGAAAATAAAAAAATTTCATTACAAGTTTATGAACATACTCGTAATACACGAAGTAATTATTCCTTATTTTCACCCCGATGTGACAAAACGATCGGACAACGAAGTGTCAATTATCTGGCACCTAGAATATACAAGCAAATACCTCATGAGATTCTGAATATTGAGAAAATTGGAAAATTAATTTTTTTTTAACTGAGTGGATTCTCAAGACGGAACGTAATATTTTCAGTAATATCATAAATTCCAAATGAGTATGAAAAATAAAAAAAGAGTACCCCCTGATTATGTCATTTACCGAAGTGTGAAATTTACCCAACATGTGACTTATCAAAAAACCCAAATATGACTTCACCCGGATGTGTCATCATATCACATACAAGCAGTTTGAACTGCTTCTGTGACTTTTCTGTTTATTTGTTTTATGCATGTGTTATATTGGTTTTGTAATATTTTATTTCATTATGCAAATAAACATTATTATTATTATTATGATGAAGGAGGTACCGTTGATCCCATCTAATCACAACTAGATAATACAGTACTGTTCACGTTTCAGTTCCAGAGCTCCTGAGCTGAAGAAACTACTTTATGAGGAGAAATCAGCTCACAAGATTTATAAGAACGCAAGATGTCCAGAAAGCTATGCAGCATTCAATTTTTTATGATCTAGATGTCAATTAATAGAAAGACAGTGTCACGCAAATTACATCCAACGTACTGATCTTTCTTTAATTGATAATGTTGAATACTTTTGGAATTTTATAAACAGTAAATAAAAAATTACACTTCATATAATACAATGACTCTTGATGATCGTATTGCTACCAATAGGATAGATATTGTCAACCTTCTAGCCAACCAATTTTCTTCCGTATATGCAAATCAATCTTTATATACTCATGATACCCATATTACACTCATGTTCAATGTGTTCAAAAATCACATTGTAATATCGAAAATCTATGAAAAACGGTCTAAACCTAATACCAACAAAAGCCCTGGTTCTGATGTGATTTCCTCTACTTTTCTCAAATCATTTAGCTTTATTTTGTCTTGCCCATTTCTCAATACATTTTTTAATAAATATTTGTTATAGGGCGAATTTTCAGACTTCTCTGAACATCATATGTTACTCCAATATATAAATTCGGTCGAAAATCTAAATGAGCACTTATCGTGAGCACTTTATTTAAACGGTGTTTATGGGCTGGTATTGCAGTTTATCATATCTTTATTACGGAAAAAACTCAAACTATCATGTTTAATCATCGGAGTTATATCGGGTGTTCCACAAGGTTCACACTTGCGATCACTGATGTTTAACCTTTTCATTAACGATTTGATTCGTTGCTTTCACGAATGTAAAGTATTGCTATTTGCTCACCATTGTCTGTCTAACTGGTTTTCGCAAATAGTATGTATTTGAACGCATCCGAATGCTATATTCTTCACTTTCATAGAACCCGATCACTTTTGAATATAGTATAAAAAATCCGACCGCACATTCTGCTTTCGAAACCAAAGATCTTGGTATAAGCCTAGACTCCACAGTCAGCTATAAATCACGCACTTTTGCCATAATTCAGAAATCCATGAAGTTGCTTGGCTCTATAAAGAAAACCACCTGCGATTCCATTAACATCACCTCTATTTGATCCCTCAATTTATTCCTGGTTAGATCTGATCTCGATTATTGTTCTACAATTTGGTCCTTCCTTTACGTTAGACATTAAGTAAAACTTGAGGCTCTACAGCACAATTCCCTGAGATATATTGCCTTCGAAATGAGTGAACACATGTTGCATTTTTGCATTACAACGCATATTGAACATATCTTCTCTCGAGGCACGTAGAAAACATAGAAACCTATTTCTTCTGTTTAAAATCATCAACTGACTGAGGACCGATCCCGAGATTCTCTTCAAATTATCTCTACTTGTCCCTAGTCGTTTAACTAGGCAGATGTTAACCTTTAATGTTTCTTTTCACAGATTCAATTACTCATACAACAGTTCTATACACAGAATTCTTCAATTAGCTTGAATATGCGACTACTAAATAGCACTGTAATACTTTTATTTGAAATCGACCTGCCCATGTAGACATTCACAACCCTGCTTGTTTCAGTCGAAAATATGTCCTTTCCCAATAATAAGTCTACGTGAGATGTTCTATTGACATAAGGATCAGCTCTATCAAGATTTTGAATGAACGGCACGTTATTTTTCCAAAACGCATTTCTAAATTACAGCAAAAGTCAAATTGTGTTAATAAATAAATAATGCAACTGACGCCTGGCTGGGCCGTCGAATACTGATACAGAGAATCAAACTCTGATTAGACTGATTTTCATTTTAGTTTCTTCCACATCGATAATTTTGATCTCAAAGTGCAATAACGCATGCTGTGATATTCTTTGGGGGGGCATTTTTTGTGAAGAGCTCAATATTTCTTACTGTGAAAAGAAACAAAAATTATCACCGAAGAAACTCATGAAAAAATTGGAAAACTCAATGAATCCGCATATATTCTTTCAACAGGAAACACGTGCATTTCCAATAGCCCTGTGGATCGTACCTGTTGCCATTGCTAAGACGAGAGGTTGAAAACGGAAATTTGAACAGGAACAAAAAAACACCCATTATATCGAGATTATCACATATGACATGGAGACATTTCATTCTTTTGGCGCATTTCGAATGATATGAATATAAGCAGACGAACTTTCAATACTGTTTCATATTTGTTTAATCTGATATGAACCAATTTGCAATGCGACGATTCTTCCATTAGATTTCATCATTCACTTATTTTTTTTCAAATACGATTGTTCAGATCGAGAATATCATTGGTTGTTTTTGAAATATTTGCCAAAACCTAGATCTGTCGAATTTCGTTTTTTTGGCTCTATCGCCTCCATTTCGGATGATATCTGAAAGACTTGCAATGCTGCTTCATATTTGTCATAATCTGATATAAACAAATTCGCAATGCGACGTTTCGTTCATTAGATTTCATTATCAAATATATTTCGTTATAATACGGACCTCTAGTTTCTTTCATTGATTTTTGTAGCCAGTATAACAACGAATTCAGCTATGTTTTATAATAAATGTCAGTAAACCGACTTTGTGGGTTTTACCATTTTCGAGATTGCAATAGTGGGATCAGATAAAAAACGGTCTGTATATTATAATATTGTGCCTTATATCTAATATATAAAAATGAATTGCAAAAACTCGAGAACGGCTGGATCGATTTGGCTAATTTTGGTTCAGAATTATTTGTAGAAGTCCAGGGAAGGTTTAATAGTGGGTGAATACGTGGGTGAATACGACAAATGAAGAAAAGAATAATAATAATAATAATAATAATAATCTTTCAATACAGAGCTTCGACAGCCTGAGCCCAATGAACTGCGCAACCCATAACCCCGGATGACGTTCGAAGGGCCCTCGTTGGTTCCAAGAACTTTGCTGCTCCAGGCCCAGATGGGCTGAACACTTATTGGTGGAAAAAACTACCAAGTACCCACCGCCATCTGGCCAGAGTTTTCAACTCATGGCTCGATGGGGAGCAGCCGATTCCGGATTGGTTTGTAGAGGGGCGGACCGTTCTTATCCCCAAAAGCGGAGATTTGTCGATTCCTAAGAATTACAGACCGATAACATGCTTGAATTCGTGTTATAAGTTGTTTACAAGCATCTTATACAAACGAATATTCACCGCAGTTGACCGAGTGTTCGAACGGATATATGAGCAGAGAGGAGTCGCTGGATGTAAAGAGAACCTGCTCATCGATAGATGTGTAACGCAGGATTCGATACAATATAAGCGTAACCTCTCTATGGACTGGATCGATTGGCGTAAGGCATTTGATACAAATTCGCATGAGCTCATCTTGCATTTGCTAAGATGCTTTGCGGTACCCGACAAAATAGTGAGATGCATTGAACAACTGATACCACTCTGGCGAACTCGCTTTACCATAACATCTGGTCAAGCGAGAGTCCAAACAGGGTGGGTCACTTTCAGAAGGGGTGTATTTCAGGGTGATTCCCTCAGTCCCCTTCTCTTCTGCATCTCATTAATACATCATCTGGATGCCGGAGGGACGTATACTTACCTCAGGGTGGAACAACGCCACTCACAAGAAGTAACAGCAGTGAAAAACTCTCTCCGCGGCAAGTATCAGCCCAAACTTTGACAAATTTGGTCACCGGAACTGTCGGGGAGAACAAAGTTGCTGGAACAAATATGCTTGCCGTTCCAATCTTACTATACTCGTTTGAAGTAGTGAAGTGGACTCGGGAGGAGCAGTATCAACTCGACGTAAAGACCCGAAAAATGATGCATCTCTATAGGAGTTTGCATCCCAAATCGTCCGTTCCACGCTTGTACTTCCCCCCGACAACAGGGAGGCCGTGGACTTTTGAATTTGGAGAGTCTACATGACAGAATGGTACTGGATACAGCCTATAAAGTCAACTTTTTTTTTTGAAAAAGTTTGAAAAAGTGCATTTCTAGATCGAATTTAACAAAAAGTTACTTGAAAAAGTTGTGTCTACGGTAATTTTATATCCATATGCCAAGTTAAAGTTAACGTTTTGCTTATTTTTGACAGATATCCCCTTTATTTTAAAAAACAAGTTCGGTTAATTGTCATCAACTCATGTATACATAACAAACTCATCATGGAGCAGAGGCAACTGTAAAAAAATGCAAATAATTTCGAAAGAACTATTATTATTATTATTATAAATTTTAAACAACAATAATATTATAGAAAACACAAATGGGTACAAAAAATTACTTATTGATCTAAATGAGGTTATCAAACACTTACAGCCTACATTTCAGTATGTCGTCCTACACGTTCAATACAAGTTATGATCCTTCTAATCTAGGTGGACAATAATGTTCTCAGTTACGTCCAATAACTTTGCCTCTGAACATTTGTTGGAGGGACTGTTTTACAGCAACCGTGTGATGTATTGGTGCGCCGATAGTCAAAGGCATATTATCTAAAACTTCACTGACCTCATCATTTAAAAGGTTGACATAACCAACGGATGACAAATTTTCCCTGAAGAAAAATGGCCCAATTATTTGGTCGTTAAGTATCATACACCATACATAAGTTTTGAAAGAATACTGATCACCACATTCAACTGTGAAATTGGGATTTTCTTGGGCCCACCATCAGCAATTTTGAGAACATACCGTTCCATTTGAAGAGAACGTTGCTTCATCTGTCCATAAAATTCTATACGGAAACTTTACATTTTCTCCTCTCTCTCCTTGAAACCAGAATGAAAACCCCAAAACGGATATCAAAATCTCGTTCTTTTAATGGGTTAAAAAATTTTGGCTTGTGAGGCCACTTTTTCTCTTGTAATCGGTATTTTTTATAATATCGGTTATGCTAGTTTGCCCGTGTTCAATAACTTTCAAACAAATGTTAAGTTGGGCCTCCTCATCATATTTACTTGGAGTGTGCTTTTTCTTAAATTGATTTGCTACGGATTCTGTTTCTCTGAATTTCGACAATATCCTTGACACAGTAGTATGTTGAACAATTTTTCCTGGATGCCGTTCATTAAAAATGTAAGCTACTTGCCGGTATGGTGTATTCTCACCACATATCAAAACTATTTCTATTCTTTCCTGAAGAGACAACATCATTGCAACAATAACTGTTAAAAATTTGACGGACATTCTACTATCAATTTTATATATTCTGATTGATGCAACTAATTTTCTTTTATTTTGAGTATTTCAATATTAAATTCTATCTTCTATTAATTATCTGCGAGCGCTTTCGACAGTTGCTAGTACTGTCATCTTCTAGGCACCCACAAACTGAACTGGTCATCCTGTTGTCTGCCTCTTTATACGGTCAGCTCAGGTATTTCAGGTACTTCAGGTAAATTTGCCTGTATTTGTTCTGCATCAGGTACTCTGTTTTGTGTTACATCTTCTCTAGGAATGTGTATGGTTTTGTTTAATATATTGAATGTGAGTTCTTGTTGTGTTTTGATTTGTACTTGTTCCTCGATAAGTGATTTATGACTGTTAAAGTTATGGATGTTCAAGTTTTCCCAAATGTCCATGCGGTTTCCCTTGTTGACTTGTTTTATGACTTTTATGTTCTCTGGTGGGGGGAAATTATGTTTGTTTTGTATGGCGTATTGCACGGTTTGATTTATATACTGTTGGATTTATGTATGCCTTTTTGTGCTCATTGTACCTTTGGGTCAGTTTTTTCTTGGTTTGGCCGATATAGAATTTGTTGCAGTCCGAGCATTGTATACTGTATATCCCGTTTTGGTCTTTGTCTTCTTCTTTTTCATAGTTGTTAATTTTTTGTGTTATCTTCGTGTTCTGCTTGTGTGTGATAATGATGTTCAGTGGTTTGAAGATGTTCGTTAGTTTTTTGGTTTGGTGTCCTACGTACGTAGAAAACAGAATCAAACAAAAAATACAGAACAAGGATCAAGCCACCCCAACAGACAAAACAACACAACGATGAACAGCATTTAGGTACGTAGGACACCAAACCAAAAAACTAACAAACATCTTCAAACCACTGAACATCAACATCACATACAAACACGAAGATAACACAAAAAATAAACAACTATGAAAAAGAAGAAGACAAAGACCAAAACGGGATATACAGTATACAATGCTCGGACCGCAACAAATTCTATATCGGCCAAACCAAGAAAAAACTGATCCAAAGGTACAATGAGCACAAAAAGGCATACATAAACCAACAGTATATAAATCAAACCTTGCATCACACGCCATACAAAACAAACATAATTTCCCCCTACCAGAGAACATAAAACTCATGAAACAAGTCAACAAGGGAAACCGCATGGACATTTGGGAAAACTTGAACATCCATAAATTCAACAGTCATAAATCACTTATTGAGGAACAAGTACAAATCAAAACACACCAAGACCTCACATTCAATATATTAAACAAAACCATACACATTCCTAGAGAAGATCTAACAGAAAACAGAGTACCTGATGCAGAACAAATACAGGCAAATTTACCTAAAGTACCTGAAATACCTGAGTTAAGACGCTCTGGCCGTATAAAGAGGCAGACAACAGGATGACCAGTTCAGTTTTTCGGGTGCCTAGAAGATGACAGTACTAGCAACTGTCGAAAGCGCTCTCAGATAATTAATAGAAGATATAAAGCTTCATATCTTCTATTAATTATCTGCGAGAGCTTTCGACAGTTGGTAGTACTGTCATCTTCTGGCACTCCTCAAACTGCAGTTTGAGAAGTGCTAGTGCCAATAGAAGATATAAAGCTTCAAATCCTTTTTTTTAGAATTCAATATTGAAATACTCAAAATAAAGTAAAATTAGTTGCATCAATCAAAATATATGTATATATATATATATATATATATATATATATATATATATATATATATATATATATTAAGAGCCACCGGTAGATAGCTGTTTCAGCCTATTGGGCATCGTCAGTACAGGGCAGGCGGTCCTCGATTGAAGACAAAATGAGAAAAAACCAAGAAAGTACTTGTTAAAAATAGCTAATTTCCCTTTATTTTCAGCATTTTGATATCAATGTGAGTCACAAAAAGGATTTGAAGCTTCATAACTTCTATTTAATTATCTGCAAGCGCTTTCGACAGCTGGTCGTGCTATCATCATCTAGGCTCTACTCAAACTGAACTCAGTATTTTATCAGAAGTAGTTTCTGGTAACCGTCAGTAACAATAATAAGGGTCCGATTGAATATCTCACGGGAGTATGAATTCGAAAATTAGTCTAACCCTCAAGTGTGTTGATGTTAGTAGTTAGTGTCCCCCGACAATCACAACCCAAAACTTTCTTCCCCTAAGAGAGCGACATGACGAACGCAACTTATGTTATACTGAGAAATCTGTTTTCGAATACCCATGCCCTTGATATTTGTCAACGTAGTGTGGCATTTCATTTCTTCGAATGCATCGGACATTTAATGAAATATTCAAAATGATTGGTAAAGCGAACGGAATATGAATATGTATTATTGATGGATTTCAAAGTACTTTGGATTACATGAAATTTACGATACTTTTAGTTTCTAGTGTATTGCAGTAGAATTATATCGGATATGCTATAATATTTCTTAATTCCTCTTTAGAAATGGGTATAGTATGTTTGTAAGAAGGCATCAAACTAGTTATTCGAGATTTCTCATATATTTATCCTCAGGAGAATCAGAAAATGAACAAAAATCATTCCAGGATACCGATGACTTCGAATTGAAGATTGGAAATACTTGTGGATTGGAAGTTGAAAGCAATAAAATGATATTTTGTGAAGAAATTTGGATTTGAAAAACCCGTGTTAGTTATCTGCTCATCCAATAATAAGTGAAATTTGTTGAGTGGATGTTTCCTTCAGAAAGTCGAGAGAAAACACATATTTGTATTTCGATTCTCATAAATCATTCAAAATATTACTGCAGTACTTAGACACATTGAAAGACACTTCACCAAAAATCCTGCAAAAAGTTTGCAAAATTTAGCAATGTTTCATTACAGTCAGATTTATATTTGCATGAAAAAAGCTTTTCGAACTACTTTCCAATTGAAAGTAGCTAGTTTCTCAGAAAGATATTCTTGTATAGGTATATGGAAAAATTGTTTTCTGGAAAAAATATATTATTATCTATTTATTGACCACTTGGATTTCTTCTAATAAAGAAATTGTCAAGGTTTTCTTTCTAATTTTAATGAATTGTTGAATAACATTGACAGGTTTTCATTTTCAAAATATAAACAATGATGTGTTCCAATATTCCTCAAACACCGGACGAATATCTGCACTGAAATGAACTGAACTTGAGTTTTTGATACTGACACAATCTGAATAATTAAATACTACAAAGATCTCCAATATATTCACGGCAATATCTGTACAGTTGTACAGTACATTATCGATATTTCATTACCTTTTTGGAGAGATGAAAGTAGCTTATGAGAAACCTAAAACACTGTTATGAACTGAAACGCTACATTGCCTACACCAACTTTTGAAGCTTTATGAAGATCAAATACCACTTTGAATTATGTTCCCAGAAATACTCGTGAACTGTGATTCTGTTCAGAAAAAATCCACTTGCCTGTAAGCAACCTGTATATAGTCTAAAACATCGCAAATAGTTTGGAGATTCGTCTCTTCAATACATATACTTGGAGATGGGTAGTCTTTGACTTATTCAGCACGTTTGATTTTTTTCAAAAACAAATGTTCCAGAAGTACCTGGAAAAATGGGAGTGCCGTCGCTTCAAAGTTAAACTCACTTCATCACGGAATCAGAAACTCTTTTATTCGAAGAATAGTGTAAATTTTTCGATGTTTTCTCAATCAAGTACCGCGATTCTATTACATTGTTGATTTATTATCCTGAAAATTCATGTTGTAGACGAAACTGAATTTCATATCATACAGAATTATATCATGTCGGTGTATCTATACTATGGTTTTATAAAATATCCCAACAGAAAGACCGAAGAAACCTATCCACACTATCATTATCGCTGAAGTTTCTGTTTCAGAACGCTCCAATACTAACAGATTGAAGAATATTTTATGGGCAGTGTTGTTCCTGTCCAAAAAATGTGACAGATTGTATGGAAAAAAGTGGCATCGTTGGAAAACCTTAGAATGAGTCACAAACAAAACGCAGCATTCCGTGCCGAGAGGTTGGTATCACTATCTGATTTATCTTCAAAAGTGACAGTGATGACCTGTGAAGACCTGTGATGACGCTTTCCAGTTGTCGGTTTTGATACGTTCACTCTCAGTTATGCTAGGTCAACTGTCAGTTTTGATACGTCACTTGTCAGTTCTGATGAGTAAACTGTCAGTTGGAAGTTTCTCAAAATGTAACAAAATGAGACAAAAAAAAAACGTAAATTAGTAATTTCAAACATCAAAAGGTAACGTTTTGTTACTGAAGTAACACCAGGAATGACACTTTTCATCGCAGCGAGATCGGAGTTGTATCGACTTGTCAGGGTAGTGAGAGAGGAAAGGCTTTCAAACGGCGGAAATTCGAGATTGAAACCTTCTTGCCTCTGTTCCACTTCCTAGGCGAATAAAATGAAGTTTGTAAAGTTGCATCTCTACCTCTTGACTCTTATCAAATTGTTCAAATGAACGTGTTAAAAAGGGTGTTTAAAAAGGGGGGTGTTAAAACACATTATATAGACAGTCAAAAATTCCGCAAGGTTTTGTTGAATTTCTTTTACTATATGTACGAATGTTCCCGTATTCTTTGTGACTTTTTTCGTAGAATGATATAAGGACTCAGGTCGTTACGGCCGTAATCAAGATTAGAGAGAACATAATTTGGGCTGAAAGGCCGTGGTGGAAATGAACGTGTAATATTCTATGTTTCGTCTGCTACACCATCTGCGGTGATAACAGATGGAATGATTGGTACTACAAGTTATTTTCGACCAAGGCCCACCAGCCCGGATTTCTTATTTTTTAGACGGTACTTTTTCAGAAATATACCTGAATGGCTGAAGCTTATTGACTAATAACGACATCAATTCAATCCATGTCGAGTACCGAATTATTGTTTCCGAATTGACGTATAAAATGTCGCTTAGGTGTATCCTTAAGAACACATTGCTGATATTGAATTGAATTCTTGATTTGCGCATTGAGAAGCAGAATGGGAAGAAAGAAATTCTGCACATTTTCAGTCAAGATCAAGGTGGACTGATAGCTGATAGCTATTAAGAAAACTTCTTGTCTCGTGAGTGGAGGACCTATAATCCTTTCTCGGTACAAAACCTTCCCGTTCCGTGAATGCAGACCTAACGGGTATGCACGAATTGAATTTCAATAAAAAAAAATTATATCAAAATCGGTACTTATGTATTATAATTTAGTTATCATATGTGAAATATATGTTCATGAAATTTTATTTTGAATTTGTATATAGAAAAAAGTAATTCAGTAAGTTTAATACTCAATTCAACTGACTGATAACAAGAAGTAACAAACAGTTATTCAATTTGATCACTAAATAGTATGCTTGAATGCAGGATAATCAACTGATATACTAATATATCGTATGAATCGATATAAATTGAAAACTATATTATTGATGTACCTAATATCATCGTAAAACATAATTTTCCTTGCTACTTTCTCAGATACATATATGAATTCAAATTACTCATACCAGGCAAAACGAATGAAAATATAATTATTCAGAAATTGAATTTCGAAGATTTTTTTCCTAACTTACCTACACAGTGGGTTCTGATGAATGCCCTCAGTCCAACTGCAGTGAAACACGCATTGAAAAATAAGTCCTTATTGTGAAAATTTGTAATTATTATCATGAATAGTATATACAAGATACTTCAGAAACAAATGCTACTCGTTAACCAAGCAGCACGACCACGCTGAAATCAATCGAGTGGATCACATACAGACGGGTTTCGGGGTATTACCTTTCATTACCTGGGACTCAACGCGGCTCGACAGTATGCATAAAAACTTTCCCTGAGAGAAAGCAATAGCTCTATCTGTTTTTCCATTGTGTGGGTGAATTTGGAGGGATTAATGTTTGGAAATTCCATTGAAATATTTATTTTCTTAAATGTATGTATCTCTATACGGTATAATTTAATTTCTCTCAGGCATACCATTTACTTCAGCCAAGCAGTGATGGCGTCTCAAAATTCAATATGTGAAATTCAATTTTTTTAACGTTGATCACTTGTCGATACAATGTAAACCTGTTTGTCCTTCACTTTTTCTCTTTTCTAATTCTTTGCTTGAAAAGTTAATTGTCATTTTCAAAGCCAAAAACTATATTTGAGGTTATGAAACTGAGAGAATTGTCACTAACTGAGTTTGAGCACATTGTGAAGTTTTCAATAAAAAAATATTCTTTCAAATAATACTTACTTGTTGGTGTGGATGTCAGGAATCTTGCAGTCTCCTCAAAATTAACAGATAGCACGTGACTGCCAGCAAACTGATCGATTTTCTTTCCAACATAGTCCTCCACACTTTCCACACTCCTGCCATTCTCACAGATATTTGTTACGTTGACTATACTTTGGTTTCTATCGCTGATTTCTTCAATTTTAACTCCTGGTACGA
The DNA here is from genome assembly GCF_025532065.1 of Leptinotarsa decemlineata. NCBI lineage: Eukaryota > Metazoa > Arthropoda > Insecta > Coleoptera > Chrysomelidae > Leptinotarsa > Leptinotarsa decemlineata. Next base: position 20,769,218 of record NW_027412556.1, on the reverse strand, counting down.
TACTAAAGTTTTCTACGGCAAAAATCCGATCTACATAGTTCTTAAGTTCTCGATCTAACATACTTTCATCCCGTACTTCCTGATCGGTAGCACAGGATTGAACTACGGAAACACCTAATATAAGTATGAGACTTATCATGATATATTTGTTCCTGGTATGGGTACATTTTCTGTCCATCTCGAGCGTATCATTCCGGTAGCCTGTAAGAAAAAAGTTTTTAAGTATCTACTCAATTTCGAAGCACATATAAACAAAATTGCAAACGAAACAAATAAAATGATGGAATCTTTGTATTATGGTTCCATATTATGGAACACATCAACAGCGTGAGACCTTCCATCAATTTCACAATGGAGAAGGAAATCCACAACGAATTGCCATTCTTAGACGTTCTGGTGAAGAGGACCGACACTAAGTGGAAAACATCTATATACCGAAAACCCACTCATACGGGACAGTATCTGAACCACGAATCCAACCATCATCAATCGACTAAAAGAGGAATCATCAAGACTCTATTAGACCGTGCTTTTGCGCTTTGTAATACGAAGGAAGGTCTCGAGAAGGAACTAGACATCATCAAAAATGATCTTCAACGGAATGGCTACTCCAAAGCGATGGTAGAAAAGACTTTGACTAGAAGACAGCAGGTGTCTCGCGAGGAAGAGAAGCCGTTACAACCAGTGCTTGCACTTCCCTACATCAGAGGATTATCGGAGAGGATAAGAAGAATTGCTTCCAAGTACAACATCAGAACTTGCTTCAGATCCGGTAACACTATCCGTAGCAGCCTCACGAAAACCAGGTCACCAAACGCGGACTGCGATTCCAAGAATTGCATTTACCGGATACCCTGTGAGTGCGGAAAATCCTATATTGGTGAAACTGAGAGGCCATTGAATGTTCGCATTGCCAAGCACAAGAAGCACACACAGCGAGGGGAAACCAGCAAATCAGGAATAGCAGACCATGTTTGGACCCATCAACACAACATCGAGTGGTCCCAAGCTGAGATCTTGTACAGAGAGGAACATTGGTTTAGGAGAAAATTCAAGGAAGCCGCATACATGTTGTCCAACAACGTAGTCAGCCAAGCCAGCTTAGAAATACGCAACATATGGAAACCCATCATCAAGCGAAAAATGGGCAATTCCCGCCAAAATGGTCATCTCCCACGGAACCAGTGAAGCGGAAAATGGAAAGGGGGGATGAGTGAAAGTACCCGAACGACCTTTAAATAGTCATCTCTCGAAGGAATCAGTCCAGTCATCACCCGAAGACGATTGTAGATACTAACAATCGAAACGTCGTGAACTAACGTGACTTGAAATCTCTCCACTTTTTATTCTTATTTTCTTTTTTCATTTCTTTATTTTTTCATTTCTTCATTTTTATTTATTCATTTGTTCTATTTTTACTTTTATTTTATTTCACTATTATTTCATTTCAGGTTTATTTTGGTTAATATAATTGTTATTTTCAGCTATTCATTTTCAATTCTTCTTTTTTAGTTGTTTCAGGGATATCAAATCATTTTATATAGTAGACAATGGAAGTCCGAACTAGTGAAATTCACCAAATCATAATATTTTCAACTTTGGTACAGCAACATTATAACTCATTATTAAAACTCGTCGGTTTCGTTGAACTTCGATAATTCAAATTTTAATATATTTGTATGTACATGTATGTACATACAAAATGCTTGTATGTACAATTCTTTATTTTTACTCATTTTTTTCCATATTTCAATGATATCATTTAATGTCATGCAGTATCACTCTATATTTGTAATAATCTCCATAAACACTATCAATTCACTGTATCTAAAATCAGTGGACACTACTTTTGGACTTGTCTGTATGTTTCCCCAAGCTGCTAAATAGATAAATAAATATAAGTCGATGTTAAACTGGAGGTGGTATATATTTCTCACCGAATAAATACAATTTGGATGGAATAAGTAGTCCCCATAACAAAAATAGTGGAATAATTGTACACATATACAATTGTACGTCTTTACCACCTAGAATTCGAATTTCAGAAGGGAAGACAAACAACATAGACGACTTTTATGGACATGCGAGATGCATGTCATTCATTCAGACGCTTCGACAGCGGTGCTTCAATGGAAGTAGCGATTTGAATTAATTTGAAAAGAATCATATGGAGAAGTTCATTCCACAAAGTTTAGTTCGAGGTGTATTCAATTGTAGCCTCCAGAAATGAAACCGTTTTTCATCACATACTTATACTTGCTCTAGGTATTCCCCAGGGATCTATAGTGAAATGAAATAGGAATTCAATATATTACTTTGCTGACGAAAGCACACTTTCCTCATCATTCCATATGGATTCCAACACATCGGCTGCGGATGTACATCTTCACTGACAGCAGGAGGTTGTATATCTTAATGAGGATCTAGTGGTGATTTCGAATTGGGGTGAAAGTAACCAGGTTCAATTCAATGCCACAAAAATCCAACCATCAGTTTTCTCCAAAAAAATAAATGTCTCCGAACCGGATATAATAATATCAGGACAGATAATTCCGCTGACTACATCGACAAGTTTGTTGTGGGTTAAAATGTTTTGGCACAATCATGTCGCTGGAATTGCAGAGGCTGCTTCTCAAAAGCTTGGAGCACTGCTCCGAACCAGAACACTGTACACACCTCAGCATCTTTTGATGCTTCATGAAGCTCAGATCAGACCTCTTTTGACGTATTGTTCACATGTATGAGGCTTCTTCCATAAGCATACTCTGAAGCTGCTGAGTCCAACTAGTGAAGAACCTTTCGTCTGTTTGGAGACAGGAACATAACTTGCAATCTTGATAGTCTGGAACATCGAAGAAGGCTTGGAGATTTGTCTCTTTTTCATAGATACTTTCACGGGAGGTGTTCAAGTGACTTGGTACATTCGATTCCAACAAGAGCGGTACTTATCAGAAATACGCGATGGATTGTGGCTGCTCATCGTTTTGTGGTTCAACTCAGTACACCTCGATTTTCACTGTTTAAAAACTCTTCCAATTGGAGAACTGCGTTCATGTGGAGTACACTTTCTGAAAACGTTTTTTCAAATGAATTTAATTTGCACCGTTTCAAATCCAGCGCAACTTTCGCACAAGCATGACTCTTACAGCGATGCCAGTTTTTTCAGTAAGATTTTAATAAAAGTTGATTTTAGTGAGATATAGGTTTCCCAAAATATTGGACATACCTTCATCCATTATTATTGAATATGCTTCATGATATTCCTAAACTACAAAAGTTTGATATTTTTTTATAAGACAAATGAGTGTTCGCGTCGATTTTCAGTTTTTGTTCAGTTGACATGATAGTCCTCATTTCTGATGAAGTTACATATATTATTTTTTATTTTTATATCAGTTGTCAACCTTGAGTGATTTTATTGATACAATTTCTATCATAATAGCTATCTGGTGCATGAAGATTGCTAGGTTGGTCTTTTCAGGAAGTTGTTGTTCCACCAATTGAACACTCTTCTGTTCGAATATATACCTTGTCATTATTTTTTATGGTTACAAAGACTCCCAAGTGGCCCAATGAAAATACGTACAGAGAAGTAGGTTTGGTTCTTGATAATTAAATAGCACAATGCTGTATATGTTGAATAGCCTGAAAAACTTTTGTTTGGTTTATCTATTTCATTCAATAAAGCTAATGATAATCAATACTAATCATTTATTGAGATAGGTTAGGAACCGGAAAGTCTGGGCCGTGAATTGCAAAAACTCAAGAGAAGGGACTATAATCGCCTAGAAAACAGAAAGTAGCTGACACTTTTACGCAAATGAAACACATTTAGGCGTCTGCGAGAAAAAACGCTGCCATCCAGTTTCAAGAACGCGAAACTCATTTGTCATAGTCCAGAAAAGGAAATGAGCGAAATGTAAATAGCAAATGCAACATTAGGTATATATAGAAACGAATGTCATCATAGGTGACAGGCCGCAACACAATCTGTTTTGCATTCAATCGAACTGCAGCAGAAATGCTCTTCAGATTTCGAAACCGCTTATCGCATTAAAATGTTGAAAAGAAATCCTCAAAAGTTGAGTGAGTTGGAGAGGTAAACTTGTGACGTCATTAAGGCAGAGAAGGGTGGAATGGGTATCGGAGAGATTCAAAGATGAGAGCGTGGACTTGGGCCCGTTTGGGACTCAATCTTGCCGCTCAGGCCTTCTTAGGGCTTCATCCCTGAGTCCCCCTGTCGCTCAACAGTCACGTGGTCCTAGAGGTCACAGCAGCTGGAAAAAATTGAATCAAAAAAACATCGGTACGAAAATTGAACCCAGGTCGTCAATGTGTCGGTGCAACGGAAGTGTAGTGTTTCAAAATGCGATCTTAATTGTTTTCGGCAAACAAGTATTGCCCATCTTTACACTTAGCTGCACCGCGATGATGAGGCCAATAGCCAGAAATATAAATATATATATATATATATATATATATATATATAAAGTCTCATTTGTCATCATCTGGATATTGCTGTTAAGTGTTCGGAAGTCGGTCGACCTTACTCGATCCGCTCCCTGCTATAGTGGTAAAATGATGTTTGATATGTGTTCGGCAGTAGGCTGTCTTTACATGTTCTACTACCTACTATATAAATATTGATGATTTTTACCTGAGTTCTTCTTCTTGATTAACCTCTTCTTCCCGTAAAGGATTGAAGATAATAGCACATACAACGGATCAAAACTCGGAAACCAGTTGTTCAGCATATTCCTATCCGTGAAAAACTGTAGATTCAACATTTCAAACCTTTACGGGAAGAAGAGGTTAATCAAGAAGAAGAACTCAGGTAAAAATCAACACCAATATTTATATAGTAGGTAGTAGAGCGTGTAAGCATAGACTACTTCTCTGCTATCGAAAAAAATGAAATGAAATATATTCACAAGTGGTACAAGCTCTTCACAGAAGGTTGAGAAGAGGTGAATGACAACGCTCGCCTTGGACGACCCAGCACATCAACAACCGATGAAAGTGTTGAGAAAGGAAAGAAAATTGTTATGGAGAATCACTATTAGAGAAGTTGCTGAGGATGTCGGCTATCTCTTGGCTCATGCCACGGATTTTTTTCGAAAACATTGGGCAAAATTGTTTTGACCAAAAAAACCGTCGCATGAGCATCGCTAAGCAATTAGTGAATGACGTCAATGGCAATTTTTTATTTGCTTGAAAGGGCCATAACTGCTGATGAATCATGGGTATATGGTTATGACATCGAAACAAAACTCCAATCTTCCCAAAGGAAGAGCCCAATGGAGCCAAGACTAAAAAACCCGCCAAACTCGATCAAACAACAAAGTTTTGCTCACTCTTTCCTTCTATCACGTGGAGTAGTGTATCAGGAGTTCTCGTCACTTGGTTGTACGGCCAATAAGGAGTATTATCCTGGAGTTAGCCGCTGTTTGCGAGAAGCAATACGAAGAAAATGTATGATATTGTGGAAAAACAATTCATGGCGTTTGCATCACGATAACGCACTTGCTCACTAGTCATTACTTCTTCGTAATTTTTTGTTCAACAAGCGCATATGAGAACTGCGATATATTACACATATAATTATTGTTCTATGTATTTATCGTTGCAATTTTTCAGTTCAACAAATTTTTTCAGTGAATATACTTAATAAGTCCCTGTTGAGCACTTCTCTTCACGAATCATCCTATCCAGATGGATGTTTGCTGTATCATGTGAATTATTATGTTTTATCAAATCATTTTTATTTTTTGCTTAGTTCAACAACATAATAATGTACTTCATATCCCAAAACTTTTTTTTAAATTACTTGGTCAAGTTGACATAAAACAGACACTTTTAGAATAATCTAGGTATAGTTGAATTGCGTTTAATCAGAGTTGTTCATTCTTGTTTCAATTGCTAAGATAATGCTAGAAGGTAACCTCACCGGCATCCACTTAACCTCATTTTTCGAAGATATATTGTTCCCTAAACAATCCTGAAAACTGACATACTCGTATGACGTTCGTATGAATATCGGTAGTCGATATTCATACGAACGTCATATAGATTTTTATCAGCATCAAATTGCTCATTTCATCTTCGTCAACAATGATAAGAAGATTTTTCACGGGTGCGTCAACCACAAAAACTTATATTCTATGGCAACGCAATCAACATCACTAGCACATGAGTTACAAGAGGCGATTTCTTCCAGGAGTAACGAAACTCAACATTTTTTATATCCACGCCTATCCCAGGAAGCACATCTATTGATTCCTTAATTAAGAAATGTAATGGTAATTTTAACGTGAATATTATACATGTTAATGTCCAGGGTTTATTTAATAATTTCAACTTGTTGGAATTATTTGTAAAGGGTAATAGTACTGATATAATTTGTTTGAGTGAGCATTGGATTACTGGAGATTTTCATTATTTTATAAATTTTGATGATTACAAAATGGCATCTATTTTTTGTAGAAGAAACCATATTCGGGGTGGTGCGTGCATTTTGGTAAATCAAAATATTTGTTTCAAAGATATTGAGTCAATAAAACACCTGTCTACAGAATGCCAAATTGAGATATGTGTAATGTGCTGTGTAATAGATTGTGTGAAAATTGTCATTATAACTGCTTACAGACCTCCTAGTGGTGAATCAAATTTATTCTTTGACTGTTTGTCGTAGGCATTACATATTGCTGAAAAAAGGTCTAAAAACATAATTCTTTGTGGGGATTTCAACATTGACTTACTTTCAAATAATAGGAACGCAAACTTATTAAGAGATTTATTTTCATCTTTTCAGCTGTTTAATAATATGCTAAGTCCAACAAGAGTTTTCACTAATATTAATGGGTATACCAGTAGTACGTGTATTGACTATATGGCAACAACGTTATCTTCAAACGTATATGATTGTCAGCTAATCCAACCAAATATTGCTGATCATCTTTCTCATATCTTGACGTTAAACTTGGATAATGTCGATCATGAGCTCAAAAGTAATCCTAATGCGTATAAGTGAAATGAGATGGAGACTGAATAATATACAATGGTTCCCAACTCTTTCCTATCTCACAGTTAAGGAAGGATTCTCCTACTTTTTGGAATCTATTAAATGGTGTTTTGAAGTCTCCTGTCCAAAGAAAATTGTCAAAGCGGAAAAGTTAAATAATCGTTGGATAACCAATGATCTTGTCGAAGAGGGAAAATATTTGAGAGAAATGTTTCATGTCTTAACTAGTTTTCAAGTAATTGACTTGCTAAGCATGTCTAATTATAAAAATAGACTTGAAGAGCATGAAAAAAACATTAGGCATAGTAAATCAGACTACTTTCCCGCAAAAATTAGTAATGCTACCAATAAAACTATGGGAACGTGGAATATAATAAACAATGAGCTTGGCAAACGTGGGTTTTCCTGTGCTGAAAGTAACATCAACCTGAAACTTGAATCCAAAACCATTGGGAAGCCCTTAGAAGTAGCTGAAGCATTTGCTGAGAATTTTTCAAAAACCGCCGAATCTCTCATAAATAATCACTTTGGACTAAACTTATCACTGCCTTGCACTACAAGTACTAAGCTTAATATTCTCTATCCATACGAAGACAGTCCGATAACTAAACGTGAGATACATGACACCCTAAAATTAATGAAAAATAAAGTCATCAGGCGTTGATGATCTATCTATGAGTACTATTAAGAGCATAATAGATGCTATAATCGACCCACTCACTTATCTTTTCAATCGATCATTCATCCAAGGATATTTTCCTGATGAATTCAAAAAAGCTCTAATTTTACCGTTGTTTAAAAAAGGTAGTAGAGACGAAATAGATAACTACAGTCAAATTTCTCTGCTTTGTGAACTTTCCAAACTATATGAGAATTTAGTGGCTAGCAGAATTATCAGCTATCTGGAAAGTAATACCCTGCTATCAAACTGCCAACACGGTTTTAGGAAAAAGCATTCTATTGAAACAGCTAGCTATTGTTTTCTCAGTCATATTTATGAAAAACTTGATAAAAATGATTTCATTATCAGTGTGTTTTTTGACCTGTCAAAAGCATTTGACACGGTATCAACTAATTTTGTGTGCTTGACTAAATTAAGTATGCTTGGTTTGCCTAATAACATAGTACTATGGTTTAAGTCTTACTTGAGTGGTCGTAGCATAATTGTAAAGCAAATAAATTCAATGTCTAATGAACGCGAGGTTGGATTGGGGGTTATACGTCTCATGAATCCAATTTTTTTACCTATTTTATTCGAAATATAGTCAATATGTTTATCAAATTTTAGTTGGGTATCAATTACGAATCCCAAATATCTCATTTCCTGAACCCGTTCAATCATATATATTTATACATATATATATATATATATATATATATATATATATATATATATATATATATATATATTTGTTAATGTCATGATCCAGTAATAAATATTTATCCAATTATTCTTTATCTGCACCTCGTGACAAGCTATTATAATAAATGGATCGTGTAATATAATGAATATCTTAGGTGGTTTTCAAAATTTTGTCGAGCATATTCAGTTTAATTTATTGCCTGATATGTTCCTCACTTAGTCTGTTCATTTCGTCTAAGGCACCATTGTTGCATAAACGGTACCTACAAAATTTGTCTGAGCAACTCAAAGTTTGCCAAGCTTTGACTCAGTGACATTGGTATAGTGGCCATCTTGTTTTCTGTCATTTCTAATTTTTTGCTTCTGGCACCACACATTTGATATCCATATAATTTGAGTGCATGAAACAACGAGTCCATTATCTTCGAGGAATATTCAATTGAGCTGAGGATACAGGTAATTGGGAGCTTTATAAAATTACGATATACAACAAGGAAATATAAAAGGCAAAACGGGAGTCTTGGAGGAAGCAGCACAAGAATGGACAAGATTCTCTCCAGAGAGCCGACTGCTGAAATTGGGTCACTTAAACGACCCGATGGAACATCCACGACCTTTAGTAAAGAATCGTTAGAGCTTTCGATAGAAAACTATGCATTTTCCTGGAAATTTGACTCTTGATAACACCAGAACTCCCATCTTCGAGGGTGCTAAACGCCAAAAAAAGAACGACTCGGAGGTAGTCAAGAAGGTTACCACAGTACCGGCAGTTGAATGGGCTATCAAGTCGTTTCAGCTCTTCAAATCTCCTTAAGAAGATGGTATACTTTCAGCTCTTCTAAAAAACAGACTAGAAATAATTTCTCCTATTCCTATAACATTCTTAAGAGCTAGTCCGGCGTGGAACTATTTACCACCCAGTTGGTTGGCAGCAAGGGTGCTATATAAAGTGAGTCGGAAAGACTCACACCCCAAATCAATCGTTACGACCAATCAGCCTTACATTCCTCCTGTTAAAAGGACTTGAGAGGATACTGGACGGACACATCAGGAGGGTGGCATTATATGCTGTATTTCTCAATATTGAAGCTGGGCTGGTCGAGTGTGAATAGGTATGAGTAACAATAAACCCTTGCGGGTTGCGGTGAAGGTCGAATAGACTCACTCACTTCAGAAAATTCTTTTGAATGGTATACATACCACGAAAGTGCATAAATGAGGAGACTGACTAATCATGCATCATCATCCAAATCAAACGTGTACGCAAAATTTCAGTTCAATCGCAAATAACTGCTTTGAAATCAGGTTGCATTATTTGGTACTTACTACATACCTACATTGCAAGTTAATTGAAAGTTAGATGAACAGCTAAAATTCTACATCAGGCTATTGATATGTTAGACTCGCAAATTTTGTAGTTTTTTACTTAAGTACGTCCTCTTAGTAAACATACTTTTATAGACGGCATTTCATTTCTGAAATCTATGTATATACGAAGTCGCGGACAGAAGTTAGTCAAGCCCAAACATTTCGACATAAGATCGATCATACGAATCATCTGAAATCAAACAGATCATCAATAATCAACACCAGAAAAGTATAGTACTTACTTCCAGAAGATGATCATTTCGTGAAAAATGAAGGGGAAAGTAAGTTTTTCAAGAAACAATTGAGTTCTTGAATGCTGATCAGATATATATAAGTGAGCAGTAGTAGTTACATCACGGACAAGTTTCGATAATTTAAATAATCTGAAACCAAGATGTACTTGTGATGCACTGTTTGGAACCCTTGGTGTAGTAATGAATATTAGATACTGGAGTTTTTGGTATACATGTATGGTATACCCGTATAGTATGAATAGGGTTAGCTTTGCAAGTTTTTCCAGTATAATCTTCCTCTTGAAGATGATCCATTGGTAATCGAAACACGTGTCGAGGTGTTAAAAATAACGATTTGGTGTTGGGAAAAAACTGCAGTAATATGGAAACCAAGATATAACATATCTTTATTCGAACGAATATTGAAAGTCGTAAAGTGAAATGAAATTGATTAATTTTGAAGCCAGTTGCTCATCAGTAAATTAATTGAATAAAAATGTTATCATGCATTATATTCAGATCAGTTTCATACTTCGGAAGTAATAATTCATAACGAAACCTGAAGCCAACCCTCTTCAATGGGTCCCTCGATACTGGAACTTTCAGATATTGATATCTGACATTTCACAAAGGAAAAGGAATTTCTTCATGAGAAGATACGACAAGGGTCAGATTGAATTCAGCCGCGGAAATCGGATATATCCTTTTCGCTTTTAGTATAAGGCATTGTCGGAATCAATAAAATATCGTATATTCAGAATATTTCAAATATGTTGAACGAAAGAAATAAAGGATGTGATTTGAAGATTGTGGATTATTTTTCATTCACCGACTTCTGAAATAAGGAGGAATGTATTAATCTCAAATATTTCTATAACATTTTGTTTGATTTGGAAATTAAAGTTCGAACACAACACCAGGTAACGCTGTTTCGACCCGCCATAGGTCCGTCAGTGGTGTTTGGCTGAATCAGAAATGCATTGCTGGAATCAACTGTCCTTGAAGAAAAAGCCTGAGTAAATAAGGGAGATGACATCTCTCCTCGAGTAGCCACCATCTATAAGATAGAAAAAAAACTCAATCCTAGATAAAGATAAACGAGACTCCCCAAGGCGGTTACTGGTGGAGCCAAGCTTCATTATCGACCGCCGACGAGATGACGTCTTCAAAAGGGAAGATGTCATCGCCCTCATTTGATTTTTTGTTTGTTCAAGACAAAATGAAATCATTCATATATTATATTTGATTAATTGATAGCGGTAAGCGAAAGCTATTAGAAAATTCAAACAATTGTGGAATGATGAGACGCGTATCCGTATGGGCTAATGTTTAGCAACATAACACTAAATATGTTCGGTTCGTTGCAAAATGAAACTTCCGAAAGCATTTTCAGATTTGACCGTGTCAAGTATTCCGTAACGTATCCGAATAAGATTACAGAACAAAGCTGCGTGCAACAGCCGAAAAACCGTGATATTCAACTTGTTCCTCATGTAACGTATTAATCCTTTGATGTATCGGTTACGCATGCCGGAGTGGTTTTTGAATAACAGGGAAGTACTCTGTCTCCACTAGCTGAAACATAAACTATTTGTGTCTACTTTACAGATCATTTGTTATGGCGCATATGCATATGAGCTAATGTCCCACAGCGTAAAATTGTTTCGTTGCGAAATGAATTTGTTTCAATTTTGGCCTTATCGATCATTCCGTATCGTATCCGAAAGAGGTTACCAAATATAGCCGCATACAACAGAAAAAGTTACGCGATACTTATATACTTTCATTGTCTAATGTCTGATTCGAAGTGATGAAATTGATTATGAAACATTGTCAATTACTTTCGAACAGTTATATGTATACTTTGATACGACTCAACAACCGATGGTGGTTCGAATTGTAACGTTACGTGTGGCGAAGTAGAAACGGATAATATATAACAGTACTCTATAGCCGTACCTTAACATGTTCGTGGTTACGTTACGGGTCTTTCGTTATGGATGAGAATGCATCTCTACAAGAAAATGTCCTGAAATTTACAATAAAGAAATTGGTATGAGTTTTCTCAAAGAGAAAATCCTTGCAGATGTTTTCACTTGACTAGCAGCAAATCCTCATTATGTATGTAGACTGAGTGAACACCTTCAGATCGGTTTCGACGTGTGAATAACATTTGCCGTTTTCATAGGGTGTAATAGGAGTACGTTGAAATATTCAAGTGACGTATTCCTGATGAAATTTTAGGAGAAAAAGTCTATATTATATAAACTTGTATCCGGAAATGCTGCTTTTTGGAGTTACAGAATGTTGAAATTTTTTTCTAATGTTTTTTAAAAATAACTTTTGCAAACCTGGTATTTTATTGACGTGAATAATCATAATTTTATATCAACTAACATGTAACATCTAGAGGACGCTGCGTACGCTGTCATTATTCATTTTGAATTGCCCTAACTTTTTTATAGTGAATGTTTGGTACTTTCCATCGAAAAATCTAATTTCCACACGTTTTTCAACTGCAAGTGGTCAACAATGCTAAAGGTGATCGTTTTCGCGATATGTATTTACAATTTTCTATATCGATGCATATAACTTAGCTACTAGGGCGCTAAGTGAATTTGCTGAGAACATTACACATACTAAGTATATGGTGGATCTCGTTAAAATGAACAATTTTCTCTTATGAAATGTTTATCAGAAAATAATTCGAAAACGAATTACAAAGTGTTGAGATTTTCCAAAAAAAACGTGGTTGATTTTTGTCATAAGTTTCTTGCAATATCAGTTATTTGTATCTCGAAAACGAATGATTACTGGATGAACATTTCATGAAAAAAGTTGTTTATTCTGACGAGATTCACCACACACTCAGTTTTTGTAATGTCCTCAGCAACTTCACTTAACGCCATAGGAGCTGAGTAATTTGCATCGACATAGAAAATTGTAAATATTTCGAAAACGATCACCTCCAGCATTGTTGAGGAAACGTACATTTTTTTCTTGGAAAAGGTGTGTGAATTAGGTTTTTTCAAGGAAAGTACCAAAAGTTTACTCCAAATAACTTAGGGCAATTTTACATGGAAATTAATTCAAAATTATGATTCCTCATATCGAAAAACTTAAGGTGCTGAATTTCGTGCAAATAACCTATTTTTTTGCAAAAGTTATTTTAGAAAAAACGAACAAAAAAACTCAATTTCAACACCCTCTATCTCCGAAACAAACATTTCCGGACACAAATTCAAATGGACTTTTTTTCTTTTATTTGTCTCAGGAATACGTCACTTGAATATTTTAACGTTACACCCTGTATGCTCTGGACCTGATACCAGGAGAAAAAAAGGATGAACCTGGAAACTTATCTCATATGCATACTTCATCGTCCATCAACTTAGTCCACACTAGGTAACATAAATCACTAAATTGTGATTACCATCGATTTCAACTTACTTAGTCCATCTCACCCGTCATCAAGTAATTTGCAATGTGATAGAGAACCTCAATTCTTCGACCACATCGTAGCCTTGAACCAGTCGAACCGAGCCAGTTACTAATGTTAATAATGAGAGCGAGTAATGTCGCCATCATTAGTTAAAATGAAGTTTCGTCAATCATTCAAGTGATTAAAGATTATTTTTTGTAAGTGGAATACTATCGTTTTTCTATAACTTATATCAAAATTATTCCAAAATAAGATTCATTCGTGAAGAATATCCAGAATAATAGTGAAATAAATCAATTTTATAACTATTCCCATTCTTTCATTGAGTAAAAAGTATAAATTTCTTCTACTATCAACTTTCCAAGTTCATGTTTGCATTCCTGTTTTTCGATAAAAAAATAGATATATTTCCAAAGGAGCTGTTAGTTCTATAATTGAGATTAACGTTTGAGAACTTCTTCTGAAGTAAAACATTCTCAGAACTTACTTTTATTGGAAATAATTCAAACACAACTGTGGAAATTATTCTGTGTGGTGAACTGTGAGTTATTTGTTGTCTTCGAAAATACCAACCCATGGAAAGAAGCATTCGGGAAGTTCCAGCCACGCGCTTAAACCAACATGACCACATCACACCGGAAGTAATGGAACTAATCAGAAGACCCCTGAAGGGGAGATACCATCAGAAAAGACAAGCGCTCCAATAGACAAAAGGTGCTTGCATAGAGCTGGCAGAATCCTGCGGCAAGAAGCTACGTGCACTTAGAGACCAACAATGGAAGAACTCAACACCGAAGACCAATCTGCATGGAGAGTGTAGAAAGTCCAGAGGAAGGGCCACCGAAAACCATGCCCGCCAATACACGGTGAGCGGGGAATCGTCTACATGGATCAAGAGAAAGCAGAAAACATTTTTTGACAATTTCGATAGACAGTGTGGAGAAAATGATGTCTCCTTTACGGACGAAATAGAAGAAATCGATAGCCAAGTCGAGCATACGGTACGCAGGATGAGACGACAGCGAAGGGACCACGCGCAACCTCTGTCACCAACATCACCCGAGGAACTGAAAGGCAACGTAAGAGGCATTGCCACTCGGAAAGCACTAGGCTTGGATCAAATACCGAAGGGTAAAGCATCAATGACAAACATCATTAATGCTTTACTTCGACTACAATACTTCCAGTATACTTTCAAGGAGGCAACGGTCATCCACATACCGAAGACGTAGAAGAATCATCTATTCCCAGACAACCATAGGCCAATAAGCTTAACTTCTTCCTTGAGCGAAGTGGCAGAACGAGTCATCTTGAGAAGACTAGAGGACCAAACCTGCGAACTGGGAATCTTACTAGACGAACATTTCGGTTTCAGATCTGAACATTTAACAGAGCTACACGTCCTGAGGATAGTAAACAAAGCGGCTTGGCTACTCAAATAAATAGTAAGACTAATCGAATCGATGCCGTTGCAGAGCAGTACACGAACTCTCTAGCATGCGACTTTTTAGAGCAGGAGTCCCAAAAGGCACAGTTCTTTAACCACACCTCTTCTCGCTATACACAGCAGACTTGTCCAATCCAGAGAACAAATTCAACAAGTTGGCACTCTACGCAGACGACACAGCTCTACTGGCGAGATCCACCAGCCACCAGATGTTGATCATTTATCTCTGATGAGAATGTTCCTATCTTTCATTTGCAATTATGTATCACTCATTATCTATCAATTATTTTCAACATGCACAAAAGGAAGAATTAGGGTCTCCACTCTGTAATAACTGCCATTGCGATAGTAACATAAAATATTATTTCATTCATAGAGATCGAGGTCGAACACCCAGTTCTTCGGTATCGATATTTTTTCAGTTGAAAAAGCGCTTGAACTATTTTATGACTGTCGGACCTTCGAGCATCGTTGTGGTCATGTTCAAGTTGGGCTAGACTTAATAAATGAATATATTACATCCTGCCGATGATCATACGCTTGAGAAAGTTAAAAAACGCTGAGATGAGATTTTTGGTGGCTAGCGTTACTGACGCGAGTGCTTGGGAGTTTTTGCGAGAGACACAAAAAAAGTCGCTCACCGGAGCTCGTCGAGACGAGATCGGGTGTCTCATCCCTCAGCCGTCGAGGATGGGGAAGGTGGCCTAAATAGGGGAGTTATTTTGTCTAAGCGCGTGGTGCGAAATTTTGGAAAAATCTATGTAGTGAAATCGTAAGCCGGTTTTGGGTACAGGGGAGTTAAAAATAAAAGTGTTGGTTTTGAAGGCACACCAGGTCAAAGGAAACTATGGTTGGCCATGAACCACCCAGAGAGACGTTATGTGAGTGTTTGTTTTTTTTACCAACCAGTGGATATTGAGAGAGATTTCACGTATTATTTTGTCTAAGTCCACTTCCTATTTGCGAAGAGGTTATAAATTGTTGGGTTCCTAGTGCTGAATATTTAGCTAAAGTTCATAATACAATTACAAAAAAGGGCGCAAATTCAAAGTTATACACCACTGTCCCTGAAGTAAAAGTAACACTGAAAGTATTTCGTACCGAGTTGATGCATTTGTAGTTGTTCAACAGGTTGAATTATGAGTTGATGGCATGGTAAAATTTGGCTCATTTCCTTTGTTCTATTTTCTTTTATTTTATAGAATTTAAATTTTCTTTATAAGATTTTACACGTAGTTTTTTCATTTTGTCCATGGAGTCGTTGTTTTACTCATCATACTTTATACTTGAAATCTTGGACTCTACATCCTTGTAGAGTAAGATGAAGTTAAGAGAACAAAAACAAATAAGAGACTTTTTGTCAATCTATCGAGAAGGGAATAGTGAGTGAAACGAATTTCAATTAAGATTGAGATTCAGTTCTGGAACCACATAATGAGAAAGAATATAAACAGGTATACTAAATGATCAGATTTCAAGAAGACAGCCTACAGCCTTTTCGGAATTGTCTAACATCCAAATTTTGATATGGAGAAATCTGCATCTGGTGACAGCAGCTGCAAAATTTTACTTATAGAAAACAAACACTGCAATAGCGAGAGGGTTACCAAAGATTGATAGACAGTTAAGTATTATTTCACTGGTGACAAATATATAAAAACCTGTAGATATCACACTATTGACAGAATATGATCTACCGTAGTTATTACACTGATGACAGCTAAGTGGGATTTCACGAGGATTTCTCGGTTAAGAAATCAAATTCCACCATTCAGATCTTTTCAATTTTTGTATGGTATGACAGCTTCCTACTGATAGTTGTTAACACTTGCCGAATTTATTCAAACCAAACTTTTCTTGGCCCTACTTCCTGATGAAAGTTTATAGTGTACAAGTTTCCATCTTACTCATCTCAGAGGCACTTGACGGCCCTCAACTAGATGAATGCTCAACCAGAATAGGACTCAATTGCAAGCAATGAAACATAAGAACAGTTCATTATGTTGTATGCGAATAACTTACTACCACTAGCCTGATTAGAGAAGCAGATTCATAACCTTACAGCTCCATTTCAACTATTTTCAATCGTGAAAAAGCTTCGGAAATTTATTACTTCCATAGATAGTGTCAAACTCAATGAAATGACAGTTCGCTTTGAAATACATAGTTTCTAATGAAAAACACGAATAAAAACATGGACTCGGAGAGTGAAAACGAGTGTATCTCACCAGAAATTAGTAATATGGAAAAGGAATTGATATTATTCGAAAGTTTGTCACTCAATAACGAAATGACAGTTAATGGAAACTTGAACAGCTTTATGTGACACATATTCATATAGTTCTTCTTGGACTAGAGTGCCAGCGATCCTGGGTTTTAATTATTCAAAATTGAATAAAAAAACAAAAAAATGGAAATAATATTGAATGCTTTCTTGGGTTTATTTCTTTCGTTCGCCATTCATCACATGCCATTAATGATCATAATATACTTTCATCTTGTGTTAATAACAGGTGCCCATTCTCAATTTTTCAGCTAGATTAGTTACATTTCCTAATAGATAATTCATAACTGCAGTTTTCCTGTTGAGAGCTGTATAAATACAAAATTGAAGGTTTATTCACTTCAATCATTTTTCTATTATGTACACGATCCTTATAATTTAAACGTTATCTTTATCTCTCTCATCTTTCTCCTACAGTAAAACGTTGCGAATAAATAACAGCAATTATGTGTTAGCAATGAGTCTACTAAGACTGGATTGTGAAACGGAGGCATTGTAATAGAATTTATCTTTAATATTTATCGTTGTGGAATTGGCCGCGGTGGTAGTGCGCCCGACTCACGATCGGAAGATAGCGGGTTCGATTCCTGCCTCGACCAGATATTTTTCTCGAGAGAATTTATCTGGTTGAAGCTGGGACGATTCTGCAACCGTGTTAGGAATCACACGTTAAAAGGTAAGACCTCGTTAGTCATTAGCTCGCACAAGTTTCTCAACTTCTGAGAATTGTCGTTCGTATGGGGGCGCCAGCTGATTAACGGAAAAACAGATTTTTTTTTAAACAGACTGATTATAATTTATTAGTGAGGTTGAAGTTTTAAAAATTTTTGTCGGTATCAGTAGTTGTTCTTTATGATGAAATGAAAATTCATTGAAAAATTCAGAAGATTTAGTTTTTATTGATGATTATTGATAAAACCACTCAGGTGCGTCATATGAAATGCAAACAGCCAAATGGTGCAGTCAATAACATATAAACTAGTTTATCGTTGTTAAACTTCTCTAATTGAAGTCTATATTGAAATGAATCTTTTTTTCTGTCTAAAATGATTTTCAAGTAGCGTATAAATCCGTTTGAAGTATGTTTTTTCCTCATTTTTATCTACTGACAATGGGCAACGAATCAAATACCACCGAGATGAATCGCTGACCTGAAAGATACATTGCTCTTCAATTGCTCTCTTTGGACATATCTTCATATGAAGATGAACAAGAGGAAAGTCGAAACCTTTATTTCCCAAAATTAAATTTCTGCCCTTATGATTTAAACAAATTTTTAATCAAATGAGCCAATGAATGTTATTACGTACTCTATCATCGATGACATGATACAATAAATTCATTCGTGACATGAAGTCTTAATTTTACCTCATTATGTTCATATTATAATGTTGTCCAGATTTGGTGCTGACGAGGCCAGTAAGCAAAAGTCTTATGCTAAACCAACGGATGTCTATGAGTGAGGATGATGAATGTTCCCTCTTCAATTCACTATATTGTGTAGCAATCCTGTGATACATATCTGATTCAATTCCATAAAGAATGTTTGAATAAAGGAAAATGTTTTTGAATAATTCAGTGTTCATATAAGAGTATTCGTTTTAAAAGTATTTTCCTTTCGTAGTAATTCAATGTTTATATGAAAATAGTTGTTTTAAAAGGGTTTTTCTTTCAGTTCATCTCTGAAAGTGACTTCTTTCCATGATCTTAGTGAAGATTTATTTTGTTTTATCAATTGCTTTCTTTTTTCTGTAGAAGATTCCTATATTTTTTAGTATACCTAATGATGGAGAAATAGAAAATGAAAACCGTTCTTATCCAAAAATCAATCTTTCCTGAATATTAACCCTTTTTATTCTTCTAGTTTTTATTTATTCTCTGGTGAGCACATAAGAAATGAATAATCCGAAAAGATATATTCAGTAACACATCGAATCAAATCAATTGACTACCTGGTTATGCATTATAAAATTGAATATAATATAGTCTACTTCGTACAGTGACGCTTATGATGTGTTCCTGCGGTAGGAGCTAAATTTCAAGAATCTCAATGTTGATGAAACTACCCAGGTGTGTCATGTGAAATGGAAATAGATGAAAGGCACAGATGAACTACTTTGTTGCTCTCATATGTCTCTAATTCAGGCCTAGATTACAACAAATCCAAAATTACCTTGGATGATTTTCAAGATACTTCAAAATCTGTTTCTTTTCTTATATATTCCCTGAAGGGCATCTTTCCTCTTTCCGACCCACAGTATATGTTCTTGATTTGTTGCATAATTCAATGTCAGTATCGAGTGCATTCCAAAAAAAATCCGTTAGTGGGTTTAAGTGAAATTCTTATAGCAGTGTTTCAGAGAAATGTTGAATACCAAATCAGACATGATTGTGAGATGCATGATAAACTGAAACGAATGCGGTTATCCTCAATAACGATATATAGGTTGAAGATAATTTAAACGGGATATATTTCTATTCGATCGCAATATATTGTTGTCGATACATATATTCAAAAATTGAGGATTAGGATAGTATAAGGCTTTTTTGAGAATTATTTAACTTGAATCTGAAAAATAAATTCACTCAGATTTCTTCTGTAATAATTATATAAAATGTATTGAATTTTGTTCACATGTAGGTGTATATGTACAGGTGTATATGATCAGCACATAATATATATATATATATATATATATATATATATATATATATATATATATATATGTGGTATGTGTCTTTAATATTGTCTGTGTTGAATTCACCATGCAAAACTTAGGGTTGGAATACAGAACCAAAATTCAATACATATTAATTTTCTACTCTGTTACAAAACTAGTGAGAATCTACTCAAGTGTTTCAACATGGAATGAGTGATGAAACAGATATATCTAGTAGGTATAATTTTCATATTTCGGATACGGATACACATACTTCATTTAAAATTTGTCAAAAAACGGAATGGGAGCTACTTTCTTAATGTGCAACATTTATAGCGGCACATAAAACCAATTGTTGGCGTGGCAATGGGTCGCTATGCGTAAGCGACTGGTTCGGCGTTAAGCTATCTCTTTCGACACACTGAGCTCGGATACCTACAGTGTATTCACTACACTTGGCTTGGGCGATCATAAATATGGCTTTCGGAAACAAGGATCAACAGGCGACTTTCCATCTCATGTCACCCATGTTTGGAATAACGCAATAAAAAAAATGGATAATCATGAACTTGATGCGCTCGATAATTCTAAGGCCTTCGATCGCCTGTGGCATGAGGGTTTGCTGGCAAAACTTCGATGATATGGCAAGTCGGATCATTTTTGTGTATGGCTCTCCAGCTTCCTGAAGGAACATTTTCTCTAAGTGCCCTTCAATGGATATATCTCGAACACTTTTAATTGTCCCGTAATTGCATTTGGATTCCAGGACATTAGCTGCAGATGCACGTCTTTACCGGCAGCAGGAGGTTGCATATCTCAATGAGGATCTAGAAGTGATTTTGAATCGGGATGAGTGAGTAACCAGGTTCAACTCAATACCACGAAAACCCAGGCATCGGTTTTCTCCAAAAAGATAAATGTTTTCGAATCAGATATAATGATGTCAGGACAGTAAATTTCGCTTTCTGCTTCGAAAAGTTTGTTGGAGGTTAAAATGGACACCAATATGTCTCGGCACAGTAATGTCGCTGCTATTGCAATTTCTACTCCTCAGAAGCCTGGAACACTGTTCCGAACCAGAAAACTGTACACACCTCAGTCACTTTTGATGCTTCATAAAGGTCAGAATAGACCTTCTTTGGAGTATTGTTCTCATGTATGGAGCTCCACCCCTAAGCATACTCTGAAGCTGATGGATTCCATCTAGAAAAGAGCCATCCGCCTGATTGGAGACGCGAACATAACTTCTAACCTTGATAATCTGGAACATCGAAGAAAGATAATTTCACGGAGAATGTTCGAGTGACTTGGCACATTCGATTGATCAGGAATACACGACGGTCTGTGGCTGCTCATGGTTTTGAGGTTCAACTCAGTACTCCTTGACCTTCACTGTCCAATAACTCTTTCATCTGGAGAAGTGCGTTCATGTGAATTGAACTTCCTGAGAACGTTTTTCCAAATGGATTCAAATTCCAGCGACTCAAATTCGATGTGAATCGCTACTTTCGCACAGGCACCACTCTCAGAGCACCTTTAGGATTTTTCTGTGGTGCTTGTGTTTCGTCTTGTCATTCTTATAGGAAATGATGCACTAAAATAGTAGCTTGAAGAATAAATTTCATACAGACTGAAAAATTTGTATTTCAAAATCAGCGAATAGCTCACGAATGTTTTTCAGGAACATCAAAAAATTGATTAACTCATCAATTTTGTAATGGTGGTGAAATTCATATTGAAACATTTACTACTGATATTAATAATTCAAGATCTCCAGTAATATATTGCAATAACGGTCTAAGATTCCTGAGTTTACTAAATTGAAGCCACATTGAATTTCTTTTATGTATATTTCATCAACATACTTTATTATAAATATTTGAGTACTCAACAATATCACAGGTATCACAAAGAATTATTTTTAATGTTTCCCATCTGCCAGGCGTCCGGTGACGATGCACAATTTTTCTGTCCCAAATATTTGTATCTGCATAAAATTGAATGTGTCTAGCATAGCCATTAATACAACGTCAGATATCGCCCAAACCTGAGGTCTTGTTGCTTTCAGTGTTTTTAAACCATAAACTTGCATTAGTACTTCCAAACATTTCACTAAATCATTCGGAAACTCAGGATAGGCCCAACTAGTAAGCAACAGGTAATAAAAATAAGTTATGTTAATCAAATGGCTACTCTCCGAGATTGCTTTTGAAAAATATATCATTACGTTCATTTTTTATACATTCGAATTTTTCATTTTTCATGAAATGAACTGGAATTTTTAATACTTTATGTCATACAGCTTTCCCACATAAGAGAACTACAACAATTTCTCTCGATGCGCGTTTTGCCAACCAAGTTGGCATCATGAGTAGATGAATGGAATCCATTAAATATTCGCCAGATATTCCACATCCACTAATCAAATTACTCCCAAAGTGCATAAAGGTGAAGTATAATATCAACCATTGATTTATATCAGAAAAACGAATAACTATCGCTTAATGTATCATCATTTTCTCAAGTTGAGCACTGGATGGGTAATTTTTCATTGAGACGGAAATTAATCTACCACGAAAATTCTATTATATTTTTTCCCACAATACTTATCACTACTTCTATATATGTTCATATATAGAATGAAATATATGTTTTCTTCGACCACGTGTCGGCCCCTACAAAAGACAATCCTCAGAAGTTGGAGCTTGTGGATCCTTACGACCCCGACCCGATAACAAAAGACATATATGACATATGTATATGAAATATACAATCCCGAACGAAACGTTCAAATCAAATCAACGTAAACCTACTGGTCGAGCGTCATAAATTCGTCATATGCTGTCGTTCATTACGAAGTGTTTCTTGAGTACGTTATGGATTTTCATCAGGTATCTGCCGATTCCATCACATATACTGTCATTAGCAAAGTAATATATTAGACTATTATTCTTTAATACCAAGTCGTTGAAGTGTAAAAGAAAAATGGTTGAGAACGAAACGAAAGCAACCTGGCGAGCCCTGACATCACATATTAAGACAAAGGCAACATCTTGAGATTATCGGTATACTCGTAGTTCAGTAGGTCGCTTCTGAAAAACATACCGGACTGAAACTGTGTTCATGAAAAAGTTGTTGAATTGAATGGCTTCAGTTCATGAAATTTTTTAAATGACTTTGAAATGACCGGTTGGATGGATTGACACATGTCATTAGTACCGAAGTTTGAAATAATTCACAAAATATATTTCTTTTTTGTAAAACAATCATTACACTTCAAGTCGACATTCTCGAATTGGAGAATACAGAAAGACCATTATTGAAGAAGTTGATGAAAGAAAGTAATTCGGGATACAATTTGTATGGACACGATCAGGCAGTAGTTTCATTTGAACAAAATCCCAATAAGAAATTGAATAATCGGCTTCAGATTCTTCAGTCGCTATGTAGTCACTGTTACAATTGAATCCAGCTCATCAAACCCTAATTGAAGAGAGCTTCAAATTGAAAATTATTCAGAGAAAAAACTTCAAAATCCAGTTTTTCTGGTCTATGTCTCACATCAGGATAGGAGGCAACCAGATAGAAGACAGAATAGCAGGAAAAACATCAGGTGGTGATGAACCTGCCCGCTCATACTTGGCTTCACCAGGACATAAAACCAGCAATTAAAATGTGAATCACATTACACTGGGCTTCAGAGTCAAACCACTTGTTATACCGTAAAAAACATCAACTCAAAAACGACGAGCTCAAACCATCTTAACTTGCTTACGTATTGGATACACACATATCACACATAGTTATCTACTCTCATGTGAACAAGAACCAATATGATTCATATCTGATTCCGCCAATCACCGACTAGATTTGCTATCTGCCTTTCAATACATCCTCCACCTAGTTCAACTAATTGAGAACTAGGGCTCAAACTCAATGCATTTCTGATTGAATACCAGACACCCAAAGTCTTTCCTCATTTGTTATGCCATTTTTCAATATCGACCATCGACGAGATTCGCTCTCTGTATTTCACGCAGCTTTCATTGCAGTGAAAGATAGTTGCCTTTCAAGGACAGTTGAGTTCAACAAAGTATTCGTGGTTCAGCCGGGCACCACTAATGAGACTTATGTCGGGTCGAAACAGCGCAGTGAACGGCAGATGACGAATCTTGTTGGCGTTCGATGTTGAAGTTTGGTTTTGCAACTGATCGCCTTAGAAAACCTCGATATGCGATGATTGAGTTCTCTGTCAATCCCATAGATGGCGTCTTCATGAAGTAAAATGTCGTCGAAATAACATTTTGATATCATAATAATCATAATGAACTCTGAAATGGAATATAGATGGTATATGAATGGTTGATGCTGAATAAAAGGAAAAAACCCAAGCCACCCTTTTTCTATTTTCATATTTCTCAAAAATATTCCTTGAAGATGTCACAGCATTCAAGATTGTAAGATAAATCACGCTACCATGCGCGTATAACTTTCCGAACTTTCGTATTCCGTTTTTTCCATATAAAATTTCATAATTATTCCATGCTATACGCTCAACTTATATTTGATGTGCGATATTGAATATCCGTTATATTAGAATCAGATCTTCCAAAAGATATGATACTCCCAAATATTATACTCCCAAAATAATTATAAACGTCTGAGGCCCTACCTTTCTGTTACCACAGTAATATTGAACTCCATGAGAGATTCCATCTCTACCTTGCGTTGCCTTGAACCTACGTACGGGCAACTGTCACTACAGGATTGGGAAAAATTCTTGTATGACGAGAAAAAGATATTTCTATACACCCAAATCAATATTCATTTTGTTTTCATAAGTGATGTTTGATTTTCTGAATCCAAAGAGAATAGAATTTCTATTGCTATAATATCAATTTTTTCAGTGCAACCATTTCTTTCAGGACAAACACAAGCACTACAGGAAAATCCTCAAGGTGGCCCCAGAGCGGTGCCCGTGCGAAAGTGGCGATTCATATAGGATTTGAATCGCTGGAGATTAAATCCATTTGAAAAAACGTTCTCAGGAAGTTCATTCCACATAAACGCAGTTTTCCATATGAAAGAGTTCCTAAACAGTGAAGTTTGAGGTGAACTGAGAAAAACCTCAAAATGATGAGCGGCCACAGTCCGTCGCATATTTCTGATATGTACCGCTCTTGGTGGAATTGAATGTGTCAAGTCACTTAAACACTTTCCGTGAAAGTATCTATAGAAGAGGGACAAATCGCCAACCTTACTTCGATGTTCCAGGCTATCAAGGTTGTACGTGATGTTCGCGTCTCCAATCAGGCAGATAGCTCTTTTCTCGACGGAATTCAGCAACTCTGGGTATGTTTGGGGGCCAAGCTCCATACATGAGAACAATACTTCAAAGAAGGCCTGATCTGAGCTTTATGAAGAATCAAAAGTTGCTGAGGTGTGAGCAGTTATCCTGTTCGGAACAGTGTTCCAAGCTTTTAAAAAACAGCCTTTGCAATTCCAGCGACACGATTGTGCCAAGACATATTGGTGTCCATTTAAAAAATTTATCGAAGCCGAAAGCGGAATTTTATGACCTGACATTATTATATCCGGTTCGGCGACAATTATTTTCTTGGAGAAGACCGAAGCCTAGATTTTTTGTGGTATTGAATTGAACCTGGTTACTTTCACTCCAATTCGAAATCACTTTTAGATCCTCATTAAGATATGCAACCTCCTGCTACCGGTGAAGATGTGCCTCCGTGGCCGATGTCCTGGAATCCGTCATGGAATGACGGGACAAGTGTGCTGTCGTCAGCAAAGCAATATATTGGATTCTTGTTTCTTTTCAATGAGTCGTTGATATACAATAAAAAAAAGGTTGGAGACAATATGGCTCTCTGGGTTACATCAACGTTGATGGTGAAAGTATTCGAAAGATATCCATTGACGGTCGCTTGCAGGGAACGTTTTTTCAGGAAGCTGAAGAGCCATACACAAAAATGATCAGGCAAGCCATAACATCGAAGTTTGGCCAGCAAACACTCATGCTACACATGGTCAAAGGCCTCCATGTTTCTCGATTGGATGCTGTACAATTGACTTCCCCATAAACTTTGAATTTTTCAGATAATGTGCTGACCATTGGATGGAGAATGGCGAATGGATGGTGATGTCAATTGTTTCTCAAAAGTTCACCAAATGGACAAGATAACAAGACGTGAATTCTTTAAGTTGTTATATTCTATTTTCTTAAGAATATTTTTCAATTTTTGCCCAGAATAGGTTCATTCGTCATTGTCGACAATTGTATTTATTTTATTCAAACATAGATCAGCTTCATTATTGAAAGATCTTATTTTGTTCAGTAGAACATTCTGTGATCTGAGTTCCTTAGTTATGTTAAATTTCATGAACAACACCTTACGATTTGATCTCCACAAACTTCATCCAAAGTGTAGTTTATGAAATCACTATGGATCTTCATCAAGTAACGACCGAATCGATCAGAAACAAAAGTTATGTTGACCTTGAAGTAACCCTTTCCATGATGACCTAAAGAGTTCGTGCCCTTCCACTTCAGGAGAAGAGTAGGGTATACTGTCTGGAGTATCTGTGAGTAACACCAGAATCTCTTCGAAACAAGACTTCATCATTTATCATAACCTCGCTTCTTCTAACTGACTAGACCTGCTATACAAAATCTATTTGCAGAATTTGATATTTGGAAGAAAATTTTTCAGTTCCTTGTAATACTTTCAATCCTTTAATTAAAGACTTCAGAACATCTGCTCTGTGACTAGATAGAATTTAATGATTTTCTACATACAACTAACAAAAGATCAATTTTTTCTGAGAATTGAAATAAAATGAATTTTCAAAATGTTGAAAACTGTTTTAAAATAAAACAATGAAAGGGACGATGCATTTTCATGATGAAATCATTTCCAGAACTGCATTGAATCACCAATGAACATTTTTATTATGATATCGAATGAATTTCGCTGTGGAATTTTCACAAAGTGAATTCACAATTTTTCATTTTGCTATGAGATATTATTTACTTAGTGAATTAATTCTGATCAGTCAACTAGATTAGTACTATTTAGAAATTTTATCCAAAATGACAAAAAAAATCATTTTCAAAAGTGGTTTTTTATCGAAATCAATCTCACCTCAACGAATATGATTTTTAGTAGTCCAGAACTGAACACATTTTTGTCGAAATTACCACTGGCTTACTTGGCACGCGCGCAATGAACAATAAAGAACCCACGAATATTGTACTTGTTAGATCCAGCACTAACACAGACTTCACGACTAGCAGTCAAGCAAAAGAATCAGCGACTGTTGACTTGAAGAATCTAGGTCAATAGGTCACTGGTCCGTGACGATGGCACTGCCCATCAGTGGTGTTTACGAGTATATATGTATATTCAAATCGAGGAATGGAACCGGTGTTTTCGGTCGTCTTCTGCAAATTGGATCGGTACACTAATCGGAAATTTTGACTTTCATTTCTGAGGTCAAGAAAGGACGGTTAAGGTCACACAAGAAGTAGTCAGCGTATTTATTTATGCAATTGAAAAACTCGTACGCGCACGAAAAAGTTCAAGAAACTCACTCATTGTATATACGGTAAAAAGTAGCCCACAATATTTTTGAATTAGGAAGATCCGTATCTAAATATTGTTACTTATTTCCAGTATGATCATTTCTAGCGTGTCGCGCCAAGTATGGCGCGCAAGTATTGCAACAACAGCCTTAGAAAAAGCAGATCTACTATCAGAACAATTTGCGTCCCACTCCATAGTCGATTTTCTGGAAAAGGCACCACCCACTATTCCTACACTAGAATCCATAATGACGAAAATTACATTTCGATAGCGAAATATCAACAAGGCGTCTGGCCCCGATAAAGTGCTCATCATCGTTCTTGAAAAGTGAATTCAACCTGTCTTGTGAGAAGGAGGTTTTTTCTTCTTGTTGGAAGATTGCTCGCTTCAAGCCTCTTTCCAAAAAGGGTGAGAAAAATCTTCCAAATAATTATAGACCAGTTGATTTGCTATCAGTGATATAAAAAATCATTGAAAAAGTTGTAAATCACCATATCCTTGAATATTTGAAAGGATTCAAATTCTTGAGCGTTCATCAACATGCCTTTCGGAAACAAAGATCAACAGGCGACTTTCTGTTGTATGTCACCCATATTTGGAATAACGCAATCGAGAAACATGGAGAATCAAGAGCTGTTGCGCTTGATATTTCGAAGGCCTTCGATCGTGTGAGGCATGAAGGTTTGCTGGGCAAACTTCGATGATATGGCTTGTCGAATCATTTTTGTGTATGACTCTTCAGCTTCCTGAAATAACGTTCCCTGCAAGTGGCCGTCGATGGCTCTCGAATTTTTTCACCATCAACGCTGGTGTTCCCCAGGGAGCCATATTGTTCCCAACCCTCTTTTAATTGTATATCAACGACTTATTGAAAAAAAAAACAAAAATCCAATATATTGCTTTGCTAATAACGTATTCTAAAAACGCTTTATTGTGTGATTTTCACTGGACAGTTTTACAAAAACGCAACACATATTTCGCCATACAATGGCTTCCTCGAACGTGTCTTAGTAACTTATTCTACAAATTCAATTGTTCCATTATCCACATTTGAAAACATATCTAGTCATGTAGAGTTATTCAATTCTAATTGATCATTCAGTAAATTACCTGAATTCCTAAATCTATTTATTTCTGAACATTCTAGAAGATTGAGTTTCAAACTCACCTATTCTAAACGTATTCATAATTGAACTCATGTCCTTCTGCTAAAAGGTGGTTGGCAAATATGGAATTGGTCTTTCTATTTATGAAACTACTTCTATGCTCTTTAATTCTTTGGGAAAATGTTCTTTCTGTTTGGCCAATATACAGTTTTAGACAAGAGCCACAAGTCAGCTTATATACTCCTGATCTATTGTATTGTACTTTATTGGTCAGTAATACACGACATAGTGTTTTTTACAAGTCATCGACTACACCTAATCCTAAAACTAAATAGAATTTGTCTATGAAAAAAATATAAATATTGGATTTCACAATGATATTTATACATTTTCACGTTACTGTTTTTTTGTATTCCAAATTTCAAAATGTATGAAATGTATTTACATGTTTGTTGAAATGGGTTCAATAATAATGGGTTCAATAATACAGTTTATTGACTAACATTGAGGAAATCTAAATTCAGAGGTGTCATAATAGGCAGAGCATTGTAAGTGAGTTTTCAGTTTTGCTTTATAAATGGCTATTGCAGCTTCTTTGATAGTCTTGTAGAGAGTTGAATAATCTGATACCAATAAATTTTTTATTTGTAGAGGTCAATCTGTTATTTGGAATAGCGATATGGGATCTCATTCTAGTCAGATAATTGTGTGAATCTCCATTAAGTGTGTACAAATACATGTGCGATTTTACGTATATTAGTTCATTGTTAATAATTGCTGACGGAAGTGTCAGTATTTTAAACTTAATGAACCATAGTTTACAGCTTTCATTTTGAGTTATACCGGCCAGAGCTCTAATGACTCTTTTCTGAATAATAAATATCGACTGAGTGTAGCAAGATTGGCCCCAGTTAATTTGACCGTAAGTCATAATATAGTAAAACATTCCATGGTAAGCTGAGATGGCTGCCTCCAAGTTCACTAGCTATTTCATCCGTATATAACTTGCTTGTTATTTGAAGTTTCCAATTTAAGTTAGGATCAATAATATGTCCTAGAAATTTTACGCTCTGATTGGCAGTATGCTTGGTATTGAAAATAAGAGTCTTGCGTGTGTTAAAGCTTAGTTCGTTTGCCGTGAACCACTCAGTAGCTTGATTGATGATGGATCCTATCATTTCATCAATTCTTGTGGATTTTTTTTCGATTCTGGTTGTGAAGGTAGCATCATCGGCAAACAAGGTCGTTAATGCGTTTATGCTTTTGGGTAGGTGATTTATATGAATCAAGAACAATAGTGGTCCCAAAACACTTCCTTGTAGAACACCTTTGCGGATCATCAAACTTGAACTGCTCTTACAGTGAACTATTTGGGATCTATTTTGAAGATATGAGGTCATCAGTCTCAATGAGGAGTCAGAAAATCCATAGTATTTCAACTTGTCAATTAGTATAGTGTGATTGACACAGTCAAACGCTTCACGGAGGTCAACGAAAACCGCCAGAGGGGAAGTTGCGGCGTCAAACCCATCGGCTACAAACCCAACAAATCTTCTCACTGCTTCAGCTGTAGATTTTCCTTTCCTGAAACCATACTGATGTTCTGAGAAAAAACTGTTCTCCTCGAAATAAATAATTATTCTAAGGTAAATCACTTTTTCAGCTAATTTTGCTAAAATAGGTAGGAGAGCTACTCCACGGTAATTATTCAGATCGTCTCTGTCCCGTGATTTAAAGATTGGAATTACTTTCACTATCTAAGTTTTTCTGGAAAAATATTGTAACACAGAATGGTGTTCATTATATGAGTAATTGGGCTAACAAGAGACTCAATACTTTCTTTATATATCACTGTATTATGTTAATAAATATCCGATGCAGAAGAATTCTTTAGATTCTTTAGTATTTCATATACTTCACTTCCGCTTGTTGGGTAAAATGTGAAGGAAGTCTGCACACTAATATTAGATTCTAAGAGGAATTCAGTGAATGCCTTTTCCTTTATAGAAGTTTGATCTGGCATCTTGTCAGCTCGTGTCGCAAGATGATTATTGAGATCGGTCGGAGAAGGCATAGATTCACATGACTCTGAAATTTTTTAGCGTGTGATCTTGTTTATATATTTCCAGCAGGTTTTAGGTTTGTTCTTCGATTCCGTAATTCCTCTATTCATTCTCATCCTTCTGTGTTCTGCAAGGAGATCTTCATATTCATGTTTCTTCTCTTTCAAACTTTTTTTATATCTCTCAATTTCATCAATATGAATTCTGCCTGATTTCATTACTGTATTGAGAATTTCCATTTCATTTTTCAATTGTTTCAGTTGTTGATTTGAACTCAAGATGTGTTCTTTGGGGAGGGTTTTTTCTTTCACAGTTATTCTAGGAAAACATATGTCAAAGTGGTAATTGAATATATAAAAGAAGATCTGGCTGGAGATTATTGCATCGCTGGTATTGTATACACCAAACCTATTTTCTTCTTGTAATCTGTTTTTGAATTTTTTTTTGTTATTTTTGATCCGTATTATTTTCGTTTGATTTTTTCTTACATCACGTCCGCAATTGATTTCTACTATTTGGGCGTTATGGTCTAAGAGAAGGTAACCTACTGTATACGCTTTATTTACGTAAAAGTTGGTAAAAATATTGTCGATTTCAGTTTTTGATCGTTTCTGTACTCTTGTAAAATCCGATATTTTTTTTTATATCCATATGGCTGAAATATGTTGATTACCTCTATAGAGGTGTTACTATATACACCAAAATTAATGGTGAAGTCCCCACCTACTATGACATCCAAAGATTGCTGACTAACTAATTCTAAAACGCTAATTAATTTGGTTTTGAATACATCAATCAACAAGAGAATATCATACTTGTTGGCATGAACAATATTTCCACAGATTTCAGAGTGTTGTTCTTCACTGATTTCATCCAAGTCGTACACTGGTTCAGATTTACTAGCGTCACTGATCCAAATACCTACTCCTCCATGAATTTTTTGTCTTCTACAGTAATGTGACGCCAAATAAAAATGGTCCAGTTTGTACAAATCAACTTCCTCTTCTTTAAGCCAATGTTTGCTCAACATCACCACCGTGAATTTCTTTTCATTTTCTATTTTGATAATAAATTCAACTTTGTTTCTCAGGCACTGAATATGGACATACAGTTCTTTACTGGTTTTGCATCATTTTCCATTTCAATTCTTTTCATGGATTTGGGGCTTCCTGGGAGAAGCGAGGGTATAAAAAATTGTTTATTGCCTCCTGGGTTCCATTTTCTTCATATTCAGAGGGTATTGCAGAATTGTGTTCTGATACTGCAAATTGGGACAAACATGTATACAAATTTGTATATGCTTGATTTGGTTCAATGTTTCAATATACTGGGTTTCCTTCTGAACTTGAAGTGATTGTTGATTTATATAAATCTAAAGAATTGTTATGTTTCGACCAAATATGCGGCGGATCTTTGTTAATAAGTCCCATGTATAGTGTTTCATTGTTGATATTTGCCTTTTGCATACTTTGTTAGTATCGTGCAATGCTTTCTGCTAGTATGTTCCTGCAAAATACTATTGCACTCTAATACATTGCTCATCTTTTTTTATCTGACATATGTTTTTTCAGTTTCAAGTTACTCGCATGTATCAAATCATTTTGATACCTTCCTTCATATCGGAATGATTCTGTTATGATAAGTAGTTTTGTTTGCTTCACTTTTGTAGTTGGTCAGTTAACTGTTGGTTGTATCTATTGGGCCAAAATATAATCAAATCATTTTCATGGTGATTATTTGCAGTACTTATGGTGGTGTTTAACAGTTCCTTGTAGCTTGAGTTGGCTTCTGTGATAAACTCACCTCCTGTAAGATGCAGTGGGTAACTTGCCATTCCCTTCCCCTTACGATCAAAGATAATTGCCAATTTCCTCTTTCGTTTTTTTTTTTCATTCGTTATGTCAAGTTCATCAATGAGGTTTTTGTCCATTTGTTCTAAGTATCCTTTGTGCATTTTTTTGTCAGGGTAATTTTCCGTTTGCCTAAGTTTACCTTTATAGAATTTTTCTCCACGCCACTGTTCATTTCGGCTGCCAGATCTACTGATGTAGAGATATCAAATTTCTTAATTTTTTCTGTTTGAGAACCAGTATTCCTCTTATCTGTAATTTTTTTGTTTGCCTCTTTTTGCAAATATTGTATCTTGGTTTGGAGTTCCCCTATGATAATCTTATAAATAATTATATCCGCTCTCTGGTTTCATTGCTTCTTTGACAAACAGTTCATGATCCAATTTTAATTTTTTGATGTATTTATCTCTACTATTTCCATCATCATTCAGTTCCCTAATAGTTCTGTGTCTGAGTAGCTCCTGTTAGTAAATTGATCACAACATTCGACTTTATTTCCTTTTATAATTCGTATTTTGTTTTTGATTTTCGCAATGCAGCTTTTATGCAGAATACCCAAGCAATTAACACAAACCGAGTGACTTACTGTTTTTGATTTACAGCATTTAAAATTAAAATTACTGGAGCACTGTGGAATCGTGTGTTCACTGACTGCCATCACTCACTGGAATTAACTTAATAATAATAATGACGTTTATTCGTGAAATAAAATCGATACAATAATATAAGAGTTGGGTATAGAAATGAATAAACATGATAATACCGACAGAAGTATCATACATACTTGTTTGTGTATCATACATACTTCCTGGGAACATTTCTCCAAATGGATTCAATCTGCAGCGATTCAAATCTAATGTGAAATACTACTTTCGCACAGGCACTGCTCTGAGAGCACCTCAAGAATTTTTCTGTTGTGCTTGTGTTTTGTTCTCCAAAAAAAGTAAAGACAATTATCAGATAATCTTTGGATGACTATGTGCTACTAGTTTCTATATCACATTATTAATTCAAGTATTACCTAATAATAACCATATAGATCAATAAATGAATCAATTCAGGAAATATTATTTGAATTTTTTTTTATTTGTTAGCAACCCACTCCGGCTCCGCACGGGTGCAATCCTTATAATAAATACACATATGAACGCGTGCCATTGCTGCTAATCATAAACTGCTTTTCGGCAAAGCGCGGCTTTTAACGCGCTATTTATAGGCAAGCGCCGCCGGCCCCCCTGCCGTTACCGCCACCATGTCCCTGCATTTAAAATCTGTAATATTTTCGAAAATATCCAATGAAATAACATGCTGTGGAAAGCCATATTGACATTTATTGATTGCACAATGTATTTTAGGTATTTAATTGGATAAGGATTGATGCTGTTTTGCTTAAAATCGCTTCGTAAATAGGTCATTGTCAAAAAATGGTTATTGTAGGTTATCCTAAGAGATAGACATATATCGCGAATTTTTTGTAGATCTCTTGTAGGTGTCCAATACTGTTGTAATTACATTATTTTCAATAATTTCATAGGGTTCAGCCAGCGTTTGCAATGTAAGCGCGAGAAATGTATTTATTCACGACATCACATTGGAAGCCTACGAAATTATTAGTGGTTCTCCACTATATTATGCATTTTCTATACATATAACCTTCCTATCGAATCACTCTATCTATTAAAAAAACTCGCATCAGAATCGGTTTCGTAGTTTTCAAGATCTAAGCATACATAGGAACAGGAAGCCAATTTGTTTTATACTATGTCGTGATTGAAGTTGCAATTCATTGTGAAATTTTCACTGAACAGTTTAATACACCACAACACGTATTTCACCATACAAAAGGTTTTCTCGGGCGTGTTCATACGTATTCAATTATTCATGATTAGTGCTCTATGTATCAATCTGAACCATTCAACCTTTTACCTACTTGATGACTGACAGTTTTGCCAGAGTTGAAAATTTGAACATTACGGCCTTATGCACCAATTTTTACCCAACTACTTGTTAAGTAACAACGTGCTTGATTTCAACAAATGGATAACATACTGTGATATACATCAATTATAGTTATATAAGTGTTTCAGTCTCATAAAAGCGATTTTCCGTTTTTGGGAAATGTGTTTGGAGAAAGTTAATGAGTTATCCAAATAGACCCCTAAATTTTTCACTACGTTCACTGGATTTTTTATATCATTTGATAATTTTATTTGCATATTTGTTCGTTCTAAATACGAAAATGCGCTTGAGGTGCCAATGAACAAATCTTGTGATTTACTTGGATTAATTTTCAAGTAGTGAGAGTCAGAATATCTTTTAATTGCATCTGGGTCTTCGTTTATGTTAAATTCTGCAGTTCTATAATATTCGGGTGGGAATTGAAAAGCCATCTCCGAATCATCAGCGTATTGATGTAACTCGCAATGATGGGTACTAAAATCCATGTCAAAAATATAAATTGAGAAAAAAATGTGCCCCAGAATAGATCCTTGTGGAACTTCTTATTCAATGGTTTTCAGAGAGGATCTAGCTATACATTCGTTTTTTATTACAGATACACACTGTGATCGAGAATCGAAGTAACTTCTCACCCAGTTGAAACTACCAGAGGATAGACCTAGATATCGGAGCTTTGATAACAATACGGGGTGACTGAAAGGCTTTTGAAAAATCCAAAAGTACCAGAGAAGTCACTTTGTGGTTTTCAATCGCCATTCTTGCATCATCTACGATATTGATAAGTGCAGTACTTGTACTATGGTTGTTTTTGAACCCAGATTGTTTCAAGTTGAGTAAAGTATTTGCTTTTAAAAAGTTACTGATTTGGGTGTTAACGTGACGTTCAATAATTTTAGAGATTGCAGAAAGGATGCTGATAGGCCTCAGATCTTTAAAATCTGTTGGTGCAGCTGTTTTTGCTACTGGTAAAATCATAGATTGTGTTATTTTTCAGTTGAATGAATCGAAACGTTTGTTGCCTCTCTTCCAATGTTCACCTTTCTCTACTAAAAATTTGAATATAAAAATATAAATTGCTTCAATATGAACTCATCAAAATGTAGTTATGAAGCAATTGATCTGTAATCATTATGATACCTAAGGCAATTGAATAATAAGTATTTATAACAGAAAATGTTGAAAATGATCATCACAATGAGTCCTTTTGAAATCTTACTTACGCCTTTTTTCATTCTGAATTTATCAAGTAATTGAAAATAGTGTGTCTTTACAGATGACACTTTGATGATAACAACTTTTGATTTTCTGACGATTTTCAAAAATACTTCTCAATATTGTTGTTCCATATGATCTCAGCCTGTTCGAAAAAGTATTTGCTTTCTGTTGTCTTTGGATGATTTCTACATATTTTTTTTGTATAAAGACGAAGTAGGAAGCCAAAACCTTCCTTTCTCAAAAATTAGTTTCTCATAAAACTATATCCTTTCGATTTAGATAATTCATGTGGTAACATAATTAGTTATACCAATCATTTATTTTTCATGAATCAGAGGAAGGATCCCAGAAACTCTTTGCAACATTTTTCAAATAATTAAAATGTGCCACTTCCTTGATTGTTATGATCTGACCACAAGCAGGTTAAACACTTACTTTGAATCAAGGTCGCTGAAGTAATGGAGAAATTGAGATACTCCGCAAAGATAATTATTCGATACAGCTGATATTCGTTAATCAGAAATTCTCCCGAAATGACATAAATGAATCGGTCTTCACGATTGCAAAATTTGTAGGAGCTCATGTGGGTCATGTGAAAAATACTTAAACAAGGGTTTTAAGCCTAAAGCTGTCAGCTGGAAAACATAATAATAATAATAATAATAAATGTCTTTATTGTTTTCAACTGATAAGGTTCAACAGTTATTGGAAAGTATGGATAGAAATATGGATAAGTTGAAAACAAATGGCGAAGTTCCATTTTTATAACGATAAATCTTTATTCATTGCTCTTCCACGCAACCTCAAAAATTCGCTGCGGTGTTTCCAAAGAATTATTATAAGATACACGTGGAAATTTAGGAGATGTAAAAACAACAACCTGAGGCGATTTTATTTGGGTAAGTCTTGTACGGTTTTAAAAAAATTTTGAACTTTTTACGACTAGGATCAAAACAGTGTTCGAAATGGTAGGCTGGCAAATTGAAGAAAAATTTCATTTTGGGAAAGTGACCTTTATATACAATGTTGATAAATTCATGTATGGTTTTTTGAAATTCTTCCTCAATAGAAATACTGTTGGTGCATGCAGTGGTAAACCCCCTATTCGAGGTTCAGCGTTGAGGGTCATCTATTATTGTATGGCATCAATTCCAGAATAATAATGAAAATGTGAAGTTTTCAATATAAAAAAATGAAGTCAAGTTTTCCGATAATTTTGATGATCAGTATTCATGACAAGCTTGAAGAAAGGGTGAAATGTATTATTTTTGGGGTAAGATTATTTGATACTTTAGGACAATTTTATTTGTCAAGAGTGGTATATACTGTCGTATTCAGTAGCCGTACAAAAAATGTTGGATATTATTGGAATTGAGTTACAAATAAATTTCAAGTTTTTGAAATGTACCTATTTCTTGATTTGTCATCATGGAAAGATAATGGAAACTGTACGTCGTACATTTTCTATTATGGATTCCATGTGGTAGTTTTCTTGTAGTTTCGATTATCTTCAAAGGTCGTTTGAAACATTACAAACAATTCATCAACAGAAAAATGAAAAACTCATGGAGTTTATGCCGTATATATAGTCTTGATGGCAGAAAAAATTATCTATCAGAATTATTTCCAGTGTGTTTTTTTTGTTAATGAAAAGAAAAGTTTAAAAAACCATTTAAAAAAATCATTCTTCGAAACAAATTAGATGAATTGCCAAATTTTCTCAATCAGTCTCCTTTTTCATGAAAATTATCTTTTCATCACTGTTTCTCCGTACCAATATATTTTCGAAAGCTGAAATTTTACATATAGGTTCATATTATGCTGAAGATGTGTATTAGGCAAGGATTTTCAAATATTCCATCTGGAGCGCGTAGGTTCATTTTATGCTGTAGATGTGCAATAAGGAAGGATGTTTAAATATTTCAACTTGGCGCCCACTGGGGATAAAACGGGAGCGCTTGCATTTGAAAATTACCTTTTCATCACTTCTCGAGTTATACGGGGAAACCCAAAAATGCTGTTATTCGTTTTTTTCGAATGGCATTCTTATATCGGAGAGTTTAAAAACTGGAAAGGGGAAATGATATTGAATTCGAAGTGTACAATGACGATGTATTTTTTTTAATACCTTTATTCATAAAATATATGTATATACAAAAATATACCTACCATCTATCTTATAAACTATTTACATGCATATGTATTTATAGTTCGGGCATTTAGAATTGAAACTAAAAATAAAATATTTTATTCGAAAAATTATCTATTTTCTCTGATTCAATTTTACTCCACCCATCCGCTCTGAGCATATCAATAAAATCTCCTATGTGTTTATGAACATCTGAATTGCAATGAACAATTCCACATATTGCCCAAACCCACACTCTTCTTTCCAACATATCATCTATCTTGACATTAAATAATTCTTTGGGTTCGGTGTACATAGCTGTCAATCCATATATCCTAAATATTTGTTTCTACTCCACTTCCATATATCCCTTTCTGGACCAAACGTTGTTAACCTATGTGCAATATTATCAGTCTCATTACATTTACTGCAACCGCACTAATGCTCAATGCATGTGAATACAATTTTTCTGCCACTGAAAATACTTCATTTATGGCTTTATAAGCACTGGAACGCCACCTTGTTGGTGTATATGTGTTCATTAGGATATTTGACCAGATGCGACTCCAATCATATTGGGGATGTTTGTGTTGTATTGTTGGGGTTTTAGTTTCCTTTCCCATTATCTGTCTATATATAACCTTAGAAGTTGCCAACTCGTTCTTGGTGAACACAATCCCTGAATCTCTGATACTTTTACTGATATTTTTATGTAAGGGTGCATACTATC
The DNA here is from genome assembly GCF_025532065.1 of Leptinotarsa decemlineata. Lineage (NCBI taxonomy): Eukaryota > Metazoa > Arthropoda > Insecta > Coleoptera > Chrysomelidae > Leptinotarsa > Leptinotarsa decemlineata. Next base: position 20,730,748 of record NW_027412556.1, on the reverse strand, counting down.
ATGATTATTTTCGAATATTTTATTCATCACCGATTTGTAAAAAATTTATTTTATTTTCAACAGTTGTCCATGACCTCGCTTGTGTTCTGAGAAATAAAGCTAGTGCCTTCCTATCGACATTGATCAAGTTCAATCCTCCTTTTTTATACGGCAGGTACAACTGATCTCTAGCCACTCTATATAAACTCCCTTGCCATATGTAATTTCCCGTGAGAAGTGTTATTTTTTGACTATATTTTTTCGGGAGAGGGATCACCTGTGCCAAATACCATACTTTGCACAAAACATATGTATTCACAAACCACACTTTCCTAATTAAATACAAATCTCTCACATAGTTCAAAAGTAAAATCAACCTTATATTTTTGATGACCGTGTCCCAATTTTCATTCACCATATCTCGAAATCTGTTTGAAATAATCACTCCCAAGATTTCAGTTTCTTTTTTTACTGGACATTTTATGGACATTTATTCTAGCATTTGCACCTTTTTCATATATTCTGATAATTCTGTTTATAGTATCTATATCTCTTCAGTTTTTGATATATACGGTGATATCATCCGCATACGCCGATATTTTCCTCAGACTATCCCCAATTTTGATACCCTGCAGACTGAAGTCAGCTATTCTAATGAAAGGTTCTATAGATAAACTAAACAGTGTCATTCTAATAAGAATAATTTGGGAAACATGTTATTCAACGCAAAACCCAAAAGGGATAAATGGAAAAATTCGGGCATATACAGACTAGAATGTGGGGACTGCCCAGCAGCTTATACAGGTCAGACAGGCAGAAACTTCGACATAACATACCGAGAACATGTATTATCAGATAAGAAATCAGCCATATATGGACATCTAAAAGAAAAAACCATACACTAAATAAAGGAAACATGAACATTCTTCATACATGTAACAAACGAAGGGAGATGAATTTATTGGAAGCGTTGGAAATAAATAAATTGTACAAGGACCCCAAGTTCATAACGCTCAACGACCAAGTAAATCTATGCAGCTCGCCCCTTCTGAATTTAGGAATTTTAGGATCCATCCAATAGTTGGTAATCGTGACATATTGTAATATTGGTAACGTGTTAGGTCAGGTACCTAGAGCAGATACCTCTCCACACTATTTAAGACGCAACTGTACAATTTGTGGTAGTTACTTGAAAATGGCCTTATAAGCCGAAACCGGTCGTAACGAATAAATAAACACCGTAGAAACTAGACAAAAGTATTTTCTTTATTCTATATTAAACGGTATCATTGACATAGGACAAACTTGTCGGATCGAAGTTTGTATGTTGAAACCATCTGACAGATATCCATTCAGTATGTAATAATAAATATTTCGATGAAACATTTCGTGTCAACATGGCCACCACCAACTTTTTTTTTGAATACAGACCTGTCTTTTTAATTACAGATATTGAAAAAGCAATAAATTTACAAATCAAGAGTATATCACATTTGATATTTTCAGAGCGTGACATTTGAAACAACTACTATCTTCAGTGACAACAATTTTAAATTACGGTCCTGTCGTCACTCAATTGTTTTGATTTCTCCAAAATATAATTCGGACAACCCAATAAATTCGACAAGTAGGTACCCTAATACAGTGAAAATTCGTACATTTTCGTTTTGGAAATTTTTTAATGCCGCAATCCTTCTTTCAAGAATTTTTTCTCCCTAATCAATTATAATTCGTAATATTTTTATAATTCTCAATCCATCTCAATTCATTCACTATCTAAAACGCGTAGGCTTTGCTTGGTTTCTATGACAGGAAAAATGAATGCGTTGTTGATATCTGTTGAGAACATCATATATGTGCATGTACTGTATGAACATATCAAAGATGTATTCAAATGATGAAAAGACTGATATGCTATTCAGTTATGCAAAATCAAGTAGAAACCTCGTGTTGACAAGGAATATGTATGTTGAGCTATATAGGTACTCGAATCGTCATATTCCGAACATCCAAATTTTTAGACGATTAGAAAGAAATTTGAGGGACTATGGTGTCTTGACAGAAAGAAAACAAGAAAATGTGTGGTAACTGGAAGTGTGAGGAATCAAATACATGTTATAGGTAAGCAAATATAATCACACAAAAATTTACATAGTGATAACATCTTTTTTTTTTAATTCAGGATTGGCCAGTTACGGAAAATTGTCCACGAAATGGGGATTTCTGTAAATTCCACCAGAACTATTTTGAAAAAGAACAGATATAAATGTTACAGGATATGCAAAGTTCATCACCTCAATGAAAGGGATTACGGAAGGAGAGTACGATTCGCGAATTGGTTAAGACGTAAAAATAGGGAAGTTGGAAAACAATAATATGGACGGACGAATCAACACTGGTTGGTTCACCAGAAATATCCATCATAGGTGGAATAATACATATGAACATTTACATAAGGAAACCAATTCCCAAGAAAGGTTCGAAATAAATGTTTGGTTGGGAATTGTGGGAACAAACCTTCATTGGCCCTTTCTTTTACAATGATAATTTGAATAGTGAATTGTATCTTCATTGTCTATTCAAAAAAATCGATGGCTACTTAGATGAATTGTCACTGAATATCCGCCATGAAAAACAATGTTTTCAACAGGACGGCGCTCCTCCCCATAATGCAGCAAAAGTAAGGGAGCATTCAGATGCCATATTCCCAAGAAAATAGATTCGAAACAATGGACCAATTAACTGGCCAGCTCGATCCCTAGATCTTACTCCTATAGATTTTTTTGTCTGGGGATAGGTACATGAAGGATAACGTATTTTCAACACCAAGTATACATATCGACTATCTCAAACAAAAAATCAGAGATGTATGTATCAGTATTACACCTATTATGCCAGAAAATTGCCAAAAAATTGTCTGGACTGACAACTTATGTGCATTCAACGAAAAAGTCGTCAATTCGACTCATGCAGCTTTGATTTTCCGTATTGGTTTCATTTTTCCCAAAAGTTCATGATTAAATAAATTGTTTTTATGTTTGATTGTTGTCACTGATGATGGTAGTTATTTCAAATGAAATGCTATAAAATATCATGTGTGATATACCCTTGGATTGTGAATTTATCGCTTTATCAATATCTATGATAAAAAAGACAGGTCTGTATTTAAAAAAAAGTTAATGGTGGCCATGTTGGCAAGAAACGTTATATCAAATATTCATCATCACATTATCATAGTACACTCATAATACAATAAAAAAATTCATTTTATGATATCCTCCGAAATAACAATTCCATTAAAAAAAGAAAGAAAAACAGCATTTTTGGTTCACCCCGTATAACTCGAGAAGGGCGAAAGTCCCCGTAAATTTTTTTTGGCCATTGTATTGTTCCCGATGACAGTTTCCTTTTTTTTTTCATTCAATCGTGTTCTTATCTGTTACGATTTAAAATATACAATGTTACCACATGATAAAAGAAACGGCCTGTTTTGGTTACTCTCTTGACTAACTTCGTTGAGACCTTCGTTTCCGTATCAAAAGGGGTATATCTTTAGGGGGGTTCATTTTTTTAAAAAGAAAGCTTAGGGCTCTCTTTTTTCAATACAATAAATGTGGAAATCTTTTAGAGAATGAAAGTAGCAATCAATACAAAGATGAGTAGATTATACAGAGAAATACCTTTCAGACACTAACTGAAACTACTTTTATATAACTATTGAATTACACAAAAGAAACATTTTTGAAAATAAATACGTCATATAAACACTGAATTATACTATTTAATTTGTATTTCAATGGAATTGAATCAGATATCATTCACAGTATTGCTACACAATATAGTGATTGAAAGAAGTGAAATATCACACTGTTATCCTCACTGGTAAGCATCAGATGTTTCGCCATAAGATACCTGCCTTGTCAGCTCTTCAGAACCAAATATGGATAACATTATAAAAAAAAAACATTTCTTGTCACGGAATGAGTTCAATATACTCATGTCATTGATGACACTCATTCGTTTATCTGATTGAATTCTTGCCATAGAAATCTTGTTTTTATTAAAAGGAAGGAAATCTTTCAAAGAAAGGAAGGAAGTAATCAATTTGAAACTCTATACATGAATGTGTAGATCATGCAAAGAAGTAACTTTCAGACACAAACTGAAAGAAAGACCTCCTGAAACAGCTACCTTCATATAAACATTGAATTATACGAAAGAAAAAATTCTTTCGAAACAAATACTTCCATATGAACACTGAATTATACAAAAGATACTTTTCTCTACTCAGTTTGTATTTCAAACATTCATGGTGGAATAAAAATCAGATATCATTCAAATGAGTTCTACTTTAAATGAATGGTAACAAATTGCACTTACATGGAACACTGTCATCCTCACTGGTGTACATCGATGTTTCGCCTTAAGACACTTGCCCTAAGGCTCTTCAGTACCAAATTGAATAACATTATAGAAAATACACACAATTCATTCATGAATAAGCTTGATATGCTTATGTCATCGAAGACATCGTAATGACATTCATTCACCTATTTGATTCAATCCCAGCCGAGAGGAAGATTTCCTCATCCTTTTTTTTCGCATCAAGATGGAGTAGTAGAAAGACAAAAACTTTCTTTCACAAAAATCAATCACTCCTTAAAATATAACCCCTTCAATTCTAGTAGGAAAATGTTTTGGCTTTTCACTTCTCTATCCTAAAAATATACACCCTACAGTTTGAACAAGAATTCTATCACTGGAATTTAATCAAATGATTATTCACTATGAAGATAGCTTCGATGGGTAACAGGATAACTTTCTTCTTTAAAAAACAATTGTTTTTTGTTGACGTTTACTTTCTTCTTCGGAGCTCAAAAAGTAGTTTCTTCGTGTTGACAATATTACGACATGAATCAAACGTTTGTTTCATGTCGTTTCATGTTGGTGTTGTCTCGGTAGTTTGTCTGATGCAATGTTTTTCATTTTGTATCTAATATTTCTGATGGATTTCAAAATAGTAATATTATCAACACGAAAAGTCAGCTAGATAATAATTGTTTTTCAGAGAAAAACCCATCCAACCTTTCTTCAGAAAAATAATTGGATCACTAAACTAGTTAACTAATTATTTTCTATGTTGTGTAACAATCCTGTGAATGATATATGATTCTATACCATAACGAATATTAGGAATACAAACTGAATACAAAAAAGTGTTTTTGTATAATTCAGTGTTCATATAAAAGTATATTTGTTTCTGAAGTATTTTTTTTTCATGTGATTGGAGAGAGTTATTTCTTCTAATTTATGTCTGAAAGTTACTCCTTTGCATGATCTACACATCTCTGTATAGAGTTACCTTTTAGAAATTGATTATTTTCTTCCTTTATTTGAAAGATTCACACATTTTTTTTGTATATCAAGATAAAGAAGTGAAAGGCCAAACCCTTTCTTTCCCAAAAATTAATTTTTCCTAAAAATGTACTCCTTTCAATTCGAACAAGATTTTTATGGCTGGGATGAATGAATGTTATCACGTTCTGAGTAGATTAAACTAATTTCGTCGTAAAATTATGAATGAATTGATAGTTTTTTCTCATTATAATATCCACATTTGGTACGGTAGAGCTGATGAGGCAAGTGTCTCACGCCGAATGAGAGTGTTCCATGTAAGTGAAATTTTACCTCTTTCATTTACTATATTGTGTAGCAGTCATGTGAATGATATCTTATTTACCTCCATAACGAATATTTGGAATACAAACTGAATAGAGAAAGGTAGTTTTTGTATTATTCAATTTTCATATAAAAGTATTTGTTTCGTAAGTTTTTTTATATGAAAAAATTGTTTTCAGATGGCTTTTTCTTTCAGTTTGTGTCTGGAAGTCACTCCTTTGCATGATCTACACTCTTTTTTATATAGTTTCATTTTTGAATTCGATTGCTTCCTTTCTTTCTTTGAAATATTCCCCAATTTTTTATATCGATATCGAAAAGTAGGAAGTCAAAACCTTTTTTCCTAGTTATTTTCTCTTTCCGATTACAGACTGAATTGAAAACTGTAATCTTATTATACAAAAATCTCACTGATATGATAATTGGATAACGAGAGCTAGAGTTTTTCAATGGAATCAAAAGTATTTCGCCTGAATATGAATATAAATTCTGCTATTTGGTGTTGTGAGAATGATTGCACATGGGAAACGAAACTCTTTCTGGTGATATTCGATGTTAAGAGTTTATTGATGAATCCCTAAGGATTATAAAAACGAAATAAGGAAATAAGTTATTTTGAAGTTCCTAAATGCATGTACCAATGAACCATTTTTCGAATTGAAGAGGACTTCTAACAAATAGAATTTGGAATAACTTTGTTATCGGTTCAGGGTAACATTTTCATAAAACATTCGGAGGAAACATACATCGAGACTCACCAGAATGGCCCAAAGACATGGTGGAGACATACTGATGTTTATGACCCAGATGACATCAATGGTTCTTTGAATTATTTGGGTTCAAAAGAACCCACAATGAAATTCGCGATAGGAAGAAAAGTTCATGGATCCACTATTTTTTCTCGATGCAATGATCAGAAAATCGATAAATAAATACTCCTAACACAAGTGGTCATCGTAAGATAACTCATTCCAATGAATATCTCCACTACAAATCTAATCGTCACGCTAGTATCATTTTCCAATACGATAACCATCTGGGGAGAGCAATGTATAGGAGTTTCATTTCATCCGGGCTGGTAGGTCGTGGTCGATTGGAACCTAAGTTCCGAACGTTTCATCTGCTACTGCGGCACGCATTTTATCAGCGGTATATGTGTTGACTGCGAAAACAAAGGTATATCTCGAGGTATTAGCAACGACAGTCATCCCGGATTTTATACTCTTCAATTGTCTTCGATATTCATAACGTTTGCACTTTCTACACCTGTATAAAGTTCTCTATAATAGTTGGCACCTTTCAGATTGAAGAAAGTGAAAAAACCCAAGAAAGGTCAATGAAAAATTTCTCCAGGAAAATAACTCTCGTTCGAAATTCACTTTGATATATTTTCATGACGAAGGTTGATTATGATATCTGATAGTGAACAAGTACGAGTACATTTGAAACGTGATAACTACCTTGAGATATTGTGTATATAAAGGTGAAGCCTGCTTCATTTCCCATCTTTGGTAATTATTAAGAGTTAGCAGAAAGTCGGTTGATACTAATTTGTTCAATTGTCATTTGATGATAATTTCGCCAAGTTGAAGTGCGATACAAATTTGGTTTCTCTTTTTGTTCGGTATCAGAAAATAAAAACTATTGAACAAAATACAATTCATTGAACTATTTTTCCACAAAAGTTATGGTTTGCCGACCTCTTGAAGATGAAACATTGTCAATCACCTTCAAACAAATAATTCAAATTGAGCTATTATATTTTCAAACTGAATTGAAGTAGAAATAATATAAGTGATTTTGATTCTTGAAGATATAACTGACAATTTCGATTCCATTGGTACTGAATTGTGTTCATGTTTATATTTCTAACTCAACACGTATCATTGTATGAGTCCAATATGATATTATTACCGATAGTTGGATCGTTTGGAGTTTCCTAGCGATAAAATACTATTTCAGGTTGAGCAGAAGTTATTGGTGCGATAAAATACATACATAACTTGACAGGAATGAATTATTATGGAAATATATTGATGGACATGCATTATATTATATTCATATCGTACGGTGCAGGTACATAAAAATATGTTGGTCGTTTTGAAACGAAAACACTCCCATTCATATTCTGAATGTTCTCAAAAGTGTAATTTGTGCTCTTCGATCATAACATGTTTACGAAATTCAAAAAAGAATCAGATTATCACTTCAAGTGATGTTTCCATATATGCTGAATAATGATTTCTTACAACGTACACCAATTCCTGTTTTTTCTGAATTTTGCGATACATGACATAATCATCATCGTTTTGAGGTTCGAGTCAGTACACCTCAAACTTCACTGTTCAAGAACTTTTTCATTTGTAGAACTGCGTTTATATGGCATGAACTTCCTGAGAACTCTCTCTCTAGCGATTCAAATCCAATGTGAATCACTACTTTCGTAAAGGCACCGCTCTTAGGGCGCCTTAGAGATTTTTCTGTAGTGATTGTGTTTTTGTCCTCAAATAAAAACAAACTCCCAAATCAGCATGAACAAATGGGCACAACTTTCGATTTTCATGATTTCTCCATATGTATATAGTTTGGTATATATGTTGTCAAATATTCTTGTTTTTTTATTTGGTCATAGCGATTAACATTAAGTTAGAAGTGAGGTACAGACTTACGTTTGTAATAATGATAACAATGAGTTAATTCGTCTATTTGATCAGTTACGTGGCATCAGACATGTCATAAAAGAAAAATATATAAACAATACTAACTAACGGTCCACAGCATTAACATAGATCGGACACTCAAGACGGCAAGAGAATCATAATTGTAATCGCTAGGCGCATTGTGTGTATATGTTTGAAGGGTCTGATGGAGCAGGTGGTAACATTGCCTGGGTTCTGAAGTGAAACTGATTCTATGTGTAACGGATGAAATTTTGAAAATGTGTCTGGCATCACCTAGAGAACACGTAGTGGTGATTCAATCAGAAAGTTTGATAATCACTCAGCAGAAAAAATTTCAACCCTGAAGGAACAATATAAATGGTAGTATAAAAGTAAATGACATAGATTAATTTTCTATAATAGTCAATTTTCACTATTAATTGAGTCGTCTGACTTTTCACAACAATAGTTTTTTTCTTTTAAATGCCAGTTTTGCCAGACAAAAACAGATAAAAAAAATTCAAGGCGAAATCAAGCTTGTAGTAGACGTTCCAACCTGAATCGAATAAATATCAAGGTAGTAATGGGAGTTATTAGTGGAAAATAGAAACCAAAGTCCTATCTCAAAAGTAAAGATAGTCTCTAAACATCTAGTGAGAATATCGGAGCAACTAGATCCTATATAACTGCTAATGAAGATTACCTGAATCCTGAATGACATGTGACAAGTAATGAAAATGAAGAACAAACACTATTTCTGAAAATTTCTCTAGATGGCGTCTAAATGAGACCTGTTGATTTCGAAATCAATTTCAATACAACCAAATGAACTCCTATAAAAATAAAGTGTCAAACCGCGCCCTTGCCTCCGCAACTTCAAGAGCAAGTCATTTCCACCTGCGCTATTTTCTTACAGAAAAAAAAAACAAGCGAACAGGTGGAATAGCGAACAAGATTATGTGAGTATTCGTATATGAACTGGATGAAACAGAATGAAAGAATTTTCTTTCTGAATGGTATAATGGAAAAAAGCGATTTTTCATTGTGTAGAACAAGAATCCAAGAAAGTATGTGAATCAGCCTGTATGATTCACGGTGGTTGGCACATTAGACGTTTCTGGTGAACCAGACAACGGATCACTTTTGAAATTTGACAGAGAGCATATTCGGAAATTATTTACCTATACTAAAACCAATAATGATTGAGAGTAGAAGTAAGCCCAGTTGACAGCAAATCGGGGGCGTGCTTATTAATTTTTGAGAGGGTTAAGAATGAAAGAAAAATTCTTAGTACAATTAGTTAAAATATTCCTACACATTTTTTATTTATTTCATTAAAACTTTGCAATATCGTAATTTACCTAATCGTTGTAGTCATTAGGTGGGCCTTATGAAAACGGAGTGATAATCGTGGTAATTATAGTAGGTACCAAATAAATTAACAATATTAATAAAAAACAAATATATATATATATATATATATATATATATATATATATATATATATATATATATATATATATATATATATATATATGTACAGGGTCCTGCAACAGTGGCGCGGTGTTCCATATCTCTATATAGGAAGCAGATAGGAATCTAATTATCTATAATATTACCTTATTGCTCGGGCTCGACAAAATAAAAATATTGGCGGTCACACAGGGTGTTAGATTTTTTCTGGGCGGATCCCAACTGTGTCTTTTTGAATGGCAACCTATATTTTTTATCGCTTTTTCGGTTTCTTCATAGAAAATAAAATAAACTTTATGTATATCTGCACTTCGAAAATATTGATGGTTTTCTAGATATCTAGCATGACAGGTTTTTTTTTCCAATATTCGTCACTCAGAATATTTGAAATTATAAAGTGGTGCCAAGTCCAGTTGAAATTTTTTTCTGGTCGAATATTCTTCATTGGTAACTCTCTCAAACGATATATCTGAAATCGACCTGTGATATACAGGGTATGAAAAACCGCTTGCCAAATATTGTAAATGAAAATTTGCAAAATCTTCCTTATATTAAATGGAACACCCTGTATATTATTGATCCATAAGAAGCGCCAACGAAACCTCTACAAATTTCATTAAGTATTCCCTATGGCTAAGTTCAATAGTTTTTCTTAAATGAGCATTTCTTTCGAAAAATGGTCATTTTTTTCAAAGCGAAATCCATTTGACGACTGATAAGTATATACAAAAAATACCCTTTCCTTAAAATATCGCCCATTCCTAAAATTACCTGTTGCTAGATAAACAAGTTGCGAATTACACCACAAAATGGACGTTCTTGAATAGTTACAATAATTTCAAAAATCTCGGAATTTGTGCCATATTCTTTCGGTATAAAACAACCTTTCAGCGAATGAAATATTTATTGGAAATCAAGTAGTCTGGCAAATGACAGAACAAAATATTTGGCTGCAAATGAATATTGAAATTTTTAGTCAATCGTGAAGTTGAACTGTCGGTATAATTTCATCAGAATGTTGTTATCAAAAAGTGATTTGATTGATATGATTTTCATATTAGGTGAATCAGACAGGAATTATTTATTGGCAAGTAGAATTTATTCTCAACGGTATCCAGATAGAAGGCATCCAGATGAAAGATCTTTCCGAAAGGTCTTGGGACGATTCGTTGAAACTGGATCTATTAATTATTCCAAACATGAGCGCATCAAGCCAGCTACTAATGAAGATAATGAATTGCAAGTTCTTCTTGCTGTTGAAGAAGATCCTAGTAGGAGTCAACGACAAATTGGGGAAATAGTGGATATAAGTGAGAGATCAGTGCAACGAGTATTGAAGAAACATCGCTTGCATCCATACCACGTTCAGTTACATCAAGAACTACTGTATGCTGATTTCGAGAAAAGAGTGAGATTTTGCAATTGGGCCATGAACAAAATTCGTCGAAACGAATATTTTTTCAATAATATTTTATGGTCGGATGAATCGACATTCCATAAAAATGGATTTGTAAATCGACATAATTACCATTATTATGCGACAGAAAATCCTCACTTATTGAGACAGGTGGATTATCAACATAGGTGGTCGTTAAATGTCTGGGGACGCATCATTGGAGAATATGTAATTGGTCCATACTTTTTTGAGGGACATATGAATGGTGCAATGTATCTCAATTTCTTACGAAATGATTTACCAGGTTTGTTAGATGATATTCCTCTTGACCTCCGCAATAGAATGTGGTTACAACATGATGGTGCACCTGCTCACTATTCGGCAGAAGTGAGAGATCATCTAAATGAAGTATTTCCCAATAAATGGATAGGACGGAATGGGCCTGTACGGTGGCCCGCTAGATCACCAGATTTGACGAAACTAGATTTTTTCTTATGGGGATACATAAAAAATATGGTTTACGTTGAGCCACCAACTTCTCCCGAAAATATGCGACTTAGAATAACGAATGCTTTTCGCAGCATTACACCAGCTGTCTTGCGCAGGGTAGAACAGTCTTTCAAACATAGACTTCAGCTCTGCATTCAAGAAAATGGAAGAAATGTTGAACATATTTTATAAAAGTTTCATTATCAACCTTAATTAAACTCTCCCTTTTGTAGTTTTGTAATTTGCCAGTTGACAAATTTGAATATCTAGAACTCAAGCTCTGAATGAATATAATAACATGAAAAAAATAGTTATTTATAATGTTTCTTTCTTTTAACTTGTTTGGTTTGATATTGCACGATTTATGAGTGAAATTCTGCATCCAATGAAAAAATAATTTTCCATTTAGCAAAAAGTGATAGGTACATACATTTATTTCGTTAAAAAATATTTGTTTGGACACCTTCTAATGTACAAAATTGAAACAAGATATCTTTCGTATATTTTTATCAGTCGTCAAATGGATTTCGCTTTGAAAAAATGACCATTTTTCGAAAGAAATGCTCATTTAAGAAAAACTATTGAACTTAGCCATAGGGAATACTTAATGAAATTTGTAGAGGTTTCGTTGGCGCTTCTTATGGATCAATAATATACAGGGTGTTCCATTTAATCTAAGGAAGATTTTGTAAATTTTCATTTACAATATTTGGCAAGCGTTTTTCATACCCTGTATATCACAGGTCGATTTCAGATATATCGTTTGAGAGAGTTACCAATGTAGAATATTCGACCAAAAAAAAATTTCAACTGGAGTTGGCACCACTTTATAATTTCAAATATTCTGAGTGACGAATATTGGAAAAAAAAAACTGTCATGCTAGATATCTCGAAAACCGTCAATATTTTCGAAGTGCAGATATACATAAAGTTTATTTTATTTTCTATGAAGAAACCGAAAAAGCGATAAAAATATAGGTTGCCATTTAAAAAGACACAGTTGGGATCCGCCCAGAAAAAATCGAACACCCTGTGTGACCGCAAATATTTTTATTTTGTCGAGCTCGAGCAATAAGGTGATATTATAGAAAATTAGATTCCTATCTGCTTCCTATATAGAGATATGGAACACCGCGCCACTGTTGCAGGACCCTGTATATATATATATATATATATATATATATATATATATATATATATATATATATATATATATATATATATATATATATATATATATATATATAAATATATATATATATATATATAACTTTTATTCACTATTGGGTTGCAGCAATTGATAAGTGAACTCTTTATGACTATTCTCAAGCTTTCGAGTAACTTAAACTCATCGTCAGGGGTACTAGAAAATACAAATTACAAATTTTTGATAATAGAATATAGTATAAAAAAATTATAAATGTACAAATTTTCGTCTAATCTTCAACCTCAGATTCGTCACTGTTGCTACCGCTATCATCAAAGTGAATTATGATTGGTTCAATATTGTGTTCAATACGGTTGTCTACGTCCCACATTTTTTGCTACTCTTTTAAAACATGCTGCATGCATTTCTTCCAGTCTTCTGCAGAAACAGTTTTAATAGCTTCTTGTAGGTGATGTTGCACGTCCACTGATTTAAATGTTCTGTTTTCTCGTGCCACATATCCTTTTACTTGCGCCCAGATTAATTCCATTGGGTTTAATTCGCAGTGGTATGGTGGTAACCTTTAAACTGTAATTCCACGACTTAACGCCATTTCATCCACTGCGAATTTTTTATATTTGTCTGTGTGTAATTTTGTTATCTGAAATAGTTCTGCCTTTGAACTATCTTTGTTATATTGGATGTTCTTATTAATTAACAATTCTTGAATTGCTGCTTTTTTCCACGATTGTTTCGGTAATGGTTCTAAATGTCGACTATGGTATGGGGCATTGTCCATGACCATGTCAGACCCAGGTTCCACAAGTTGAATGATGCCTTTAAACCATTTTTCAAACACCTCCGCATTCATCTCTTCATGATAGTCGCCTGTTTTCTTAGATTTAAATATTAATTCACCATTTGGTAAAAATCCACTGTCGCTTCCTATATGCGTAACTATCAGACGACTACCTTTTCCAGATGGCTGTTTCAACCCAACTGACAAACCTTCAATGAAGGCTTGTCGTGCACGTGTTATATTACCATCCTGTCATACTTTTTTGAGCGTATGTCCTTGGTTAACCCATGTCCCGTCGATGAAGTACAATTTTTTTTTGAGCTTCCGAAATTTGTCAATTTTTCTTAGATACTTTCTTCTCCATGCTATTATTTCTTGACGTTCAATGAGAATGCTTTTCCTGTCAACTTTTCCGTACGTAAATTTCATTACGTGTACAAGTTTACTAAAAGTTTCTTTACCCATTTTTGGGACCAATTCATGATCGCTAAGTGCCTCCAGAACTGTTTGTAGTGTGGGCAGCTCATTTCTGAAAAAGAAACTGTGAATAGTTCTGCGTATACCTACTGGTTTTGGCTTCTTCATCAACTGTGATTTTTTTTCTTCCGCTACTAGTTTTTGGCGTTTGTACGTCCCCATGAATTTCTGCTTCTCTTAGTGTTTTGTAAATCGATGATTTTGGTACACCGGTATAATCAGAGCACATATCAAATAATTTATCTTTTGTAATGTCACCTCACAAACCACAAGAGGAGACTAAATCATCTGTCGATAACAAATAAGACAGATGGGTATCCGCGGCTAAGCTAAACAGTGGAGACGGGAGTGGGTTAAACAACTTAGCAAATTTCAAATAGATCTTAATGGGCGCCAGGTAAATTTAATCCTCCAGATACCCTAAGTAACTCACAATATCAATAACTTACCAATTAATATTGGAAATAAAAGATAAAGATCCCCAATATGATTTATTCAGTAATCCTAACTTACATGGATTAACCAACAACGCTTCTAAGACAACAATGCAATATCCACACTACTACGCGATGTTCAAATGTCAATACAAGAGCGCGATGTATATACCACGAATTCAATCAGCCATAAATTACGGTAGTAACGACGCTCAAAAGAAACTACAATACGTCAAGTAAAACTACTACGAAAATTGAGTAGGTGAAATCGTAAATACTAGTATTGGAAGGTTAAAACAAATTCGTTTGCGTCGCGTGAGCTCAGGCGTAGGCGCATCGGTGTCAACAAGCAATCGTGAAAGGACGAAAATACCTCAATTTCCGTTTCACAAATATCTATATCAATCAGGTATCAATAAACAAACTCTTAATCAATAAACGATAAACAAACACTATATCAACAGGTATCAATAAACAGAAGGGCAAACAATTATTCAAATATGTCAGTATATCACAAATTTTAAATTAAATCAATTATAACTTGCGTGCTCCTTTTGGGCCACCCGGTATATGGTGTTAGGCTACCCCGTGGTTCGACGGAGGTGGATCACCCTGTAGTACGGCGGAGATGGATCACCCTGTAGCACCACCAAGATAGATCACCCTGTAGGGCACGACAAGCTGGACCAGTAATGGATCACCAAATAAGATCCAGAAAGATAAAAAAAACTTAAAGAAGAAGAAAAAAAAAAGGAAAACAGGAAAACAGGAAAAAAAAGCAGGAAGAAAAAAGGTAAACAGGGAAAAAAACCTTAACGAAGAAAAAAACCCTATGGAAGAAAATTCTCAATCAGAATCAGATAAAAACAAGGTGAGATTCAACCCCCATTCAATAGGGACTATTTGACTAATCAATACCCCTGGTATATTGGGTGCCCTGTATAACCATATAACCCGTAAAAAAAATCAAGAAAATTGAATGAGTGTTGAAACCTCTCTTCAATACTAATATTCAGTTGAGATATAAAGATGGAATCAGAAATTACTAAAATCATCAAAAACACATTTAATGGTAAAATTCTTACCCTGGCCAAGGGGTTTTCTATACGTTTCTTCGTGTGCGGTGCTCTGCACGGAAGTCCTACTGGGACTTGATGAGTGACTAAGGGCCTTCTGTTTCTTATGAATCTAGAGACGAGAAACGAAGGTTGTAGAATTGAAGAGGTGATATCATAGCTAAGACCACATGAGAGATGCGACAGTGATTCAGACATCCCTAATTTCGGAAATCCTTCCACCTGGCACGAGTTCGGTAACCACCACAAATCCTCAAAAGAGCTTAAGTTTCAGACTGCAAATATCCACACCAAAATGACCAATCAGTCTTCCACTATACAATCCTGACTTGTAGAAATAATCCCCGTGAAGGATGGCACAAATACAACCAAATATATCCTACAATCAGTCTGATGGTACGCTTTGAACTCCGAACCAAGCTCACCGAAAGCCAACTTCCGAATACTAAGGAGACTGCCACATCTGACAGCTAACCAGTTGTTGCCACAGTGCGTCCAATCTACACTACAAGCACCAAGGGGGCGCTGTGCACAACATCAGAACTCTATCAATTCCTCCACAGCCACTTGAGACATCATCAACAAGTCCATGACCCATCAAAACTCCTTCTCAAAGCAATGCAACCCTGAAACAACCCTTGACAACTTGAGTAACCGATCAATCCTCCACCCGTGAACAACTGTAGAACTAGTTCGGTGTAGCTCGTCGGAACGACACTACGAAAGTTCGGCGGATGTCAACCAACAGCTGTCTCTTAACCTTGTATATTAGAATGTTTACAAAAGTATTCACTCCAACCTATTTTCAACTATTTACCAATCCTTATTCATGCGATGGAATAGAAACATATAAGGTAAGTCGTCACATCTTTTCCATTCAGTACGAATATTTGAACATTCATCTTATGCAGAATATTTACCGAAAATATCAAACAGTATTCAGAAACCAGAGCTAACTAGTATTGTTTTTCAGGCGATATGACTCTAATATGTAGTAAACCTTCTGGAAGTGATGAATAACAATATATGCAAGAAATATTCTTGGAAAGGTATAGGGAATAAGGCAGACAACGGCTGAAAAAAATGATAGGTGAAGAAAACTGAGAAACAAACAATAACAACTATTTCAACCTAGCGAGGAATTTCGGATCTCCAACGTCGATTGGCAATAGGAGAATGCGTAAGTACTGGTCAAAGCAGTTAGTCAGGGAGCATACATTTATTCTTGTACATTTCAGGTATGGTTTTCTATGGAACGGAAGATTCCCATGATGTTAAATGAATAAAATCAACTTGTAACTGAATTACATTGTTAATATCCTTTGAATAAAGATCTTAAAAGGTAAGGTAGTGTTTTGAAAGGTACATAAGAGCAGTTTGATCTAGTGCTAAATTGAAACGTAACAGTAATTGTGGAACTTAATGATGTAGAAATACCCGGTTGGTTATTCGGAGGTACACACGTAGAATTACAGCACATATGCACAAAGTCATCTTTTGGTGGCTGATGATCTCTTTCAAGACAGTGAAATACTCGCAGTACAATATGTTTTTCTCTTACTGACCGAGACTCCGACCGTTTTACCTTTTTCGACGTGGAAGGCCCGACCATGTCTCCCATTTTTTGAGTAGTTTGAGAACGGTGTAGAAATATAATTATGTAACGCTTAAACACTTATTAGCACTATTATTTTCACCAATTGTTATCACAACACGTCGATTGCTGACTAACTTAACTGTAAAACGTACAATTCACGCTGTATAATTCACAAACCAATGATACGCTCATGGCTGCAAGTACATTAGTGAGGACTGCAACGATGAGATGGAAGTTACGGTAAAGAGACAAAGACAGAAATATCGTTGCGTACAGCTTTGCCACTAGTTGTAATAAATATCTAACACTATACAGAAAATAATGAATTTTTACTGATCAGTAATCAGGAAATGTATAAGTATTACTCATTACAAGCTCATTACTGATTTTTGTCATAAATTATACCTTTTAATCGTACTTGTATTGTGTATTATCTATAATTTGCCACAACCTACAACTCTACTGCTTACTATATTTTGATTCTGCTATAAACTGGTAACGTAAAATTTAGATATGACAACGCGCTTCACTCTCAATCATTATTGGTTTTACTATAACTGAAATATTTTTGACAATGCGGTGTTGCCACTTCCATTAGAAAGTAGTAAAAATTTTGATTTTTTAAATGGAATAATATAATATTATTTCAGGAATCTACAATAACTCAACAACGTTTTCTGCTATTTTTCTATACCTATTTCGAAATAATAATAACGACAGTTTTGTCACTTCAGAAGTTTCGAATATCCCCGAAATAATGGAACAAAACTATTCAAAGTAAATTTGAGAAACGTGTAGAAAGTTAAACGATAGGTATTCGAATATATCGCTAATGAACTTCAAATTCATGCGAATTTAGAACAATTTTAATATGTTTGTGTGAATAAAAAAAAAAAAACGTAAAAACTTGAATACTGGAAACATTGATATGAATAGATGAAAAAGTATAACAGTCATGTGCAATATTTCAAAATGCACTTCAAAATGCGGGTGTTGACTACTTTCGTCCTGGCAGATCTGATTTCATGAAGATCCAAATCATCAAATGTTTGGATAATTCTTTCTAACAATTCATCTCTCTGACGCACGGGTGTTCTTCTTCTAATATTCCCAACAGATAAAAATCTAATGAATTAGGATCGGGTGATCTCGCTGGCCAATTCCATTGTCCGAAGCGCCTTATCCATCGATCGTTAGAAAGTCTGTCAAGTTCTGCACTAAATTCTCTTGTACGATGTGCAGGAGTTACGTCTAGTCGGTACGAATATTTTTGATAGTTTTAGAGTGGCAGATTATCGACGAAGCAATTTAGAGTATTCTCCAATCTATTTATGTAGCTTCTGGGTATTATTGATTCCTCGTATATCGTGTACCTCAATTTGTTGTCTATTAGCATGCAGAAGACTTTGAAACAAAATTTTTCTTGTAATTCGGCTTCTTCTGTGACGTGAGGATTTTCATTGGACCAATAATGGCAAATTTTTCTATTGTGAACTCCTCCTCTCAAAAAAAAATTGAATGCTTATCAAGAACATTTCACAAGAGTCCACTCTCTGTTGAGGGTCTTGAGGCTTCATTGCTTCTGTTTTGGTGAATTTATAATCATGCATCCCATGTGTTTGCATGATTCTTTGAACCGATAAATGTTTCTTACCCAAATGTTCTTCAGCACTTCTTATCGATTATTTTAGTTATCTTCAGAAGTAACGGGTCGAAGCAAATTTCTTGATTGTTTTCAAATTGATTCAAATGCATTAAAATTGTTCTGAATTCGTATAAATTTCTTGAGGTTCATATACGGTAGAATCGGATACCTTTCGTTCAACATTCAACATGTCCTACATGATGATGTTATCACACTGTCCAAAAATGATAAAGAAATTCATAACAACTTCGTTTGAATAGTTTCGTTTCACCGTTTTGAAGGTATTTGAAACTATCTAACCTATAACCTACTATAGCCTACGATTTTGAAGTTAAAAATAGACTAGCAGCTGTTACTTTTTAAAAATTATTATTGAAAACTAACGTAGTCTGTAACGGAACCTACCACACGAAATTGAAAAAAAAGTTCCATGTCAAAAACTAATCTTATCTACCCGAATTACCTAACCTAGACTACTGAGTTGGAGAGTGCAGTTGGTAGGTTCAGATGACTATTTGCAATGCATATATGCATAAGCTATGCATGTAGGCGATTGAGAATACATCATGGTTTCCACATTCTAAAAAAAGGTACGACTATTCGTGGTCTTGTTTTCTTAGCGTTCGTTTCGTAATAGGTGTATCGTGAGTTCAGTTGTTCAAATTGCGACGTTGTTTGTGATGTTAGTATGGAGTGATGCCATAAATCATGCTTCTCTTTGCTCAGTGCATATTTTCCATGATATCAACATTACATTGTGTATGTACCTTCCAAAACGTAAATATTATGCAGGTTATTTGTGATACACTCTTTGAAACCTTTCGTGTGGAAATGAATATTACTGGAGTTTTCTCCTAACACCAAACCTTCATTTCAATACCTCGACCCGTGTTTCGATCACCAAATGACCATCTTCAAGAGGAAGATCAAATTAAATTAGCATAGTATCATATTATCACTTGGTAATCGATACACGTGCCAAGGTGTTAGGATAACGATTTGGTGTTGGGCTAAAACTCCAATAATATGCATTATGCAGGTTAGTTTACTCTTCACAACCCCAGAAATTTCATTTTATCGCCCCCAAAAAAATATAATGATGTAAACATCACCATGGTGCTCTTCATCATTCAAAACGAAAATTAGACTGTTCCTACGTAAATAGAAAAATATATTCACACTTTTTGTTGTCAAAAATGTACTGTGATGATTCCACTGATCCCAATAATTTCTCAAAAATGTATCATCTACAGTTGATCGTTGAAAAGTCTTTTTTGAAACTCTGAAACAGAAAGTTCAGTCAGTCTGTACTTGCATGTGCATGCCTAGGTTGTTGTTGGTTTTGAAAGCAATATTTACACCTTTGTTGTGCAGAAAATCTGAAATATTTGAAGTGGGTTGGCCTAAATAGGTTAAGGTTCTATAACTGCTATCCTTATCTCTTTGAATTGGGTAAACTTCCTTCAAAGCATGGCTGCCAGGCCAAGCCATTGAGAATAACTAAGATAAAAATTCAGTTTCAGAAAAATCAGGACTGTATAAAGTATCATTTGGGTCATGTCCGATGTTTTTATAGTTCAAACTGGAAGATGTTCAAAGCCCTCATAAAGGAACACAGAAAGTGTTTTCACACTGGAAAAATAAATTCCACATATACCGCTCATATGTGGAACTCATGTCCCTCAGTTTAATCACAGAGGGACATGAGTTCAACCATGAATTCAAACCCCTACATTTCCAGAAGAAAGGTTTGAAACTCAAACTGTTAGAGAGTATGGAAATAAAGAAATTCAAAAACTCTCAATGTCTCGTGAACGATCAAACTGAATTGGATAATTCGCCATAGTTGAATCTGTTCATTTCCAGGTAAAAATCGAATGTTTCGAATAATTTATTCATATAGTTAATTAATTCATACCTGACCTTTTCAGGTTGATTCATCCATCAGGAAGTAGGCATTCAAGTAGTATAACATCTGTAATTTAGATGTAAGTTTTAGTTTACGCTTGAGGAAGCTATTGTATAGCGAAACTCGTGTCGCGGTTTTTGTAAAGCCCTTCATAGTGTGAATCATACAATAAACTGTATTAATTAGTTTCAATATGGGTTTTCATCAAGTATCGGCCAGTTCTATTCAATGATCAATTTTGATGAGGGCTTGCATTCATTTGATCTAGTTCCAATAGGTTGGTGTCACAATAAAACCTGTGGCATACCTAACTACTTAGCCACCACCAAATTTTCGAGAAAGGCATTTTATATTACTTACGTCTGTAATCATCATAAAAAATCCGCTTCAAAATTTCTTGTTTCATGTTCGTGAGGTAGAATCTGAAACTTGATCGTGAATAAATCGGCGAGTTTCACCAGAAGATGACTAGTCATTTCCTAATGGCGCTAACAAGCTTTTATTTACAGGCCCTCAAAAGAAGAAAATACATTTTTTGGGAAAGAAAGTTTTTGGCTTTCTACTACTCCATCTTGAAAGTAGGAAGGTCTTACCTTTTAACGTGTTAGGAATCACACGTTAAAAGGTAAGACCTCGTTAGTCCTTAGCTCGCACAAGTTTCTCAACTTCTGAGAGTTGTCGTTCGTATGGGGGCGGCAGCTGATTAACGGAAAAACAGATTTCAAACAGATTTTTTTAAACAGAAAAAAGCCAAAAACTTTTTTTCCCAAAAATTAATCACTCCTAAAAAAAATAACCCCTTCAATTCTGAGGAAATATACTTTAAATTGAATCTAAACCTTCAAATCATTCATTGAATTACACAAATCGAGTGATATAAATTCTTATTACACGATTTACCTATTTTATGAATAATATTTTGGTTTTTCTTTTTAAATTACTTATGTCAAGGTCTTGGTACATAATTTACTTTAGTTCATACACAGATTGATCTCAAAACACGCATTCATATGAAATCAATTGTGTGATGG
Organism: Leptinotarsa decemlineata; assembly: GCF_025532065.1. NCBI lineage: Eukaryota > Metazoa > Arthropoda > Insecta > Coleoptera > Chrysomelidae > Leptinotarsa > Leptinotarsa decemlineata. The sequence goes on along the minus strand of NW_027412556.1, from coordinate 20,708,957 downwards.
AATGTGCTGATGAGTTTCAATAAATTTCAATAAATTTCAAGTTTGTGTCTTTTCTTTAGACTACGTAATTAAAAGCTCATTTTCGAAAGTATTCTTCAACAATAATTCATTTCATTTCTTAATTATGTGATCGAATCGGCCGATAATTGATGAAAATTCATAACGTATTCATCTTGGGCGGTATACCATATTGGATTCAGAGTGACGTAATTAATTTTTCATATTCTTTTCAGATACCCATATCTTGGAATTGCGAAAAAATAACGAGTTTGCCATCTTCGTCGGTCCGTTATATTGGATGTGGAATGACGTCTCTTTAACCATATATTGTCATATAAACTCAATTATGAGAAATAACATTTCAGTCGATTGAGAACAACAACAACACCCTCCTTTCCATCGGATAACAATTTGAGCGAGGCTGAACAACTATGGATCTCACGAACTAATCTAGAAGTACCAAGAACCAGAAAAAATCTTCAACAAACCTGGGATAGACCTCTTATAAGAAATGCCTTGAATAATTTGTTAGACTTGGCTAAATCTCCTATAGATAAGGCACGTATAAAAGCAGTGTCGTCAAAACATGCAGGTGCTTGGTTGGATGCCTTACCAGTTTCATCCCTTGGTACATTATTAGACAATGAATCTTTTAGAGTTGCTGTAGGCCTTCGACTAGGTTCCAATATTTCTGTTCAACACAAATGCAAGTGTGGAGTGGAAGTAGACACCCGAGGATATCATGGATTGAGTTGTAGATATAGCGCCGGGCGCTTCTCCCGTCATCAAGCTGTAAATGATGTCATCAGACGTGCCTTAGGTTCGGCAAATATACCTTCCATCTTAGAACCCCCAAGCACTTGCAGCGATGATGGGAAACGACCAGATGGCATGACTCTCATTCCTTGGCGGAAAGGAAAACCGGTTGTCTGGGGTTTCACATGCGTTGATACTTTGGCTCCTTGTCACGTTCCTTCGACTTCTGTATCCAGCGGTGCAGCAGCTTCATCAGCGGAATTGTCAAAAACACGGAAATACAATTATTTGGGAGATAATTTCATTTTTTATGCAATAGGAATCGAAACATTTGGTACCTTAGGCCTCCAAGTATTGGAGTTCATTCGTGAAATCGGCATTAGGATATCCAAAGAAACAAATGACCCAAGAGCTACCTCTTTCTTGTTTTACTTGTGTTTACTCAGAAGAAGGTAGTAGTGGCAAACGTAGTTGCAACAATAGATCGGTGATACATTCTTCAATCAAAACTCTTGGGATCAATGGTTTAAAAAATCTTGGAAACACCTGTTTCATGAACAGTATAATCCAATGTTTATCAAACACGGGATGGTTGCTGGAATACCTAATAAAGGATACATACATGGAAGATATCAATACTAGTATTTCTAGTATGAAAGGTGTTTTAGTCAAATCGTTCGCAGAAGTTATCAAGGAATTATGGTCAGAAGATTCATCTGATAGAGTAATTAACACAGTCTACTTCAAAAATCAGATTCAAAGATTTGCCCCTCGATACATGGGTTCTGCCCATCAAGACGCCCACGAATTCCTTCGATATCTTTTAGAAGGTTTACATGAGGACCTCAACAAAATTACTGAGAAACCTGAACCAATCTTAACTGAGATTGACGAAAAATTGGGCGATAACGGAAAAGCACAGGAGCCCTGGCAGAGATATTTGAATATGAACAACTCCAAGATTGTAGACTATTTCGTCGGTCAATTAAAATCCACTATAAAGTGCACACACTGTGGACACTCATCAGTAATCTTTGATCCTTTCTGGGATTTGTCCCTTCCCATACCACAAAGACATGGCCAAGTGAGTTTGTCACATTGCTTGGATTCTTTCACAAGAGAGGAAACTCTGGATGGAGATGAAAAACCGATATGTTCGAGGTGCAAGCAAAGGAGAAAATGTACAAAGTCTTTATCAATCTATAAGTTTTCCCGTATTTTAGTAATTCATTTGAAAAGATTCTCTCCAACGGAAAGGTTCAGAGGCAAATTGAATGTTTCCATTGACTTTTCTTCAGATGGATTAGATATGAGCAGTTATGCAGCAGACAATGTGGCTCCTTGTCATTATAATTTATATGCACTTTCAAATCACAGTGGGACTACTTACAACGGACATTACACAGCATATTGCAGACACCCATATAGTGGCACATGGCATGAATACAACGATTCACACGTGTTCCCAATTTCGCCAAAATCAATTGTGAGCAATGAGGCATATGTCCTCTTTTATGAACAGGAGGGAACAAAGCAGCACCTTTGATGTGTTTTTTTTCTTTCCTTTTTTTTTCTTTCCTTTTTTTTTCTTTCCTTTTTTTTCTTTCCTTTTTTTTCTTCTTTCCTTTTTTTTAATAATCTTAGTTCTTTAAATTGATTTGTATTTCTAGTACAATTATTATTTTACAATTATAAATTGTAAAATACTCAAGAATTCAGTTGCTGAATTTGACACGAACTAACATAAATTACATTCGCATTGTAAAAAACATCATTCATTATGATTAGAAAAACCAATTATTGAAAACAGATGTAGCTTCTGATCATAATAAAGTGGCTCATAATATTCCATAATGATTTTAAAATTCCGATAAAAATTAACAATGATATCGCCTATCATGAATGCGTCATTCAGGACTACCTTAAATTAACGGAGTTCTAAAAAATGTGCATGATGCTGATGCACTGAATTTGTCTTTTCCAATTTATATTTTAGTCCCGTTAGCTGAACTACAAATTCTTAATTGCCACTACATGTCCCATAAAAACATGTGTCGATTCGTTTGAACAACTTTCATTTATAGTAAAAGTTTGTGTAAATACATGTGAATATCAGATAAATGAAGCGAATGGAAAAACCTAAAATGCATGAATTGAAATATTTGAATCTCAAGGACAATGATTGATATAAAATAACAAGGTATCGAAAAACATTTTCATGATTCACTTTGTCATTTAAATACGAGTATAACGTAATAGGGGGAAATCAATGAGTAACGTTATAATACTCTTAATTTCCATACAGACCGTTTTTTTTAACCCGATGTTTTTCATTGAAGACGAGGTATTCGGCTCAACTTTTGGCAATATTGACGAATTGAAACAAACAATAAGAAGGGCTTTTGCAATAGCGAATACGTATTCAAGGAGAGATAGACGGCAATTTGAACATTTCATGAGATATCGTAAACGACGTAGATGGTTAGGAGTATTTCAACTTCTTTTTTTTTTCTGTTTGTTACTTAGAATTCAACATGTTCTTCCAATAAAAATATTGGTTCCTATTTTTTTTGAGGTAGCTCTGACCGGAAATTATTTAACGAAGTATTGATAATCAGGAAAATGTGAAAAACACATGTGTATTGCATGGCTGTATTTGTTATAACAGTGGCAACAAAAATCGATGATATATATATATATATATATATATATATATATATATATATATATATATATATATATATATAAATATATATATATATATATATATATATATATATATATATATATATATATATATATATATATATATATATATATATATATATATATATATAGGGCTTAGCAGCAAATCAAAGAGTACTCTTTAAAGTTTGTCCAAGCTTTCGGAAATTTAATAAATTGTTTCCATCATCAGGAATGCTACAATTTGAGGGTGTAAGTAATATTAATACATAATTATGAATGGTTAGACTTACAACTTTTTGAGGATGTTTCATCCGATGGTTATGTAAAATATTGGACACAACATGATGGATGAGCATTGATATAATACATTTATAAAACTGGTTAAAGGATGTCTGATATTAGATAAAATATTTGTGAAAAACGTTACAGTTTAAAATTATTTTGAAGAAAGAATAATGTCACATGTCGAAATTTCACAAAACATTACATTTGGAAGGATTGACAGATAGTTGACATGACATATGTCAGTGGTTCTAGTGATAAAAGCTGTTACCAACTTTAACTTGTAAAGAATAATTTTTGGAAATTTCTACCTGTGCAGCTTTTTTTTGAAGTGAATGTAGGATAATAACATTTGGATTAAAGTATAAAGTACATTATTCTATTAATGCTAGATTAGGTGAATTCATTGAAACATTGTTATATGGATTTTTATCTAACGTCAAAAGATAGGAATATATCTCACTAAGATGATTAATATCTGTTTTTTTGTTAATGCAATTTTTATTTTCAGCAATGAAGGCCATTTCAAGAAAGGACCTTTTTGTTAAATGTGTTTCACTAGCTAAGACCTTAGTGGCATCAAAATTCATACGGTGGTCAAACTTATTGACATGTTCAGCTAGAGCACATCTTTCAGGATGGTGTCTACAATCGCTTTTGTGAGAAGTTATTCTATAACTTAAAGTTCTTGACGTTTAACCAACATAGATTTTGTTGCACGATTGACATGGAATACTATATATTACATTCATTCAAGAAGTAATGAGGGGTTTATCTTTAACTCTGGTGTGTAAAGTTCTAATCGTGAGAACTGCTTTGGTGGCTATTTTAATATTAGGCAATTCATTGAAAATTCTAGAGAGTTTGGGGGTGATCTCCTTAATGAAGGGTAAAGTACTGTAAAAAACTGGAGTTGAAGCAATATTATTTCCATTGTTTTCAATTATATTTGGGTTTGGTGGTAAGGTTATATTAATGTCTGATATGGATGAGGAATTATACAAAATATTTTCCAACATACTTAAAGGATATGAATTATCCAGAAAAAGTTTAAGCAAAATGTCAAATGAATATAGATATTCAAGATATTCTGAGTTTCGAACACAATTGTAACTTTTTTAAAAATCTTCAACTAATTCGATTTACATTCATCGAAAATATGTTTCTGTATACTCTCAAGAAACAATGTATGATCAAAATGACCCGATGTATTCACGATATGAAAATTATATTCATGGAAATTACGATTGTTGTTCTCATCTGCCAATTGGAATTCAGAAATTTCGCCTATAATTTTGAATGCCAAAACTGGAAAGGCTCCGTTTCATCTAACACTATCATTTTCCTGTCTATTCTTCACTTATTGACTGAAATTCGCCATCTAATATATCTGATGGAACATTCAGAGTGCTTTCAATTCTATTCCTTCAAATTGGTATCCAGTCCAATATAACTGACTTTTCAGAATTTTCAAGTATACTCTACCTCTATCACAACTGGAGAAATATACGTATCCTGGTATTATAAATATTATTATTTTATCTTTCGAATGATGAAAATTGAGGATAATGGCGATTTGATTATGAAAAATGATACTATAGTCGTACAAGATTTGATTTATGTTTCTGCTAGAAATAAAACTCCTCTGCATTCAATCACTTATGTAGCCATCATGCATAATTGATAGGGTAATTTCTCAGACAGCATTAGTCGCTGATTCTGTTGGGACATCTGAAACCCTTTCTCAGTTATTATCATGATGACATCAAAACAGACTAGACGAAAATGATTTATTAAAATCAGCTTTTTTTTTGTACCCTACCAATTACTCTACGAGTCATATTACTAATTGCAATTCACATCAACACTGAACATTATTATTAATAAATTCATTTGAATCGAGAAAAAATTTCACTGGGAAAAATGCTTTTAGGCTTTCTTTTCCATCATTGTTCGAAAAAAATGGAAAACTTCCTTGGAAAGGTAGAATGCAGATAAAAAGGAGTCCAAATAACTACTTTCAATTATATGAATACTGAATCAGGTACTCGGAAATCACATTTTATTTAGTTTGTGCTTCGAATATTCGTTATATATAAAATGGAAACATACACAGAAAACCTATGTGACGTAATATTTGAAAGTGTACCATAATGAAATTCCACTTTCATGAAATGGTACTCATCTTCCACTCCTTATCAATACCTTCTCGGATAACTTTGAAACACGAAATACTCATTCAAATTAAAATGATTATATTTTTAAGAGTAACTAATTGATAGCTTCCTTTCTTTGAAACATTCCCACACTTTATTGTATCAAGATGGAATGATGGAAAGCCAAAAACGAAATACACATTTCTTGTAAAAAATTACGATTTTATGTCATCGGAAGAGACACTGCTGCGAAAAAAAAAGGATACAAAAAGTACTGATGAAGACAAGTGTTTCTCCCAAAACTTTGAAGGTTGATAGTTTTTCATGTAATTGAAGTGTAATACCAATACTCTTTCATATATTACGTTGTGTAGCGTTTACGTGAATAATTTCTGTCAATTCCATCAAGACATGATATTCGTATAATTCATTCATTCCACTAGATAGTTTACAAAACCGCAATACGTGTTTCTCTTTGAAATAAAATCAGAATGTTTATAGCCCTACTAGCTTTTACCTGCGGCTTCGCTCGCGGGTGACAGAAAATAATAACAATAAATATAGAAAAATTCCAAACAGCTGAAACTATAGTCAATTGGATTGGGTTGTATATTGTAGTGACTGTGAAAAATACAGTGCAGGGTAGCCCTCTGCTTAACAGAACCTCATTACTGCTTCCGTTTAAAGTTTCATGCACACTGCGTCAGGACGGCAAAGGATGGGAAAATGCCGGGATGGAAACATGACGTTGAGTATCGTTTCTGTTTATAATGGGAAGGCGTCCTGTTCCTGCCCTGGCATTTGCCTGTCCGTTGCCTGCCTTAGTGCAGGCCCTGCCATAAGAAACTATAAAAAGAGAAAATAAACTCTACGTCATGTTCCCGTCCTGACATGTTCATGTCCTTTCGCAGTGTTAGCCTTCCTTAAGACGGCTATCTATTGTGTTACGATGCATTGGCGTGTACTCAGGTTTGTTTGTAACCTTCCTTAAAAAAATCTTGGATAAAAACTGATGAGAGTGATTCTGGAATCGAGAAAGTACGTGAATTATCATAGCCACTTTTTTCATGAACTGAGCGCAATCTAATCCGCCCTGATCATGAAAGATGTCTAACGATTTGTAAATTAGAGTGCTGCGACGACCCTCGTCAGGGGGCTCCTCGGCAGAGGGGGCTTGAAGAATTTTTGCGCCAGCCTCCTGATGTAATCAGTGAACGAGTCTACTTCTGCTACATCTGATGAGTTATTCGATGAAATGTATCTATCACTATTTGTGCAAATACGGAGCACCTTATTCTGCATCCATTCGAGTCTCCACGAAAGGGCTCCTCTTGAGGCTACAGAATACAGAAAAGCATACAACATAGCTGGTCTAATGACATGCATGTAAATTAGCAACTTGTTGTCAATACTGAGTTCAGAGTTCCGTGTAATGAGCAGATACCTGCGTTTTACCGCCGCAGCTGCTCGTTGGATCGCCAAATTCAATAGTTCCTGAAAATTCAGGAGCCTATCCAAGATAACTCCTAGATATCGCGCGCTCCTCTGTTCGTCAACTGCCTCAACTCGCAACTTCCCAAATATCTTCACGTTAGTAATTCAACGTGTTCTGTCTTCCTTGGGATTACCTGGATCTCATTTCCCTCTCACTTCGCCACCTACTTCGAGAATGAATGCGCATAAATCGTAGTGTCATCTGCGTAGATACCGGCATTCGTTCTCGAGAACATCCTAATGTCGTACGTACACAGGAAGTATAAATGCGGCAACAGGCAAGACCCTTGCGGAACACCTGCTTCAATTGGATAACACTTCATCAAGCGTTTTCATACTAACTGAATTCTATTCAATCTGTGCTTTATGTACTGATAATGTCAATCATATGACCTTCTAATGAATGATAACTCTACCTGAGTTTAGGTGAAGAGTAACTGAAATGTTTAAGCATCATAACATAAAGTTATCACAACTCATCGAATGGATATACAATATAATAAGAATTTGAATGAAGTGGCTATTATGTGACGAATAATTCAACCTAATTTGAGTAAGCAATGTACTTCTCGAATAAATTTCAGCGAACAAAAATTGAGAGAATTATTTTCTCTTTTCGAAATAAATTTCACCTTCCGGGTGTTCTCACAGAATGAATCAATAGGCCACTAAACCTGGTTACCGTGAAAGCTATTTAATGTCACCTCATCTCCCAGCCTTTTGGCAGATAATGACATTTTATGTCACAGTGAATAATTATATCCAATTCTGATAATGCACCAAACTGAAAACAGGTCATTTTTTCATTTATAATAGTCTCTCCAAAAATATTTTCATGCGAAATGAATTATGTTTTTTCAAAGTGATTTACATGTATCTTAATGTATTTTAGAGGTTATGTTTTGTTTTCATTAAAAAAGATTCTAGAAAATATCATACTCTAGTATATTCACAATGATTGATTTTTTCCTCCCATTGTTATACAGGGGTTCAGTGTGGCTCTGAGCACCGGCAAAAAAGATTATTGTGTTTATTATTTCATCAGTTCTATCGCAGAATGATTATAATAATAATAATAAATGCTTTTATTGAAAGGTTACTCAGTACAGGATATACTAATCTAACCTAACAAATGGCAGAATTCAACGTCTGCGCATGATATATCAAGGGAGAAATTGCTCTTCCATCCAACCAGTAGAAGATAATTTATATCAATACATATTACTTGCAATCGAACTTGATGAAAAAACCAAACATAATGAAAAATTTGATTATTTCTACATATTTATGGTAAAACATATTATGTATAGGTGTCAACTAATCAATGTTATAAAAGAAGAAAACTGGATTGTAGCATAAATCTCTTCAGATTTTTCTTGAAACTAAGTGGTGGTAGGGATTTCAATTCAATGGGTATATACAAAAATAATTCCCCTACTTTCTTGAGCCAATTACATATTTCTATCCAAGTTGAACCAGAATATACATATTTATTGATCTGAGCTCACAATCTTGAGCCCAGCAACGTTGCCTAATCTAATTCCAGTTTTTCATCTTGAAAAAAAAGATAGATAGATATATTCAGTCTCTTTCAATTCTGCAAGTATTTTTATTCATTGGATAATTTGAAGGATAAAGTTTCTATTGTTGATTTATTTTTTATTTATTTCCATTTCAATGAAATGTCAATTCAAATGGACTTTCGAAAATTCTGGAAATACCGACAATTCTGTTTTTCGATTATTAATCAAGTTTTATCACTATTTTGACAACGAAAAATAACTTTTCCATGCAATATTAAAAAATGAGATTCGTAAAGATGAAAAATGAAGTGAAGCTTTTTATATTTGTTTCTGACAAAAAGTAAAATCCTATAGTGGTCAGAGAACATCTTGGGAACTGGTGGAGAGTGGAAAAGAGTTAATGTTCTTGAATTTCTCTAGGCTGTTTGTCTCAGGGAAAACCTCCTGAGGCAGCGAGTACGAGAGCTTTGCTGTTTATTGAAACATCGAACCTTCGAGACAGGTGTTCGGCATGTCTTCAAACTGAATAATATGAATAATAATATTTTTCACTGAAGTGTAACCCAATATTTTTTTCTAGATGGGCCGAAAAATGAATGGGAAATCGGGGAGAATGTACGTATGAATGCAAACCAATAATTATTTTATATTTCGTAGTTTATTTCAGTGAATTCAAATCGAAACATTGTCGGAAGTTGAGATGAGAACTGAAAGAGAAAAATCGTATTCGGCTTGATCGGCGGCAACCATGTTGTGCTATGGTCAACTATTTTTTGATTACTCGGAGAAAAGAAAAACGTATGAATTGACTGTCACCACCTTCAGTCTGAAATGAGTACTTTGCCAGTATAAATATTGCAAACAGATTTCATAGATGTCTGCTTCCGTTTCTATCTCGTGTTCTTTTGGATCCCTTTTGCTTTCAACTTTCACTGTGTTTTTTGAAAATTCTGCAATAACTTTTTTATGTTCTGCAGACCATGACATTTTTGGATGAACACACTTTTTTCTTGTTTGTTCTTGTTCATGTGGTATGAACTCTTTCTTTTCAGTGGGTGATGTGAAATTATTCGGCATTTCATCAAGTATTGAAGATGTTCTTTCTTCAAAGTCACATTTCTCAACGATCGGGTTCATATCAATGTTAATTTCATCCAGTGATAATCCTTTATATTTTTCCAAACCTCCTTCTGTTGCGAGGAGCAGAACAGCCTAAAGAAATCACAATACGTTTTGGGGGTATGCCCCATAAACCTGGACAGTTTTTCTAAGTCGCTTTTCGAAAATTTCAATAACTGTGTAACAGTTGCCAAATACCGAAGTGAAACTATTGTTTTCGTCAGCATGCATGATATCTCCATCACGTTTTTCATGTGTTCCTTGAAACTGAAAAAAAAGTAACGGATTTCATAAACTGCGAATAATGAAATACCAGATTTATATGCTTCATAAGATATTTCCAAAGCAGGTGAATTATAAAACAGATTTTTTCGCACCCACAAAAAGTGAACCAGTGGGCAGGTTTTCCAGAATTCCCTCAAATGACCCCAACTCACCAAGAAAACAATATTTGATTTCAACAGGATGGTGCACTCCCACGCTTTTCACGTTTAAAACGTTTAAAATCTGTTCAAAATTTGTTTTTCCGTTAATCAGCTGTCACCCCCATACAAACAATATCTCTCAGAAGTTGAGAAACTTGTGCGAGCTGAGGACTAACGAGGTCTTACCTTTTAACGTGTTATTCCTAACACGGTTGCAGAATCATCCCAGCTTCCACCAGATAAATTCTCTCGAGAAAAATATCTGGTCGAGGTGAAAATCGAACCCACGGCCTTCCGATCGTGAGTCGGGCGCACTACCACCGCGGCCAATTCCATTCACAAATTTTAATATTAATTTCCTGGCAGGTGAACTGATGAACAAGGGTAACACTGGGTTTCAAGTTTCTCAGATATATCATCTGTTGATTTTTATGGGGTCATTTGAAGTCAATAATCATTCAGATAGACTCAAGAATCTAGGGTAGTTGAAATGACTAGGGTTGTACAGATGTATAGATGTCATGCAGTTCTGAGGTCCTACGTTTAAAGTTATTTGTAATTTCAAATTTTGAAGCAAACAAACAAACATTATCATTATCCTAACTTTATTTAGAATTTAATTCTCACTCCTAGATGCGAAATTCGATAACGATCACTGTTATTTCAGTATCCCTACTTACGAAAATAACTTGGTTTTAGAAACGCGCTTCTAGGAGTGCTGATAATTGTGAGGGAAAAAATAATATGATATCGCATTTCCATCCAGTTCTGAGCTGTTGTTTTTCAAGTCAGTTTGAAATCGATTGTAAAATTACGCCAGAACAGACTCTCAGGATTTTTCTCAAAATTCGCCTGTTCCATAATTTAGCCGTGAAGTGAATGCTGTTGTCGAAAAACAAATGGATTAATTATTTTCAGAAATATTTCAGTATTTAGATTCTGGAGTGTTGTCAAGTAAATGAAATATTAAAACTTCCTTGCTCGAAATACGCAATTGCTTAGTGATATTTTTCAATTGGCTTATAATTCTAAAGAGCCATTTCACTATTCATCAACTGATTACAATTATTCATCATTCGAATTTTCGATAAAAGATGCATTTAACTAGGAATATCGTTTTGTTCGGTACAATGAGTTCAAGAAGAGACAGTATTGTGGTAGATTTTCAGTCGATCATATATGAAGCATAAAGTTGAAATAAAATAAACATAACATATTTGAAATCACACAATTGATTTGGCCATTACAATTGCGACCTCCGAAAATACACACGAGGGCACTAAATCACCTGTCAGCTAACGTCAAGGACAGGTGGGTATTTGCGGCTAAGCTAAACAGTGGAGACGGGAGTGGGTTTTCCAAATTAGCAAATTTAAAATAGATCGTAATGGGCGCCAGGTAAATTCAATCCTCAAACACCCTATATGACTAACAACATTCCTAATTTACCAACCAAATGTTGAAATAAAAGATTAAGTACCCAAAAGGATTTATTCTATGGTCTATCTTATAAGTCATAAGAAAAACGAAAACGTCAACGTCTTCATAAATCAAACAACAATTAATTCAATGATTTTCTGCTGAACTATAACAACAATTATCGATATAAACGTATATGTACGACAAATTACACAAATATTAATTCAATGAATATCCGCTAAACTATAACACCAATTATATGCACGAAACATTAAACAACATCAGTTCAATGATTTTCCGCAACAATAACTATAACACCAATTATAGATAACAATGTATATGCACGTGTATATATATACATATATACATGTCAAATATAAACTTCACCAAAGTTTGAGCTATAGTCTGGTAATGAAATGCCATTTCACAATCAACGTATGGAGCTAAATAATCCGCAGAAATCAAACTTACGAAGCAAGGTAGGCAAAAGTTAGCATCGCGAGAGCTCTGGCGCATGTGCATACAATTTCATAAATTGATCATTTAATTTCCGCTTCACAACCACAAATCAAATGAATATTCGGTTATAAATAGATCAGAATTCAGAAAAGTACTGGCATAAATAGGTATATAATGTTCAAATTTCAAGTATACGTTGAAGACTTGCGTGTTCCAACGGTGGTCCTGAGACTACTCTGGTTCCAACGATGATCCTGAGATACGCTGATTCCAACAATGATCCTGAGATACTCTGGTTCCAACTGTGATCCTGAGACTACTCTGGTTCTCTTATTTTATCCAATAACTGTTGTAGAGGTTGATTTTCGCGATGTGACTACTGATGTCGAAGGGGACCAGAGAATATGACAATAGAAAAAAAAGAACCCTATGGAAGAAATACTCAATCAGAATCAGATGAAACCTGAGTGAGATTCAATCCCATTCAATAGGGACTGGTTGACTAATCGATATCATGGTATTTTGGGTGCCCTGTATAACCATATAACCCGTAAAAAAATCAAGAAAATTGAATGAGTGTTGAAACCTCTCTTCAATACTTATATTCAATTGAATTACAACGATAAAATTAAAAATTACTAAAATAATTGAAAACACGTTCAATGGTTGAAATACTACCCTGACCAGGGGGTTTTCTATACGTTTCTTCGTGTGCGGTACTCTGCACGGATGTCCTACTGGGACTTGATGGGTGACTGAAGGCCTTCTGGTTTCTTATGAATCTAGGGACGGGAAACGAAGGTTGTACAACTGAAGAGATGATACCATAGCTAAAGACCACATGAGAGATGCGATAGTGATTCAGACATAGCTGATTTCGAAAATCCTTCCACCTGGCACAATGAGTTCGGTAACCACCAAAAATTCTCTGAAGAGTTTAAGTTTCAGACTGCAAATATACACACCAAAATGACCAATCAGTCTTCCACTATATGATCCTGACTTGTAGAAATAATCCCCGTGAAGGATGGCAAAAATAGAACCATATATATATCCTACAAATCAGTCAGATGGTACCCTTGAACTGTCAGCCAAGCTCAACGAAGGTCAACACCGAAATCCGAGAGACTGCCACATCTGACAGCTATCCAGTTGTTGCGACAGTGTGTCCAATCTACACTACAAGCACCAAGAGGGCGCTGTGCGCAACATCATAAATCAATTCCACCACAGCCACTCGAGACATCATCAAAAACTTTATGACCCATCACAACTTCTTCTCACAGCAACGCAACCCTAAAACAACCCTTGACAATTTGAGTAACCAATAGATCCCTCACCCGTGATCGACTATAGAACTAGTTCGGTTTAGGTTGTCGGAACGACACTACGAAAGTTCGGCAGAATGTCAGTGTGGGCAGATGTCAACCAACAGCTGTCTGTTAATCTGGTTATTCAATGTTTACAAAAATATTGACTCCAACCTATTTTGAACTATTTACCGATCCTCATTCATGCTATGGAATAGAAACATATAAGGTAAGTCGCCACATCTTTCCCATTCGGTACGAATATTTGAACATTCATATTATGCAGAATATTCACCAAAAATATCAAACAGTATTCAGAAACCCAGAGATAACTGATATTGTTTTTCAGGCGATATGGCTCTAATATACAAGAAAACCTTCTGGAAGTGATGAATAGCAATCTATGCAATAAATATTCTTGAAAAGGTATAGAGAATGAGGCAGACAACGGCTGAAAAATGATAGGTGAAGAAACTGAGAAACTTACAATAACAACCATTTCAATCTAGCAAGAAATATCGGATTTCCATCGTCAGTGGGCAATTAGAGAATGCGAAGTGAGTGGTAAGTACTGATCAAAGCACTTAGTCAGGGAGCATACATATATTTTTGTATATTTCAGGTATGGTTTTCTATGGAACGGAAGATTCCCATTACTATGATGACAAATGAATAAAATCAACTTGTAACTGAATTATATACGTAAGGTAGTGTTTTGAAAGGTCACATAGGAGCAGTTTTGATTTAGTGCTAGATTGAAACGTAACACAATCATAAAATAACAACAACAACAACCTCCAGAAGCATTCGTTTCAGCCAACGAAATAATTTTCTTAATTCGTTGAGACATGGTTCCTACACATTTTACTATAATTTAAGACACTCAAGTGAAGTCCTCGGTTGGAGAATCGAAATAGTTATGCCAAATTCAGATGGCTCAGGTTCGCATATAGGTGTGGTATTGCGATGTATACATTTGTATATGGTGAAAGCATATGCAGCGCCATTCAAGAATTTCGTAGAACTAATTTTTATATCTTTCATACCAACCTGAGCCATTGAATCAAAAAGGAAAATTTGTGGACAGAACACTCAAAAACGGGGCAAACCGCGGACACGTGTTTCTGGCTATTGGCCTCATCAGTGCGGTGCAGCCAATTGCAAAGATGGACAACAACTAGATACCAAACATGAAAAACTTCACATATGCACGGTGTCACCAACAGGAGCTAACCGCACATTTGTGGTTTCAATTAGAAGACCTAGCATTCCCAAGCATCATCTAACATCACCACGTAGGCAGCTATAGCTACCTGCGTGACTTCCGCGTCCAGGATATAAATACAGAGATAAAGATGTTATCTTATCTTGTGATCTTTATCTCTGTATATATATATATATATATATATATATATATATATATATATATTTCAATATTAAATTCTACAAAAAGGATTTGAAGCTTTATAACTTCTATTAATTATCTTCTGCGAGCGCTTTCGACAGTTGCAGTTTGCAGTTTGAGGAGTGCCAGAAGATGACAGTACTACCAACTGTCGAAAGCGCTCACAGATAATTGTTAGAAGTTAAAGCTTCAAATCCTTTTTGTAGAATTCAATATTGAAATACTGAAAATAAAGGAAAATTAGTTGCATCAATCAAAATATATATATATATATATATATATATATATATATATATATATATTGTTATGTAATTAATTATAGGGAATAATTTTATAAAAAATATCATCACTATTATCATCAGAAAAGGCTAAATATTTTACCTGAACTCTATAGTACCCTATTTTCAAGCAGACAGCCATACAAACCCAAAGAACCATCACACAGTACTAAAAAACATAGTTTCCGAAGCAAGTTTAATTCATTCCGCAACCTTCTTTCGCATTAAAATAAACCAACAGATATCAGCCAAATTTATCTGGAAAAACAATGATATTTTTGAATATATAGCAAAAGTAAAGTCCACAGATTAGGCAGAACCAATAAATTTGCAGAAAAAAAGTAATATGAAAGAACTCAGGTAGGTATTTGAAAATCTCATCAAAAGTCTATGCACAAGTGTCAGAATTCGTTAATAGAAAAATAAACATTGCATAATTTTTGACAGAACCCAAAAGATAGAATAAATCACAAATCCTTTAAAAAGCAAGTTCAAATTGTGATATTTGCTACATAACCTAGATTAGAAATTACTCATAAGAATTTTTTGTAAAAATTAGTGTATAAGAATAGTCTAAGCCCATAGAAACTAAAGTGCGTGGAAAAAGTGTAATAAAATTCGCGAGTGCTGTGAAAAGGACGCGTATGACGACTTAGCAACGGTAGTTGTGTATCGAGGAGATTGTTTTTTGGCAAGATTTTGGTGAAATGAGTATTCTGTACCGGCATTTATAAAATCATCAAATTGTAAAGAAAAACTACAAAAACTAAGCAAAATCCAAGTTATATCCTCTCAAGACAGGTTCACTATAGCAGGGTAGTAAAATTTTCACCTGATAAGCAGATCCAGAGAAGAAAATCCTGGTTGAAAACTTCACCACTCCAGACCAGATAAAAATGTAGTTCTACTCGACGACATCAAACCCGCTCGTCCACCATTATTTGAAATGAATAATTATCAAAGCAGAAATAATAATGATAACGTTAATTCAACAACATTTATAATAGGAATAATACAAAGTACTTATGCTGAAATGAAGTCGTAAACAAAAAGTACAGTACCTATATGGAAGTTTAAGTCACAATTGTGATAGCAGATATTTTTTCAAAAGAAATATCAAGTTCTGTAGATTCGTGGTGTTTTTAAACTAACAAGCTACTCTACTATGAAATATCGAATTCATTCCATATTTTGTATGTACATAATACGTGTGGAATAATCACGTTTCGTGTTGATCAGTTATCTGAATCTCATGAAACTCAACATTCGAATGTTTCAAATTCTTCTTCACAGCTAAACTGTTGAGGAGTTTCACTGATAATTATAATTTTATGGGAGAAATTCTTTAACACGAATCTAAATTTAGCTGAAAAAACGCACATCGGAAAAAATATTTACTATACTAATAAAAAGCAAACGAATGAACTACAAAAACGGCTGCACATGATCAGGTGAAAAATATCCAGGGAATAATTATGTTCCATTTCTTTCACAGATGTTGACAAAAAACCTTTTAGAAAGTTTTGATAAAAAATGAGAAACTGGAATGCGATTTTGTTTTGTTGAGTGGTGCGTTGTCATATGACTATCATTGTATTGTCAATATTCTATAGGATATTTTGGATTTTTTTGATATGGCCGAACAGTTTACATTCAATGAATATGCAGATATGCATGTATTTTATGGACGAGCATTTTGTAATGCTTCAGAAGCTCGTCGTCTGTATTCCGAGCATTTTCCCAATCGAACGGTACCGTCAAGAGAAACATTCGAGCGTGTCTATCGCAGCTTGAGGGAGACAGGTATGTAATAATTGATAATTAATTTGAGCACGTTGTTTTATTTCGATATTATTGTAGGTACAGTTCTGCCAAAACGAGGTGGTGAGGGCGCTCCTAGGACTGTACGTACCGTTGTATTGGAGGAAAATATTTTGGAAGCCGTCGCTGATAATCCTTCAATGAGCATCAGAAATCTATCAAAACAGTTCCATACATCCAAGTCCACTATTCATAGAATAATTAGGGAACAACTGCTCCACCCATTTCACATCCAGAAGGTACATGCCATGACATCTCAAGATTTTCCAGCACGACTGGAATATGCCAATTGGTTCATGGATAGGCAAAGAGAGGATATGACTTTTATTAATCGAGTTTTATTCACTGATGAAGCAGATTTCAGTAGAGATGGAGTTATCAACTCTCATAATTTCCATATATGGGCCGAAGAAAATCCCCATGGGATATTGCAAACCAAACACCAACGGAAATTCAACGTGAATGTTTGGGCTGGTATCATAGGAAACCATCTTATAGGACCATTCGTTCTACAGGACCGATTGAATGGAGAACGTTATTTGGAGTTCATTCAGAACGATTTGAATGGACTTTTGGAACATGTTCCATTGCAAACCCGAAGAGATATGTGGTTTATGCATGATGGCGCTCCTCCTCATTTTAGTTTGATTGTGCCTGACCATCTGAACCATATTTTCCACAATAGATGGATTGGTAGAGGTGGGCCATATTCATGGCCACCGCGGTCTCCGGATTTAAATCCATTGGATTTCTTTCTGTGGGGGCATCTAAAAAGCCTTGTTTACGCTACACCTATTCACACAAGAGATGCATTGTTGAATAGAATAACATTACATTGTGAAGCCATACGAAACGACCCTGGAATGCTATTTCAAGTACAGAGAGGTGGTCATATCGAGCAGTTTCTGTAGCGGATTTTTCATTTCTGTTTGCTCTTGAGGCTCTTGAGTTTCGTTAGTTAAACGTGTTTGCATTATAAAAATTCGTTATGAACATTTTACCTATCATTTCCATTTTCCTTAAAAACTAATATTTTCGAATAATGGTAGACATCTCAGGATAAATGTTGTTGAATTAACGTTATCATTATTATTTCTGCTTTGATAATTATTCATTTCAAATAATGGTGGACGAGCGGGTTTGATGTCGTCGAGTGAAACTACATTTTTATCAAGACTCGTTGCTTCGATCGACTTTCCACACGAGTACTTTTATTCATAAAATTGTCCAAGTAACCTTAATTTGTTGAAAAACATTGAAAAATATCTGTCATTTCAAAGTGTTGGGGTGTGGACCATCGGGGGTAGTCCGTTCCTGACTTTGTAGCAAAACAACTGACTCCTGCATGAAAGCTCATCGAAGGAATTCATTTGTTTAGTCAATTACCAAAATTTGGATGATTTTGAATATTCACTTGAAAAGTTATCAAAGAAAAACATTTTTCATTTTGTAACTTCGAGGGCCCGTTACTTGGTAACGGAGGATTTTAGGATATATATATATATATATATATATATATATATATATATATATATATATATATATATATATATATATAAATCAAAAATAAACAATTAGTAGACATAACACTCCAAACCGCGGACACGTGTTTCTGGCTATTGGCCTCATCACATCTATATATATATATATATATATATATATATATATATATATATATATATATATATATATATATATATATATATATATATATGTGTGCGCCTAGCATCCATCTTCAGCCACCCGAGTTGTTCCAAGTATTGTGACACATGCTCACGTCTCCTTACGCCTGTTACGAGTCTTATGCACGAATTATGCAGTTTGTTTTTGAAGTCTCTGCCTGTCATATTTCAAAGTGTCCTGGACCATAAACAGTATCAGCATAGTTGACATGAGATAGTACCCGTGCGTCGCAGAGTAATATTTAATTTTTTTTGTTCAAAAGATTTTCACTCGAGTATACTAATTTTAGATTCATATAAACCTTCCTAAGAAGCTGAGAAACATGTGTAGTGAAACGCAGAGAATTATAGAGGTGACGTCACATTTTGGTAATTGAACCCCATCGATGGAAATGTTAATCAATTCGCTGAAACGATTCTTTGCATTTGGCCTACCGAAGAGCATGACACAAAATTTAGATGGGTTTACAGAGGGACAATATTTACTTGATTCAGTTATCAGAGAGTGCAGATCATGACTCATTTGTTCGAGCGCAATATTGAGTGAATTTTCATCATCGTTGGTGTAACAATGCATGGAAGTGTGAAGAAGGCAGTGTGAGAACTGAGAAGTATATAAAACAAAGAGAATTGGACGTGAAATCGATCCTAGAAGCAGCCTATACATCAATACCGAGGACCAAAAATAGAACAGTTCAGAGAAAAGTACCATGCCTTCAACGTATTTAAGAAAAGACTCACACAAGATAATATCATCAACTTCAAACGTCTGCGTGCGAAAGTAAGGAATCTGAAACTGGAGAGTCAAAGAGAAAGCTGGAAACATTTCACGAGCTCTATGGCCGCAGACACATCACTAGCTGGAATAGGGAAAAAAATCAGAAGCATTTCTGGAGAGAACTTCTGCCCGTCGCCTATTCACATCATCCAGGACCAACATGACATAACAACTCCAGAAGAAATCGCTGAAATTTTTAGTGACCACTTTCAACACATCAACTCATCAAAAAACTATGATTCTACATCTCTTGATATTAAAGAGACATACGAACAAAACAAAATAGATTTTCAGACAGAGAGGTTGTATGATTACAACTCATCTCTCGCTATGGATGAATTCAGGGAAGCGTTAAGCACAGCAAAACTTTCAGCACTGGGCCTGACAAAATCCACTACGAATTCCTAAAACATCTTCCTGAAAAACGAAAGATGAACATTTTACACATTTTCAATGTAGTTTGGTCTACTACAGGAATCTACCCTGAAAGATGGAAAGAGGTTCATATTATTCAAATTCTGAAACCTGGTAAAGATCCCACCTTACCTGAGAGTTATCGCCCAATTTCTCTTACCAGCTGTCTAAGTGAGTTATTGGAGAAAATAGTAAACAACCGTCTAACCTGGTGTTCAGAGAATCGAAACCTTCTCTCCAGATTCCAAGCAGGATTCCGAAAATTTCGTTCTACTTTAGATCCACTGTCTTGTTTGGAACATGAAATACAGTCCAGCTTCGTCAAACAAAAACATCTAACAGCTATATTTTTTGATATTGAAAAAGCTTTAGATCTTACGTGGAGATATAGGGTACTGAGAACTTTGCATGAATGGGGATTCAGAGGCTATCTGCCGCTTTTCCTACAACAGTTTCTCAATGACAGGAAATTCAGGACTAGAATTCAAGAAGCTATATCAAACCCTCGAGATATGGAGAACGGTATACTCCAAGGTTCTACATTGAGTGTCACTCTGTTTGCAATTGCCATAAACGGCATAATAGAAGTAGTAGAAGGTCCAGTGACTGTCCAGTCACTGCTGATGCTGAGGAGAAACTTCAGAACACCATAAATGAGCTTCACAGCAGAGCACACAGTACAGGTCTCAAAATTGTCAGCAAGAAAAACAAAGGCGATTCACCTCTGTAGAAAGCGAAAACTTCATAATAATCCCAACCTTAACATGAATGGAACACCTATACAGTTTGAAAACAAAATAAAATTGTTGGGGATGATATTTGACTCTAAACTGAATTGGGGAGCTCACATAGATAATTTGATGGAAAGATGCCAGAAACCACTGAATTATCATAAAAGCTCTTGCAGGAATCAAATGGGGAGCAGACCATGAAATCCTGCTGAATATTTATCGCAGCCTTATTCTCTCTCGAATTGATTATGGTAGTGTAGTATACTTTTTGGCCAGACCAACACGATTGAAAACTTGGAACAAATTTCAAAATAATTCTCCGAGACTGATAACGGGATGTTTCGGAACGAGTCCTGTAATATCACTCTGTTGTGAGACTGCTTCTCCTCCTCTTGAATTTCGAAGAACGAGACTTCTTGCAAACTATGCTGTGAAAATATACTATCAACCTAACCACCCTAATTATGATATCTTCTTCAATGACAAAATTCATGATTTATTCCTACAAAAACCAACGGCAACCAGACCAACAGGTACACGCATAAAAGAACAACGTATTATTCCAGATTCGAGAGTTTTCACGCTCGCTCCCCCGGAGTTCCCTCCATGGAAACTGGCTGATATATATTGCAATGTTTCGGGAAGTGAAATGAAAAAGTCAGAATTGAATTCACAACAACACAAACTGAACTATTACAATAACATCAGTAAATTTCCAAACTACTGAAAAATATATACTGATGGATCAAAGACCGAGTATGGGGTGGGCTGTGCATTCCTTGTAGATGGACACCTCCATTGCTGGTCAATGCACTCAACAACCAGCGTTTACACAGCAGAATTATTATACGCTATATACCAGTCTTTATTATTCTGTGAATTCGCACGAAACGAAACTCATTTCCCAATTTGTACCGACTCATTGCGTTCCATAAGATCATTCCAAAATAAATTTACTCTTGACCCCCTTGTTAGGAATTGTTCAGGAATTGCCTTTTGATCTTTTTTCTTATAAACATTGAGCATAGCTAGTTCCTTACACAATTGTGTAAGGAAGAAATAGTTAAGATATGCCTTCTGCTCGAGATTTACCGTTCGATTTGTGAGATTTCTCAACAATATACCCAGTGATGAGGTGACTTGGTTTTTTTAAATCTAGAAAGATCATCATCTATGAGTTTGAACATGAGTTTAAGGATATCTGTAATCCAAGGTGCTTTTTTTCCTAGATATTTTGACGGTTTTAGCCGGTGAATGCTTGTTAAAAAGTTCAAGAACTAACTTATTGAATATTCCAACTTTCTGTCGATGTTATCGGAACTATAAATAGGTTGGAAAGTAGTATTATTAGTATTATAAATTTCTATAAAAGATAGTTGAGACAATCGTCGCGATTATCGGAGTGAAATCCGAATACAATAAGATACTTTGTGAGCGAACCCCTCGATGCCAATAACTTTGCAAAACAGAACCTCAATTAGGTACAAAATAAGGTGACAAATTTCATTTGCATCTCCAGTCATAGTAAATTGCTAGGTTTTACCTTTATCGGAAGTAGTCTCTACTGAAATATACATAATGAATTGTGTCAAAAAATATTTAGATGTATCTCAAACGTTATCAACCCGGGCACTAATGTTCCAACATTAACGTTTATGGAAATGAAATAAATTGCACTGCTTTTTAGGAAGGGCTCCAATATAATTCATTGAAATTTTTATCAATCTAATAACACGAATGTTTATAGACTCGCCAGTTACGTGGTCATAGTTCCCATGACACGGTCATTCACACGGAGATTCAACTGAGTAAGAGATATTCCAGGAATCCCTTATCTCGACATGCAGTTAGCATACAGTCAACATTATATTAATTATCATTCTGTGTGTAGCTCTCGTAAGAGACAGTCGTCTCTAGTTCGTAAAATAAATTCTTTCAAAAAAGTTATTTTCTCGTTCCAATCATTTAATTGGCGCAGTCGGTAGGATTGCAGCGTGAAAACGAACTTTTTGCGTCGTGGAGTTTCAACCCCTTCAGCATAAATTCAACAAGAATCCTTCGAGGACCACCCAGAACGAGTGGACAAGGATACGACAGAGCCCCAGAGAAGCTGCAAGGAATCGAAGTCCTTACCCTCTGTGTAAGGACTTCGGCGAAAATATATAGTATCGTTCATTGCGAACAGATTGTCTATTCGAGACGAGTAATTTTAAGTAACTATTCATTGAGAAAAACAATTATTTATTTATGAGTGAAATTGATGATATTTCATCACGATTGAATAGTTTATCATTTCAAGAAAGTTCAGCAAATAATACTGAAAATTTTGATTATACTTTTCAACCCACAATGGTTCCACCAGTTCCGCCCCAACCAACTCGAATAAATTGGAACCTTTTCAAATTTAGAATAAACAATTTAAAAACTTTCGAACAAATTTATCAGTAGATGCGATGCTATAGTTAATGCGTACAATGAGTTTAATGATGATTCACTTAATGAAAACGTTCTTGAATGTATTCAAGAAAAATTGACAGCTAAAGCCGAGTATATGGTTGGTAACAGAACCGAACTTATTACTTGGGACGCCTTAAAATCTGCTCTGAACCAATGTTTTTTAGATAGGAGAGATTTGGACTGTTCAGTTCAAGAATTAACTAGAAGTCGACCCCATAGGGAAGAAGACCTAATGACTTTCCGTAGTAGAATTCAATTAACCAAAAGTAATGTAAAAAAATCTGAAGCAAATGAACTTTAAACGTTCAGGCCAGTCTCCGTATACCTACACAGTAGGTTTAATGGACTGACGCCTATCAGAAAAGAACTACTCCCCTGATAGGCTAATACCACGAATGGCGTTGGATTATATCCGACAGGCGTCAGTTCAGGAATGTTCACAGAAAATTTCCTGCATATGCAATTAGCAATACAACTGAAAGAGCCTACCCTCAATTTTGGAATGGGCACACTTGCAGACCGGTTTCGGGCTCATTAGCCACTCGTCAGTGCAAGATAGTGACCATCATCGACCTTTAGTCAATGATATTCCAGAATTGAAAATTGGAATTCTTTCAGAGTGTTCCATTCCTCTTCCGAAGTTGGAGCGAACATCACAAAATGTCACTCCATCTAGTGGACGAGGTACTACCAACTGCATATCCGTAGTTTGCCCGATTCCTCTGAATAAGGAAGAGGAATCGGGCATTCGAACCAAATTTTCAGAATGAATACTTAAGCGACATAGAAACTAGAAATTTTCTTTTAACAACACAATTCGAAAATCATACTCAGCCGCAATCAATGCATTTTGTAACAATGCAGTGCCTTATGTCGAAGTTACTCACAAAAATAAAACTATCAAACTACTAATCGATACTGGAAGTTCAGAATCGATTATTAAACCATCTATTATTGAAAAATTATTCCCAAACAAAATTTATCATTCAAATACTATTATCGAAACGATTTTAGGAAGTCAGAAAGTAAGGTACCAAGCCTCGATACCTGCTTTTCCATAGTTCAACACAAACTATTGAATTGCTTTCATTTTATTTGATCTCTACGATTACTTTGACGGAGTTTTAGGATTATCAGACTTGATAAATATGCACTTGAATATAGACCTTGTAAATAAGAGACTGATAGGAAAACATGTTGAAATTCCTTTCAAGTTCAGACAGTCTACAGATACGAGTTTTTCTTTCTCTGTCAACCCACAAGAAAGAGTGCTTAAATATCTGCCTGTCACAGTTCCTGAAGGTGAAATTCATACCCTTGAGGGAACACTTGATAATCTTTTCATTCCGCAAATATTGACAACTTCAAAAAATGGTTACGCCCTAATGGAAGTACAAAACCCCACCAATAGAACAATATCAGTGAAATTGATACAAACGCTTCCTGTAAAGAGCTTTCAATCCTCTACCTTCGAAATGTATTCTTACGAAAATTTCGAAAATACAGGGACGTAGTCACCTAAATTGGCAAACGAAATTAATATCGCTGATTTGATACGTACAGACCATATGAACAAGGAAGAAACAAATGCTATACTGAGTTTCTGTAAAGAATTTTCAGACTTATTTTTGAAACCTGGAGATAAATTAACATTCACCTCCAAAGTCAAACACGAAATCAAGACCACAGATGAAATACCCATACATACCAGATCATACAGGTATCCATACGTTCATAAGAGCGAAGTTCAGCGTCAAATAAAAGACATGCTACAAAAAAATATGATACGACCAAGTTGTAGTCCCTGGTCTTCCCCAGTTTGGATAGTTCCAAAAAAGATGGATGCTTCCGGGAAGCCAAAATGGCGTGTGATAGTCGACTGTCGAAAACTTGATAAAACCATAAGTGATCGTTACCCACTCCCATACATAAACGACATTTTAGATAAACTGGGACGAGCTCAGTACTTTAGCACCCTCGATTTGGCACGCAGTTTTCATCAAATCGAGATGGCCGAAAATTCAATCCAAAAAACGGCTTTTAATGTAGAGCACGGACACTACGAGTACCTACTTCCGTATGGCCTTAAGAACGGTCCATCAAGTCTTCAGCGCGTATTAGACGAGGTTCTGAAAGACCTACCATGATTTACATGGACGATATAATTATTTTCAGCACGGGACTCTAAGAACACATCCAAAAATTAAAATTGGTCTTCTCTAAATTACGAGAGGCACAATTTGAGATCCAACTGGACAAATCGGAGTTTCTCAGAAAAGAGGTATGATAAATATTATTAGAAAAATCGAAAATTGGTTATTCGGTACTCTTGATGCTGATGATGGTAAACGATACGACCAAAGTATCGCTATATTAGAACGTAACCAAGAAAATTTGATTATTGAGGTAAACATGTAAATCTCTCTGTCCAAAAAATTAATCAATCACTATAATAAAATTATCCAAATTTTGAATTCAAATCAAGAAATATTTGAAAACAGTCTGAAAACATTTCTAGTTGCAGTCCAAAAAACCATTGGCGACCTGACGAATTACATTAGTTTTCAGGGAATAGTTTCACAAATAACCCTTGACTGCCAAAATGTCATTACTTTTATTGATAATTTAGAAGATGCTATCACATTTGCGAAGTTGAATTCCTTACATAATTCAATAATACCTAGTTCTGAACTGAAAGAAATAATAAATTATTCTACTCTGATTCAAAAATCCCAAAATTTGAAATGATGTTGACATATAAATTTTTCGGTGCACAAGTAACTTTTTTGAAAGACAGATTAATTTTCGCAATACACGTTCTTATTGTCGGAAACGAAGTTCTTACATTTTTCCACCTTTATCCTATCCAAAATCACAGTATTTTTATCCCAAAATACCCATATTTGGCACCAGCAAACCACAATATCCAGTTCGAAGACAGTCCGTGCCCAGTATTAGAGAAAACGTATTATTGTCCAGAAGATTAATTTTCCAATGCACATCCCACCTGATCGAAGTCAAAGTCGCCGATAATTGTCAGCCTCTTCCAATCAATATGGCAGAGTCGATTATCGAACAAATCACTCAAGAAGAAATCCTGGTAATTCCGATACAGAGCGAGAGAATATTTCTTAAATGTGAAACCGACCAATATTTGGAAATAAAAGCGCCAACCCTAGTCAAGATCCCGAAAAATTGCCAAATTGAAGTGAGAAACAAGATTTTCACTAACAACGTGAAAATAGGAACAGGCAAGCCACTCATCTTACCTAAAATTGAAATGAAAAATATCAAGAAGTTAACAATATATAAAACACAAAATTTCTCGAGACTAAATTTTGAAGAACTCTACGAAATTAACAATATAGTGGACCGATTGAAACCAATCCACAAATTTAACATCTCCGAAAATAACACTACCATTTTTGGCGTTTTTGCAGGAGTTACTATCACAATACTTGTCCTGATATTGGCAGCTTTTAAGGAAAATTGGATTGAAACCCTTATATTGGGATGCTATTGCATCAAAACACCCCAAAAAGAAACTACCAATAACGAAGATATGGTTCCAAGCCGCCAAAATAATTCCATTATTATTTCGGCCTGAAGAGGGAGGAGTAACGTGGTCATAGTTCCCATGACATTCCTATTCACACGGAGATTCAGCTGAGTAAGAGATATTCCAGGAAATCCTTATCTCGACATGCAGTCAGCATCCAGTTAACATTATATTAATTATCATTCTGTTTGTAGCTCTCGTAAGAGACAGTCGTCTCTAGTTTGTAAAATAAATTTATTTTTAAAAAGTGATTTTCTTGTTTCAATCATTTAATTCGCTCAAAAATGGCACTAACGACTGTTACGTTATATTTTATATTCATATATTTCACATAGAGTCAAGGGAAACTTTCTTCAAACGTAATTTTCAGAAACGTTTCCATTTTTTTCTACTGAAAATATATCGAAAGAATTGGCGCATCGTTAATTTCGAATTCAAGAAAAAAATCTAGAAACATTGACAACTCATCTTTCAGTCCAGACGACTTCAATATATTCTTCAGTACAATTGCTAACAATATTATAAAAACAATACCAAGTTCTTCTCTTACTACTTCTGATCTTTTGAGAAATTTACCATCTCCAAAATCAAGTTTCTTCTTAGCCCCAACCACTCTAGACGAGGTCTTGTCAGCTATATCTAAAAAAAAAAAACATTTCAGAAGATGCTTTCGAAATAAATGCATAACTTATCAAAGAAATATCGGACATTTTGCTTGAACTATTGGTTGTGCCAATAAATAAGTGTTTTTTAAATTGCATTTTCCCAGATTTATTCAAAATCTCAAGAGTTTTGCCTTTTCCGAAAAAACAACCTTGAAACTATGGACAACTTTTGCCCAATCTCAATTTCTAAAATTACAGAAATTTTTCTCAAAGGAAGGTTAACACCCAATTTTGAAAAGAATAACTTCCTCGCCAACACTCAATTTGGTTTCCGCCAGAACAAATACACAATAAGGGCACAAGTGAAGGTCGTGGGGGACATTTGGGGGACATTGTCGATGGCCTTGAAAAAAAACCACATTCCATCTTTTCTATGTGCGATTTGTCGAAGGCGTTCGACTGTGTCACACACGACTTACTGTTAGAAAAGTTATCTTATTATGGGGTTAGAGGAATACCACTCGAATTGATGTCATCGTATTTAACAAATAGGCAACAACTGGCCAGAATGAAAAATAATTCATCCGAGCTCAGGACAGTGAAACATGGAGTTCCACAGGAATCGGTCCTTGGTCCTTTGCTTTTTATCATTTACATAAATGACATTTGTCAGCAAATGCTGCAGGATACAGCCACCATTCTTTCCGCTGAGCATACGTCACTTACCAATAGTTCGTCAGATTTTTATAGCCTCAAAATTCTTGCTGACAATTCGATTGACCTTACTAGAAACTGCAAACTCCCTACAAATAAATCATATCCAGTAACAATAAATGCACATCAGGAGAACACTGTAAACTTCTTGGTATTACAATCGATGACACTCTCAGCTGACACTATCATACTCAAAAACTGAACAGCGAGCTTTCCATTACAATATTTCCCTTAAGAAGATTTGTTTCACTCGCGTATTAGCTATGGAACCATTCTATGGGGAAATTCCAGCAATGTGCTAAACATCTTCAGATCACCGAAGAAAGCTATTCGTCTTCTGGCTGGAGTCGGACTGAGAGAACACTGTCGTCTTCTCCTTACTGACATGAAAATAATGACACTACCATGCCACATATATCAAACCGTTTGTGAAATACACTCAAACAAAGGAAACTGTTTCGTCAGATCTTCACATATACGACACGAGATCAGAAAACCAAATAGCACTAAAACGTTTCAGGCTGAATAAGTCAAAGTCAAAGTCCCTCAATTTGAAACTTTATAACAAGTTGAGCTCAGAAGTGCGTTCCCTGAATGATATACATTTTAAAGCTAATGTGAAATGTCTACTCCTAAAAAATTGTTTTTATAGTGTAGAAGAATTTTCAAATTATTCTTTTGAATGTAATTAAAAAAAATGTTTTTGTGAATGACCTGATTGTTTTCACATTTTCACATATCGTCGGTCTAGACGTGATACCTCGCAACTACAAAACACTGATTATTAAGGAAACAAAGAAATTTAATTATTTCTATAGAAATAATAATCTGCGATAAGTTATAATGTCAGTATTTCATAAAATTATGATCTTTTATGTTCTAAGAATCAATTATGATTGTAATATTATTTCTATACAAAAAATGCCGTAAAGTTTAATTTTTTCTCCGCCGGAGCTTTAGTTTTCACTTTTCCGCCAGCGGAGGGAAATGTGTTATCATAGCAACAGAGATATAAATAAGAAAACAAGCGTCAACAACTCAAGATTCATTAAATCAAAAACAAAACTAAAACTTTTATTCATCATTCGAATGAATATTGAATATACAATGCGAAATTTTTGCATTTTGAAAATTAAACCCGCACAATACCGAGGGACGATGCTGTTACAAAAAAAGTCACACCTACTCATGAGGCAAATTATCATAAAATAAGTGACAATCACTTGGTAAAACACTTTTTATTTGTTGTAGGTGCAACCACTTTTGTTTTTTGATGGGTAATCTATTTTGATGAAGCTGAGGAAAAGATAGTAAAGGATTTACTCCATTTCGTTTTTGCCTAATCGGCAAGTCGGTATAGTCTTGATCAAAATCTAATTTTACTTGTATGATTCCATCAGGTGTATACTTTATTGCTTTTATATCCGTAACATGAGGATCACCTACTGATTTCCCAGGTCGTATTGACGGGTATACCATGTTCATCCCGTAATTCTTACAAAATGATTACTCGAGACTTTTTACTTCGTATGGATGTGGAGTGCGTCTAGCTTCAAGAGTTAACCAAACATAGTCACTAGGCAGGTAGATGTGTTTGTTTCTTTTTTTTTCAATAGTAGCATGGACTGAATCGGCCTCCATTTGTGTATGGCCTTTTTCAAGGAATTTTTGTGTGACTCTTATTTCTTTATCAACACTAAATGCTAGAAGGACATTTGAGAGGGTAGCGTTCCTGTTTTGGTAAGTACAGCCATCGCTCCAAATAATAATAGGTGTTTTATTTTCGTCCACCATGCTACCTATAAAATCAATCAGGCAACTTGCGAAAGTGTTAGCAGTTAAGTCCGCTTCGGTTTCATCGAACCAGTAACATCGACAGTGACGGCTGTTTATGTTAAATACAGTAAAGTTGTGCAGACATAATTTTGTCTTGTAATACAACGCTGATGCGTTTAAGCTGGAACAAATTTTGACAGACTGCAAATCCATTGTGAGCACAACAAATTTCCCTTCTTCTCATACCTTCTTATCCTCATCCTTAGCTTCTCTGGCTCTGTCCTTCCTTGCTAGATGTGTTTGGTAGATTTCTACTTTAATATTTTGTGTTTCGTATCCAATGCACAAATCGCAACGATCCATTTTTGGAGGCTGAAAAGAAATATTTTTCTCCTTTACGACCATATCAAATGTGAAACGGCTAACTGGCACCTGGATTGTATTAGAGGTTTGGCACTTTTTTATGTACTCTCTGTAAATATCACTCATATTATTATTTCCAAATGTTGGCTCCAGGTATACTTTAGAAGTTGACTGACGACAATAATGAGAGGTCAACTTGGGCAATTCATCTGAAAATTTGCTCACCCCATCCCTATCTGCCTTAGCTTTACATCTTGATTTACGATTTTCATTCTCTTCCGCCATAGATTCAGACATGCCTCTGCTTGCATTCTTAAACCAATTCAACACCACCCATTCTTTTAAACCGAGTGTTGAAAGATACATGTTTTTGCAAACTTTCATTATTTTGCCATTTCGAGTTTGTAGCCTATATTGGAGATTGTTATTTCGTCTACGGTTTTCAACAGTGGCTGCAGTTTGTCTTTTTGGAGGTACTCCAGATACAAGAGATGTGACGTATACTTTTTTTGGTCCCAACTAATTTTTTTTCAAAAAAAAGTTAAACATTTTTTCTCTGTCTTTTTGGCTAATCTTCTGGCAATCTTTTTTTGTTTTTTCACAATGTATCGACTTGCATGTTGGTCCTATTTTTCTTACTGACTTTGGCGCCCCCCTCATTCCTTTTTCACCTTTAGGTTTTGTCCAGCCCGTATACGCTTCTCCAAGTTCCCTTCTTCTTTTATTCTCAAAATCCATCCACTCTTTAGGATCTGCAATCTTTTTTCGCTTTTTATTTACCCTTTCGTTATTTTCCCCGGTTACCCGTGTCTCTTCGTTTGTAATAATTTGGCCTTCATCTATGTCACTTTCATTTTCAGACTCTGGAAGCCAATTAAGATCATCTTCATTGATCTCAGTGTCTCTGTCTACCGGTAATTGATGCGGAAAAGTTATGTCCTGCAATTCCTGATTGTCTTCTAGAGTTGGGTTGTAATCTAAAGAGTTACTGTTATTATTTGAACTTTGGCTTTCAGTGGCTGGTGGTAGGTACATTGTCGTGGTTCACTTCATCTATACTAGTGGTAGATTTATCTCGAGTTTCTAAAGAATCAACATGTTCAAAAAGTTTCTTTTCGTTTATCAAGGCTGGCTGGTAAGCCGAAGCTATCAATTCCCAAAGTTCTTTGTCTTTCCAATTGGAAAGTCAATAGTATTTGACAATAATTCAGGCAATAATTCAGGCAATTCATTACTTGTGGCCGCTAGAAGTTCTCCAGAAAAATTTCCAGCTTGTTGTAATTCTTCTGAATTTGGACATGTTGTCTTATTTTCCTGAATACCATTTGGTGGTAGAAAATAATATTCTGACGATGAATTTTCGCAAAATCCTTCATTTTGAGACACCTCAGTGTTTTCATCAGACTCGGAACTGCCATCAGATTTATTTGAATGACTATGGTCTGATAAGTTAGGTACATCTAAATTGGTAATATTGCCCAAGGGTGTTCCGGATTGGAGATCAAGTGCTGTTGAAAGGCTTTGGTATTTTAAATCACAGACGATATTTCGTTGACTCAGTTGTACCAGTAAATGCCCACGTATGAGTCTTGTTGCCTACAAAATACAAGTTCGTAAGCAAAGTAAAGGTATAGGTAGGTACTAACTACTACACCTACATTTTTTCATTTTATCAATTAATAAAAAAACATAAAACAGATTATGAAATTCAGTGTGAACACGTGTCTGCATGCTACAAGCACGAATCCAAAATTATCTACTATCGCAAATGGTTGATGGAGGTACCTCGTGAATGCAGATTCAGAATAATTAACAAAATTTGTTCTGACTACTGATATTTTTTTAAAAAATCACACATTATAATAAAATTGGAACTATATAAGTCACTTTTACTAATTAAAATAAATTAATAGCTAACTAGTTTCCACATAATTAGAGAAAATGCACTTACTTGCACACTAAATTGTTTCTTAGACGCCATCTTAGAAATAAGTTACGTAGTCTCACCAGTTAATTTTGAAGAGAAACATTTACGAGTTATTAAAGTTGCATAGTTACGAGGTCCCACCAGACCTAATTTATAGTTGTGTTACTAGATGTCACTACAATTTAAATTTCGTATTATTCCGACTCGTACATCTACATGGTCTCACAATTAGGTCCGCAACATTTATAGCAGTAGAACTACGTCAAAAATCAAAAATCCCTAAACTATCAGTTACGAGGTATAACATCTAGACCGACGATATCGGCTCTCAATATTTTTTGTACTATGTGACGAGCTGTGAACCACTGTGTGAAATAGCCAATAAAGTCTATCTAAATAGCCAATAAAGTGTGACTAATATGAATTTGAACAATACAAAATTAGTATCTATGAACAGGCAACCGCCAATACTGTCTTACTCATCTGAGGTTGCAAACAAATGTAACGCATTAGAGGAGTGGATTATAAAATCTGTGTTATTCAAATGCATAATATTTCTATGCTGATGTTTCATAATAATTCCTACTGTTAGATTACCAGAATTTCAAACACCAGAGGGGCAATAATAGCTGAAACTTTGATGAACTGTATTTTAAATCAAAAACATGTATTACTCACGAAAGGACATCTGTCGGTTGTGACTCATTTGGAATCATAAAATGTTTTTCATCTTTTGGAATCTTTTCAATTCGAATAGAAATCATTAAGCCCGTACATTCATCTTTACTTTATTTTCCATCAAACTGTTGATACGACTCTTTCATTCCAAAAAAAGTCTCTCCTTACTAACGAAATTTGAACGCTATCCTCCATGTAATTTGTGCACAATCATACAGTATGATTACCATCTTCATTCAGGTTTTAAGACCGCCCTGCAGTTGTAGGATGCAATTCCAAACTACGACGGCCTTCAAACCCGAATGAAGATAGAACACTGAAAATGTCGGCCGCGAAAGCCTTGATCAATTTATCAAACAGTATGAGTCACATTTAGATTCCATTGAAAGTTTGAGATGAAGAAGTCAAATCATTGAAAATGGTTCATATGAAAATCATCAAATCAAAATTATCGTATCAAAATTGTATCAAAATAATTTTTTAAGA
The DNA here is from genome assembly GCF_025532065.1 of Leptinotarsa decemlineata. Lineage (NCBI taxonomy): Eukaryota > Metazoa > Arthropoda > Insecta > Coleoptera > Chrysomelidae > Leptinotarsa > Leptinotarsa decemlineata. Next base: position 20,675,652 of record NW_027412556.1, on the reverse strand, counting down.
TATTGATAGGACGGTTGCCCGGCTGGGTTGATGTGGGTGCTTTGCTCTACTCACTCAATCGACCGCTGTGTGAACCGGTGGATCAAGCCGCAAGGCCAGACGATCAATTTTCACTTCCTATCATCCAACCCGTGCGTGGATAAACACGTTGGAAGGTAACACCTCACACTAGTTTTGACTTTTGAGAATTGTCGTTCGTATGGGGGCGACAGCTGGTTAACAGTTTTCAAACAGATTTTTTGAACAGATTCAAACATATCAAAGAATGTAAACTTTCACGGCTGAACCTACATACACAATTTCAGGCTTCGAAAATATATCGATATCAAGAAACAGTTATGAAAAGCGACCTTCATTCTATGAACGCGCCCTTTTCTTCAGAAACTGGCGCCCTAGCTAGAATACCCAAAAATTCTTACTCATTGCATATCTACAACATAAAACAAACCTACATACGAAATTTCAGCCTTCGAAAACATAGCGATACGGATAAACAATGATGAAAAGGTAATTTTTTTAATAAAGCACAAGCACAAAAAATCCTTAAGGTGCTCTCAAAGCGGTGCCTGTACGAAAGTAGCGATTCACATTGGATTTGAATCGCTGGAGATAAAATCCATTTGGAAATACGTTCTCAGGAAGTTTATTTCATATAAACAGTTCCATCGCAGTTCTCCAGATGGAAGAGTTCTTGAACAGTGAAGTTTGTACTGAATTGAACCTCAAAAAGATAAGCAGTCACAGTCCGTCGCGTATTTCTGATATGTGAACGATCCCAATTTACCCCTACGAGGGATGCTTCAGTTGAAATATTCAAAAATGTTTCCTTAGTGTGCATTTAAAACCTGAGAAACACTTATAGACCAAATTTTAGCTTTCTAGGACTCACCAGTACGGAGAAACAGAAATGTATGTGTGTTGAGTGACTTTCGCATTTATGAGTATAGATTAGTGGGCGTACCTGGGTTTCTCTCAATTGGATTACCTGACCTTGTTTGTGCACCTTCTAGAACAGGTAGCCAGAGTTTATTGTCGTTCATTGTTTCTTATTTTCTATTGAAAGTATCCCTGTGTTTTTGAATTTCTATCGCTTTTCAACACACCCATGGATAGTAATTTTGAGTTTTATCGAGTATCACTGTATCTTCAAATGAGATAATCTGATTGCCTTATTTGCTGAGAGCATGTTAGGCTACAACTGATTTGTCGTTTGGTAGTTTGATGGTTTTTGATACAGTTATCTTTAAAATACAAATTGTTATCCATTAAAAAATTTGTATTTCATCTTTCCTGGAATTTTTATTCGGTACTTTGATGAGCTGTCGCGAATGATAGGAAGCGTTGACATGAACTATTTCACTATTCGCATCCAAATTATTTAGGATCGATACGTTTTTAAACGTATCGATCCTAAATAAAGCTTCTATGTTCTTATGATAGTCAACATTGCAGTCGTTTCCATCCTTTACTTCCTCCGCAATGCACAATGATTAGTTGCCATCCTTTGTTTGCAGGCATGTTAAGCGTACACATTCTCGAACCATCAGTCCACCCTTTCGTAACTGTGTCGTGAGTGTCATACCAAGTTTCGTTCAAATAGAAAATGTCCCGTTGTTCTTCTCTATATTCAATTATTTGTTAGGTAATTCCACCATTCCTCTGCTTTCCATAACTGCTGGACGTTTGTTTATTATTTTAAATATAAATCCTAGTTTCCTTATCCATTATTGAAGAGTTTTGTCACAGCAGCTCACATTATGGCCGGAAGTATTCAATTTTTTCCTTATTATTTCAGTTGTAGGAATCTCATTGCTTTTGTAACAGTCTTATATTGTTTTCTTCAATGATTTTATTAGACGAACATCTAAAGGTTTTGGTAATCCAGTATCACATCGCGTCTTGCATTCATTAGGTTTTATGATGCACTGATTGGAACCTTTGGTGTAGTAATGAATATTTTGGAGTTTCTTTCCCAACACCAAATCGGTATTTTTAACACCTCGACACGTGTTTCGATCACCAAGTGATCATCTCCAAAGAGGAAGATTAAAACAGATCAAAACCACTTTTAACCTTCCTCTTGAAGATGATCACTTGGTGATCGAAACACGTGTCGAGGTGTTAAAAATAACAATTTGGTGTTGGGGAAAGAAACTCCAGTAATATTCATTAGGTTTGTTTTTGACTATTTTACTTACAGGTGAGAAAGGAATTTCAGTCAAATCTGATGTTGCTTGTAATAGTTTGTTTCCATCGAAACCAAACTTGAGAAGTAAATTCTTATCTGCATTGAAACATAGTGTCTGTGTTTCAATATTCAAATGCACCCGAATCTTATTCACTGGTATCTGTTTTTCGCAGTGTTCACCATTGCTATTGGAAAAAGTATGCGTTGTTATTACATTCGTTATTACTTTTAGTACTTGTACGAGGACGCCACATTTTGAGCAGATACCAAAAATTTAAGGTAATTATAACAACATCAATATCGAATTTTAACATTCAAATCGCGATTAGTTCCTGAACTGAACACGACGGCGATAACCATCCCCGCATTCCCCGATTTCTATCCGTCATCGTAACATGACTTCAAATTCAATTTCATGACACTTCAGCCAATCATGAAACTCGGTTGGTAAACATTATCCAATACGAATCGCAAATTCTCCAGTTCACGTGGACTATTTCGCAGCCGGTTCATTTCTATGCATTGGTTTTTTTGGCCTTTGAGAGTGCCGCTTACTTTAAATGTTCACCACTTTGTTTACTTCGACTATACCATTGACACGTCTCTTCACAAGACCATTCAAGAAGGCTGGAGTCCCTCCGGTTTCCCGTTCCACTGTGAATTGAATTTTTGGATCGAGAAAGTATAGTTAAAATATAAATTTGTTCAGTGCGTCTTTATCATTTTGACATACCAGAAACTTGTCATCAACATGGCGCAGCCAACAGTATGGTTTCATCTCAGGCATAAAAAACTGGAGATCAAGACAAAAAAAACCGGTAAATATTTTTCACTCAGAATGAGATATTGTTTCAACAAACAGCGCTGTTTCGAACGCCCGAGTTCACTGTGTTGCATAGACATAAGATTCAATTTACGAATGTCAAAGACAAACGAGGTTTCTCAGAGCGAGCAGTTGCTTCTATAGCGATCTATTTTCACTGCAAGGTAACTAGGTTGCCATTACAGTCCAAGAAACCAGGAATCGCGATTCAACAGAATGTTTTGACAACAGCACTGTTTTGACCCGTCATGGGTATCGTAGCATAAATGCATTGCAGTACTCAACTGTACTGAAAGGACAAGCCTTGTTATATTGCTATCCATAAATAATTGGATCCGGTCAGAGAAGTACTTTCGAAATACTCAAGGCTATATAGATATATACGAAGTGGTACTGAGATGCCTCAAAAATAATGACAGAAACTAATTTATTCAACCGTCTCCATTTTCAATAGAAACTATCTGAATGAATTACCTAGAATATGTATTAAAACTGCGAGACTCGGATAGATGATTCAAAAATATTTTATATTTTTCCACGAAATATATCTCTTTCCCTAACAACAAACACTACGTAAATCCTCATGTTGGTTCATTGTGAGTACGGTTATTTTTCAGGCGGTGGGTTTATTTGTTGGTCTGTTTTCCATTAGTGATTTTGAAAGTGTGGTGTCATGTTGATACTTCGCTCTCCCAAGGTCTGATTGATGAGACATCACGTTCGTGACATTCTGGGCTCAACGTGTTAAATTGATTGTGATTATTTTTGGCACAGCTTCGCTACATTATCAGATGTGTTACATGAATGAACGTGAAAAGCTGGAAACTCTTTGCGGAAAGACTTGTTGGAATTTGTTAATAAAATAAATGTAATAATGAGCCATAGTATAGTTGGTGATTTTTTTTGTATTATGTATGTATGTGAGGATGACCATTCATGTCGGATTCCATATAATATAAATAAATGGAATATTCAAGTTAAACTTCAACTGAACGTCACACTTAGAAGAACCAAGGAGTCCTGGCTTCAGAACAATTTCCTTGAAAATATCAATGATTGAAGGATATAATCAACATATCTTTGATGTGGGGATGGGTATGGATATGTAGTTAAACTTGTTTGACCTCTAATCTCCGCTAACTTGTACAGAAACCTCAAAAACTACAGTAAAAAATGTTTTGGTAGCCTGACATAGTCTAAATATGGATCACAAATTTTTTTCAGTATATGCTTTTGTAGTAAAGTGAAAAAATACTCCATTTACTCAATAATCAATCACAAAAATTTACAGAATACAATACATAGCATTCGATCGATTCTAAAATCAGGACCATTTATCTTTTCGCTGTCTGGTAACTCGCTTTTACTGTGATGACTTCGTGTCTGTGAAGAAAGATCTGAAACAAAAAAGGTGTGTGATACAGTTAGTACCCTGTAGATATGAAAAGGCATCTTTCTAAAATGCAACACAGGAGTTTCTCTTAGCAAGACACACTCGTGTTTCTTACTCACCTAACAAAAATAGTAGCAGATTGACTGCCGCCAAGAATTCTGGCTGAATTCAGGAAAATGAGGCGCCAGTATCAGAGCACATTTTTTGTGTCTGCGACACCTTGAACTGACTAAGTTTCCAGCGTTCAACAGATGAAGTTCCATTCTTGCCAGCTTACCTGAAACGAAACTTAACATATAGATTAATCATCTTGGTTGAGATGCTGGACTCATTCGGTTGAGTTTAATTAGGTGTAAGTCACAATACACCCTTGCAGGTTCTAGTGGAGGGTCCACCTTCCACCTGACTTTGGACCAATGCTCACCTCCCGCTTGAAGTTCTAGTGGGCTTAGTACCCTTAATAATTACCCACAAAAATTCATGACATACAGAACGTATCATTCGATTTATTTTAGAATCAAAATTGAATTTCTGAGCCATATTCTTGCACTACTACTCGATATATACGGGTAGCTTGAGTTCGTTTAGGAAGATACGTCTACATTTCAACGAAGTACCGTTCATTTGTCTGTGAGAGGCTTACAAATCCGATTCTAACGCGAAATCTACGATGTTGTGTTGTGTTGCAGTGAAGATTATGTGCCTCTGCAAATATAACTTTTTCAGCATCACGTATGTGTTCTTCAGGATCTTGCAATGAAGTAAACGGTTCATTTGTCACTACATTTCAACGAAGTACCGTTCATTTGTCTGTGAGAGGCTTACAAATCCGATTCTAACGCGAAATCTACGATGTTGTGTTGTGTTGCAGTGAAGATTATGTGCCTCTGCAAATATAACTTTTTCAGCATCACGTATGTGTTCTTCAGGATCTTGCAATGAAGTAAACGGTTCATTTGTTTGTGAGCGTCTTGCGAGTCCGATTCTGAAGCGAAATCTACGATTCCCATGTTGCAGTGAAGACTATGTGTCTTTGTAATAAATCACCTATAAGGGCTAGTGATTGGGGTTCTACAGTAATTACGCATGTGATCTTCGAGATCTTGCAATGAATTATCATTTATTCGTTTGTTAACGTTTGTAAAGTCCGATTCTTGAGCGAAATCTACGAATCCTATGTTGCAGTGAAGTATATGTGTCTCAGCAAATATATATTCTTCAGCATCACGGATGTGATCCTTGAGATCTTGTCAACTGACGTGAGCTGATGTATTTGTGATGAGTCACCTATGTGGGGTGCTACAGAAATTATGCATGTGATTTTGGAGATCTTACAATGAAGTACCATTCATTCGTTCGTGAATGGCTTGAAAGTCCGATTCTGAAGCGAAACCTACTTTCCCATGTTGCAGTGAAGACTGTGTGCCTCTGCAAATGAAACTTCTTCAGCATCATGGATGTAATCTTTGGTATTTTGTCAACTGACACCAGAATATATATTTGTGATGAGTCACCTATAAGGAAAAGTGATTTGGGTTCTACTGGATTCACGCATGTGACTTTAGGAATCTTGCAATGAAATCTATGATTCCCATGTTGCAGTGAAGTCTATGTGTCCCTGCAAATATAACTCTTTCAGCATCACGGATGTGATCTTTGGTATCTTGTCAACTAACGCCAGCAGGTATCTTTGCGATGAGTCACCTATAAGGGAAAGTGATTTCTTCAGGAATCACGCATGTGAATTTCTAGATCTTGCGATGGAGTACTGTTCGTTCGTTTGTGAGCGGCTTGCAAGTCCGATTCTGAAGCGAAATCTACGATTCCCATGTTGCATTGAGGATTATGCTCCTCTGCAAATATAACTTCTTCTTGTCAACTGACGCAGTTGATGAATTTGTAATGAGTCACCTATAAGGGGTAGTGATTGGGGTCATACAGAAATTACGCATGTGATTTTAGTGACCTGGCAATGAAACACCGTTCATTTGTTTGTGAATGGCTTGCAAGTCCGATTCTGAAGCGAATTCTTCGAATCCCATGTTGCAATTAAGACCATGTGCCTTTGCAAATATAACTTCAGCATCACGGATATGATCTTTGGTTCTTGTCAACTGACGCAAGCAGATATACTTCTAATAAGTCACATATGAGGGGTAGTTATTGGAATTCTAGAGAAATTATGCATGTGATCTTCGAAATCTTGCAATGGAGTACCGTTCATTCGTTTGTGATCGGCTTGCTGGTCCAATTATGAAGCGAAATCTACGATGCCTTTGATGCAGTGAAGAATATGTGCCTCAGCAAATATAAATTCATCAGCATCACGGATGTGCTCTTTAAAATTTTGTCTACTGACGCGGGTAGATATATTTGTAATGAATCACCTATGAGTGGTAATGCTAAAGGTTCTACAGGAATCACGCATGTGATCTTCGAGAATTTGCAATGAAGTACCGTCCATTTGTTTGTGAGCGGCTTGCTAGTCCGATTCTGAAGCTAAATCTACGATTCCCATGTTGCAGTGAAGACATGTTGTTCCTTTGTGAATATAACTTCTTCAGCATCACGAATGAGATTTTTGGGATCTTGTCAACTGACGCAAGCAGATATATTTGTAGTAAGTCACCTTCAAGGGGTAGTGATTGGGGTCTACAGGAATCACGTATGTGATTTTCGAGATCTTGCAATAGAGTACCGTTCGTTCGTTTGTGAGTGGCTTGCCAGTCCGATTCTCAAGCGAAATCTATGATTCCCATGTTGCAGTAAAGATTGTGTTCCTGCAAATATAACTCTTTCAGCATCACGGATGTAATCTTTGGTATCTTGTCAACTGACGCGAGTAGATATATTTGCAATAAGTCACCTTTAAGGGGTAGAGATTGGAGTTCTACAGAAATCACGTATGTGGTCTTCGAGAACTTGCAATGAAGTACCGTTCATTTGTTTGTGAGCGGCTTGCTAGTCCAATTCTGAAGCGAAATCTATGATTCCCATGATGCAGTGAAGTATATGTGCCTCAGCAATTATAAATTCATCAGCATCACGGATGTGCTCTTTGAATTTTTGTCAACTGACGCGGTTAGATATATTTGTAATGAATCACCTATGAGTGGTAGTGCTTAGGATTCTACAGGAATCACGCATGTGGTTTTCGAGACCTTGCAATGAAGTACCGTCCATTTGTTTGTGAGCGGCTTGCTAAACCGATTCTGAAGCGAAATCTACGATTTCCATGTTGCAGTGGAAAAATGTTCCTTTGTGAATATAACTTCTTCAGCATCACGAATGTGATTTCTGGGATCTTGTCAAGTGACGCAACCAGATATATTGATAGATAGATAGTGATTGGGGTTCTACAGAAATCACGCATGTGATTTTCGAGAACTTGCAATGAAGTACCGTTCGTTCGTTTTTGAGCGGCTTGCAAGTCCAATTCTGAAGCGAAATCTATGATTCCCATGTTGGAGCGAAGACTGTGTCCCTGCAAATATAACTTTTTCAGCATCACGGATGTGATCCTTGGCATCTTGTCAACGGACGCGAGCAGATATACTTGTGATGAGTCTCATATAAGGGGTAGTGATTGGGGTTCTAGAGAAATTCTGCATGTAATCTTCGAGAACTTGCAATGAAGTACCGTTCATTCGTTTGTGAATGTCTTACAAGTCCGATTCTGAAGCGAAATCTATGATTCCCATGTTGCAGTGAAGTCTGTGCGTCTCTGCAAATATAACTTCTTCAGCATCACGAACGTGATTTTTGTGATCTTGTCGACTGACGCAAGCAGATATATTTCTGATGGGTCACCTATAAGAGGTAGTGACTGGGGTGCTACATAAATTTCGCATGTGATCTTCGAGATCTTGCAAAGAAGTAACGTTCTTTCATTTGTGAACGGCTTGCAAGTCCGATTCTGAAGCGAAATCTACGAATCCCCTATTGCAGTGAATTCTATGTGCATTTACAAATATAACTTCTTCAGCATCACGGATGTGAACTTTGGGATTTTGTCAACTGACGCAAGCAGATATATTTGTAATGAGTGACATATAATGGGTAGTGATTGTGGTTCTACAGAAATCACGCATATGATCTTCGAGACTTTGCAATGAAGTACCGTTTATTCGTCAATGAACGGCTGGCAAGTCCAATTTTGAAGCGAAATCTACGATTCCAATGTTGCAGTGAAAATTATGTGCCTTTGCAAATTTAACTTCTTCAGCATCACGAATGTGATCTTCGGTATCTTGTCAACTGACGCGGTTAGATATATTTGTGATGAGTCACCTATAAGGGGTAGTGATCGGGGTTCTACAGGAATCACGCATGAGATTTTTTAGATCTTGCAAAGAAGTACCATTTTTTTGTTTTTGAGCGGGTGGCAAATTTGATTCTGAAGGAAGTCTACCATTTCTGTGTTGCAGTGAAGATTATGTGTCTCTGCGAATATAACTTTTCCAGTATCACGGATGTGATCTTTGGTATCTTGCCAACTGACGCCAGCAGATATATATGAAATAAGTCACCTTCAAAGGGTGGTGATTGAAGTTCTACGGGAATTACGCATGTGATCTTCGAGATCTTGCAATGCAGTGCCGTTCATTCGTTTGTGAACGGCTTGCAAGTACGATTCTGCAGCGGAATCTACGATTCCCATGTTGCATTGAGGATTATGCTCCTCTGCAAATATAACTTCTTCTTGTCAACTGACGCAGTTGATAAATTTGTAATGAGTCACCTATAAGGGGTAGTGATTGGGGTCATACAGAAATTACGCATGTGATTTTAGTGACCTGGCAATGAAACACCGTTCATTTGTTTGTGAATGGCTTGCAAGTCCGATTCTGAAGCGAATTCTTCGAATCCCATGTTGCAATTAAGACCATGTGCCTTTGCAAATATAACTTTTTCAGCATCACGGATATGATCTTTGGTTCTTGTCAACTGACGCAAGCAGATATACTTCTAATAAGTCACATATGAGGGGTATTTATTGGAATTCTAGAGAAATTATGCATGTGATCTTCGAAATCTTGCAATGGAGTACCGTTCATTCGTTTGTGATCGGCTTGCTGGTCCAATTATGAAGCGAAATCTACGATGCCTTTGATGCAGTGAAGAATATGTGCCTCAGCAAATATAAATTCATCAGCATCACGGATGTGCTCTTTAAAATTTTGTCAACTGACGCGGGTAGATATATTTGTAATGAATCACCTATGAGTGGTAATGCTAAAGGTTCTACAGGAATCACGCATGTGATTTTCGAGAATTTGCAATGAAGTACCGTCCATTTGTTTGTGAGCGGCTTGCTAGTCCGATTCTGAAGCTAAATCTACGATTCCCATGTTGCAGTGAAGACATGTTGTTCCTTTGTGAATATAACTTCTTCAGCATCACGAATGAGATTTTTGAGATCTTGTCAACTGACGCAAGCAGATATATTTGTAGTAAGTCACCTTCAAGGGGTAGTGATTGGGGTCTACAGGAATCACGTATGTGATTTTCGAGATCTTGCAATAGAGTACCGTTCGTTCGTTTGTGAGTGGCTTGCCAGTCCGATTCTCAAGCGAAATCTATGATTCCCATGTTGCAGTAAAGATTATGTGTTCCTGCAAATATAACTCTTTCAGCATCACGGATGTAATCTTTGGTATCTTGTCAACTGACGCGAGTAGATATATTTGCAATAAGTCACTATTAAGGGGTAGAGATTGGAGTTCTACAGAAATCACGTATGTGGTCTTCGAGAACTTGCAATGAAGTACCGTTCATTTGTTTGTGAGCGGCTTGCTAGTCCAATTCTGAAGCGAAATCTATGATTCCCATGATGCAGTGAAGTATATGTGCCTCAGCAATTATAAATTCATCAGCATCACGGATGTGCTCTTTGAATTTTTGTCAACTGACGCGGTTAGATATATTTGTAATGAATCACCTATGAGTGGTAGTGCTTAGGATTCTACAGGAATCACGCATGTGGTTTTCGAGACCTTGCAATGAAGTACCGTCCATTTGTTTGTGAGCGGCTTGCTAAACCGATTCTGAAGCGAAATCTACGATTCCCATGTTGCAGTGGAAACATGTTCCTTTGTGAATATAACTTCTTCAGCATCACGAATGTGATTTCTGGGATCTTGTCAAGTGACGCAACCAGATATATTGATAGATAGATAGTGATTGGGGTTCTACAGAAATCACGCATGTGATTTTCGAGAACTTGCAATGAAGTACCGTTCGTTCGTTTTTGAGCGGCTTGCAAGTCCAATTCTGAAGCGAAATCTATGATTCCAATGTTGGAGCGAAGACTGTGTCCCTGCAAATATAACTTTTTCAGCATCACGGATGTGATCCTTGGCATCTTGTCAACGGACGCGAGCAGATATACTTGTGATGAGTCTCATATAAGGGGTAGTGATTGGGGTTCTAGAGAAATTCTGCATGTAATCTTCGAGAACTTGCAATGAAGTACCGTTCATTCGTTTGTGAATGTCTTACAAGTCCGATTCTGAAGCGAAATCTATGATTCCCATGTTGCAGTGAAGTCTGTGCGTCTCTGCAAATATAACTTCTTCAGCATCACGAATGTGATTTTTGTGATCTTGTCGACTGACGCAAGCAGATATATTTCTGATGGGTCACCTATAAGAGGTAGTGACTGGGGTGCTACATAAATTTCGCATGTGATCTTCGAGATCTTGCAAAGAAGTAACGTTCTTTCATTTGTGAACGGCTTGCAAGTCCGATTCTGAAGCGAAATCTACGAATCCCCTATTGCAGTGAATTCTATGTGCATTTACAAATATAACTTCTTCAGCATCACGGATGTGAACTTTGGGATTTTGTCAACTGACGCAAGCAGATATATTTGTAATGAGTGACATATAATGGGTAGTGATTGTGGTTCTACAGAAATCACGCATATGATCTTCGAGACTTTGCAATGAAGTACCGTTTATTTGTCAATGAACGGCTGGCAAGTCCAATTTTGAAGCGAAATCTACGATTCCAATGTTGCAGTGAAAATTATGTGCCTTTGCAAATTTAACTTCTTCAGCATCACGAATGTGATCTTCGGTATCTTGTCAACTGACGCGGTTAGATATATTTGTGATGAGTCACCCATAAGGGGTAGTGATCGGTGTTCTACAGGAATCACGCATGAGATTTTTTAGATCTTGCAAAGAAGTACCATTTTTTTGTTTTTGAGCGGGTGGCAAATTTGATTCTGAAGGAAGTCTACCATTTCTGTGTTGCAGTGAAGATTATGTGTCTCTGCGAATATAACTTTTCCAGCATCACGGATGTTATCTTTGGTATCTTGCCAACTGACGCCAGCAGATATATATGAAATAAGTCACCTATAAAGGGTGGTGATTGAAGTTCTACGGGAATTACGCATGTGATCTCCGAGATCTTGCAATGCAGTGCCGTTTATTTGTTTGTGAACGGCTTGCAAGTACGATTCTGCAGCGGAATCTACGATTCCCATGTTGCAGTGAAGACTATGTGCCTCTGCAAATATAACTTCTTCAGCATCACGAACGTGATCTTTGAGATCTTGTCAACTGCCGCGAGTAGATATATCTATAATGAGTCACCAATAAAGGGTAGTGATGGGGGTGCTTCAGAAATTACGTATGTGATCTTCGAGATCTTGCAATGAAGTACCATTCATTCGTTTGTGAACGGCTTGTAAGTCCGATTCTGAAGCGAAATCTACGATTCACATGTTGCACTGAAGACTTTGTGTCTCTGCAAATATAATTTTTTCAGCATCACGAATGCGATCTTTGGTATCTCGTCAACTGACGCCAGGAGATATATTTGTGATGAGTCACCTATAAGGGAAAGTGATTTGGGTTCTACTGGAATCACGCATGTGATTTTCGAAAACTTGCAATGAAATCTATGATTCCTATGTTGCAGTGAAGATTATGTGTCCCTGCAAATATAACTCTTTCAGCATCACGGATGTGATTTTTGGTGTCTTGTCAACTGATGCGAATAGATATATTTATACAGTCTGATTCAGTTGTCTGATAGCGGCTCCCATGTCTGAATAAGTAGCCAAATCTACAACTTCGATATGGCTTATTAGCCTGCCTAAAAGAGATTCTTCTTCCAGAGATTCTATTTCGCTTTGAGTATTTCATATTTTGCCAGCTGTCGCCGAAAGGCATATTTCGTACTATCAGTCCATGCTGGGTACGTACTGAGTCTAGACTCAATCTATGAGAAAGGCATAACCCGTAATCCTCTACTCCAGGAACAGAAATAACTCCATCTTTTTCTTCACCATCCTGCTTCTCTACACAGTCAGAGGGTTGAACTGTTGAAGTTGAACCTATCAAGGTATCTAGTTTCATGAATTTTCCAATGGAGTACTTTACTTCTTCTTCAACTTCACAACAGAAAACTCAATCACAATCATTATATCTGTCCATTTTCTGAAATGATAAAGGTGTTCAAACGTAGGTCCTGTCGAATTGTTCGAACAAATATTTCACTTCCTTTTCCATTTATGGAATAGTTTAGATCTACATTCTACGTTGAACTTGAACAGCAAATTGGTTTCACTACTAAAACAAGACGAAACTTGAACTTCCGAGAATACCGTTTGCAATCTCATCTGTTTTGCTAACACTTTGTGGGCAAAACGACCTCTAATGATATTCATCGAACTCGTTGAACCATTATCTAGATTGCTCAATTTATTTCTAACTGAATAAAAGTCTCAGTTGGATATAGTGTGGATTTCAAGGATCTCGTGAATTGTTCATGATATCTGTTATAATATGCTTACATTCTCTTCAACAAGAGCCTTTCAGGCGTTTTCTACTTGATCATTTCATAGACAGACAAGTTTATCCCAGTATCTGTTAACAGAAACATCAACATTCTTGTCAATATTACCTCTAGGACATCTTCTGTTTCAGGGATGATCAAACATTTCGGCATGATTTTCAGCCGTAACCAGGGACTGTGGAACATAAGCTCGTCAGCTCTATCACTTGAAGATGTTTGCGCATGTATGGTTGGGTGATATATCTATTTTCATGTGGAAATGAAATTTCCATTTTCATCTGGGAGACCAAGAGAGTGAGATACCGTCGCTGTCTGTCTTTCTACCTTCCCCTGTCTTCTCAGTTTTCTCTTCCACCAAAGTTCCTAATATTTTAGGCTATATTCTTGTTAGACCACTCAATATTTTCATTCAGACGAGAATAACACTGGAGTTGCTTGGTGAGTTCTATTCTTGGCCTTTCTGAACAAAAGGCTTTGGAAATAATTCATTATTCAACTCATTTTTGGATATGGTTCAAAAGCTTTCGTAGGTTCAATTTTCTTTCGAATTCAGTTTTCTCATTCGCAACCATTTTACCTTTTCACAATTTTTGTTTCGCTTCCATCTGCCGATTTTTTTTTGTGGAATTTCTCATTTGCCCCCAGCAATTCACTTTGAATTTCAATAACAATGGCTCCGTTGTAAGTGCTATCGTTTCAGTTTTCTGAATCCTGGAGTTGGAATTTTCCAACTGGCAAGTACAGTTTGCTACTGTTTCACAAAACTCCTTTTTGAGTTTATACAAATCCATCAAAACGTTTTTTTGTGATTCAGTTTAGTTCGAGATTTGTTTCATTACTTCCAGAAAATTACTGGTCAACTCACTTTCATCTGATTTGTCATCTTCACGTTTCCTCTTCGATTTTTTCACTCGGGAGTGATGAATTTCTTGCTCTTGGAGAGATCCTATAAATTAGGTTTTTCTGTGAAAAGGATTTTGCAATTCATTTGAAGTTTTCCTTGGTTCCAGCAGTATAGATTTCCACTGAGAAAATACCGCAATCGTAGAGGGACCTGCTTCACCATCATCTTGCTGAATCTGTACTGGTTATCTAACTTGTGGTTAGAATGATTTGGATATTTTCGGAAACCATGGAGAAGTCATAACGGAACAGGGGAAAAGGGTGAAAAACGAATATATAATGACGGGGCAAGAATTTGTGATATATTAAAACGATTAGACGATATTCACGAATAACCATGAATAAGACGGTGCAATATTCAAGTCGAGCCGCGTCCTGATTGCACAAAGGCGCACACATTTCATCGCAAGCGTATATTGACGTTCAAGTTGGTTGATGAAATACATTTTTTTATCGATTTCGAGGAGTTCTTATTCGTAAACCCTAGACATCAATGATGATGATGATGTTGTTAAATGATTTTAAATTTGATTTGGGTTTTGAAAAATATAAACATTTTCAATTTTTATCATTATCATAATTTTTGATGAAAATTTCAATCGGCTAGACTCTTATGTTGTAACCCAGCCAGACCGGTAGTTTCATATACCAATACCCCTAATTATAAGCTGTCAAAATTCTTAAATTGCAAATTCAGGGAGATCACTAATTTCAAACCTTCTCACACTATACTAAATTCTATAGACTTGACAAACGAATTCAACAACATAAAAATTAACAACAACATTAAATTAGTATCGTTTGACATCAAGAACATGTTTCCAAATATTCCAACAGATGAATGCCTTCCCCTGATCAAAAACATATTAGATAGACATAATACTAACCCATATGTCAACAGTGAACTCTGTGAACTGTTCAACACGTGTTTAAAACAAAACTATTTTAAATTTAATAATACATTTTATATACAGAACTCAGGCCTACCAATGGGATCACCGATAAGTCCGTTACTAGCTGATATATTCCTAAACAATTTAGAGACAAATCTAATTTTGAATAACTGTCTTTCCCATAAACATATTGTGTTCTGGTTTAGATATGTAGATGACATATTAGTAGGCTTCGATGGTTCAACTAGACAAATATCTCATTACTTGAACTTCCTCAATAATCTACACGATAAGATCAAATTCACCGTAGAGATAGAAGAGAACAATGAGATAAATTTTTTAGATCTGACAATATCCAAAAACAATGATAAACTCGACTTTAACATTTTCCGAAAAAACACATCCACAGATTGCACAATACCTTTTGACTCTTTTAACCCGATTTCACAGAAATTGTCTGCATTCAGGTCAATGATACATAGGGCTTTCACAATACCCCTTTCTGATCAAAACCTCCGAAGTGAAATTGCAATCATTAAACAAATAGCAGTTAATAACAAAATACCTACCACTCTAGTTAACAACATAATAATGAAATATCAACAAAAATCAATAATGAAAGAACTATACTCAATTTCCACAAGACCAGAACACAAATATGTTAGTATCAATTATGCTGGTAGAATCTCCGAGAATATTAAAAATTATCTCTCAAAATTCAATTTAGAAACATCCTACACATCCAACGGAAATTTAGGAAACATATTATTTAATGCCAAACCTAAATTAGAGAAAGGAAAGAGATCTGGTATATATCGAATAGAATGTGGTGAATGCCCTGCCATATATACAGGCCAAACTGGGAGAAATTTTAATACAAGGTACCACGAACATGTCATTTCGGATAAAAAATCATTAATGTACGAACATCTTCAAAATTCGAAACATAAAATAGATAAAGATAATTTAAAGATCCTACATACATGCGAAAAAGGGAAAATGATGAATCTGTTGGAATCTATGGAAATAAACAGGTCAAAGAAAGATCCCAATTCTATTGTCCTCAACGAACAACTTGAATTAAACAATAGTCCTCTCCTGAACCTATAGTCCAGATCCCAAAACCTACATTATATTGAAAGCTTTGTTATGTTCATGGATTTTACAGGTATATGAAACGCAGGTACCGGATATCAGGTATATCAGATATATCAGGTATATCAAATCATTTATGCTAGAATAATATAGGTATAAATTACTCGGATTTAAATGTAATCAGTTAGTTTTGAAAATGGTATAATAGCCGAAACCGGTCAACAATAAAGAAATATAGTGGAAAATAGACAAAAGTGTGTTTTTGTAGTGTATCCTCAGTCTTATGTTGAGTTTAAATGCTATATCTCAGTGTGTAGAGATTTTTCTCAACCTCTCAGGTGGATTCAGGCACAAACACAACAATTACTTACCAAACTTGGTAAGTAACGTGGCGTCTTTTTCGTTGCCTCAAGAAGAATATTCTTTGTTCATGAAAAAATTTAAAACCTATCTCGTTTCCCTAGTTACCATCTGTCTATTTTCACATATACAAATTTTCAACTTTTTTATCAGGAAAATTTTCTATTGTACTAATTCAACATTGGCTCTTGAATTCAGATACATTTTGATTTTATAGTTTCGTACAAAAATAGTTAACCTCACTTTTATGTAAATATAAATATTTTCCAAAAGCATCACTTGATGTCAGTTTCTAAGGAAGTGATATCAGTTTTTCGTATTTCGATGCATTTTGATGTAAGAATCCCAATCTTTGAATTTCTCACTCTTATTTGCTTGTTGCCGGTCAAAGCTGTGGGTTTCAATATATATACAGGGTGTCCTTGCTGTATTTTTGTATCTGAATTCCTTCGTGATGTTTTTAAAATTTCCATACACTGTTGTATTTCGAGTCTTTTCATAACAATATATATATGTATATATATGTATACCGCCAGCTATCAAAGTGAGGACACAGTTCAGTCCTAACCAAGTGAGGACCGGGTGAAGGAGTTGACTGGGAATGTTCCAACTTTTAACTTTGCCGCGGCCTCTGTTTTCCAATAGAAAAATGGAAAATATACTCGAAAAAATCTGAAAAGAAAATTATTCATTTTTCTTCAATATACATCTACAGAGTGAGGACTGTACTATTCTCCTAGTGAAGTGAGGTCCGTATATATTTTTCAAAGATCCTAACAATGTGAGGACATATATACACGTACTAATTCATCATAAAGGCAAAGTGAGGTCCATTAAACGTTGCCGAATTTTTCACATGTGAAACAGATGGATGCACAGTGGATAAGAGATAAATGTATATTAGCGAAGATTCATGAAAGTTTGATTGTTGCGTCGTGGAAACTACTGCGTAATTTAAGTTAGTTTTGATCAAAATAAACTAAAAAATACATGTTGTTCATGTTTTGAGTATTTCAGTTACACAAATACATTTTTCAGGACAGAAAAACATAAATAACAAGGTTTTGGACCGGTTGTGGATTCCAAAATATAAAAGTACCAAGGGACTTGGCAGAAATGAGATCAATAGTCTAGTTCATTTTCTTCTGAAATTTTCATATAGTCTCCGAAATTTACGATCAAGGTGTCATTATATTGTCACGTAGAAAGTTTAAGGATGAGTTCGAAAAGGCACTGAAACAAATCACGAAAATCAAATTAGTTAAAAAAAATTGAGGTTTTTTTTTTCTGAATATCTCGAATAGTACTCAAAATTTTCGAATTAAAAAAAAAGATCAAAAAAGATCATCAAATATGCTAAAAAAAAATTTCGACTCCCGGAGCAGTACCCCTATTATTTATAATTTTTACAGAGCACTGAAACTAGAGCCAAAAACGGGTAGCCTGGCTTTCGCCCGCGGGGCGTCAATCTGACACAGCAACAAACCTTTTTTTTAACATATTGAATATGAAAATTGAGGAATGAAAAAATTCATGTAGTTTTGAAATACGTCAATTAACAATAATCCGCGATAAAAAAATTGTATCTCAATTTTTACATCAATTATGCATTTGTTAGTTGATAATTTTTCATGAACGGAAGGTTAACATAAAAACCCTGTTAATTAACAAACTTAAACCCTAGAATTGTTTTCACTTCGTGAAGGTATTCTCAATAGGCTAATGAATAGATCGCCGCGCGCCGTCGCGAAAATTACAAATGGTTGAAAGCTACTCTGTAGCTAGCAGAGTCCAATAGGACTCTGTATATTTCTTCAACCATTTGTGCAGAAATAAAATTCTTTTTTCAACGATATAACATATGTGGCCATTTCTATTTGAATATGGCGGTACTATGACGTCAAACAACTCGTTATAAAGAGAAAATAAAGACGAAATTTCCTCAGCTTTTGAATAAAAGTCAATAATTGAAATTTTTCACTTATCAACGAACTCTTCAGGGACTTTTGTTATATGCCAATTTTAACTTCATTGATCTCAAAAATCTAAATGGGAAGTGGTATTTTGTGACCTTCGACATCGAAGTGTACCTCTTTTACTACAAAAAATGATACTGTGCTGTCCATTTATCTGTACCGGTGAAAAGTGTAATTTTTATGAAATTATTATCCCATAATGAGAGCTTTGACACTTTCACTTTTTCACTGGCAGAGAAAAATAAACAGATTAATATCTGCGACACCTGTTTGTAGTATAAGAGAGTCATTTCGAAGTTGAAGTTCAAAAAATACTAATTTCTTTTTAGATTCTCGAGATAAATGATATAAACAATGGCGTTTGAACAAAATTGATAAAAAGTACGCGGGTGAATCAAAAACTTCAATTTTAAAACGTTTATTCAAAAACCAAGCAAACTTCGACGTTAACATCCCACATCAAGTTTGACAATATTTATGTACGTGACGTCATGCTATATTTGATAGAAATGACCACATGTGTTATATATGATTTCGTTGGTACCCGGTATATAGACAGAGAATTCGAAACATACTTTCAATAGCTAATTATCACGAAGTCAAACTTCGTTATTAATTATTGAATGAAAATTTGCTTTCAGATTCTCCCTCCATTTATTATTTATTTACTTGAAGGTGAATTGATTCTCCTACGTAACATGGCTGACGGAACTTCAAATAGCCATGATGCTCCCAGGTGTGGCTTAGAGACTTAGTAAGTGAGACCCTACTCAGAAGAAGCTAATGACTTTTTGTAGTAGTCAATGCCAAATACATAAAAACGACAGCAACATTTTTGTTATAATTTCAGAGGCATAACGCTTATTTTATTAATTGAGAAACATTTTTGTGGATGAAATTAAACATTTCCAAAAATAAATGTAAAAGTCGAAGGAGATTTTAATTGAGCTGAATTTTCCATTTAGCTCTTCATCAAAAGCGATAAAACCAGTAAAAATATATTCGATCACTTTTCCAAAACTCAACCATTCTTTGAAGTGAGAAATTCAACATACCCAACTGATGTAAAATATTATCAAAAATTACAGCTAATACAAGTGGTGAAACGGCACAGCAATAGTGTGCCAGCAGGTCTTGAATTCGAATCTGCCTATGACTTCATATTTATTCTCGAACGTCACTGATGCCAAAACGAAAACAACAAATGGAATAGAATGAGTTGAATCAGTAATTTGACATTCAAATACAAGACCCTTTTGTTGTTTCTTTAATTTCACAATCATTGGTATCAACTGTAATCAATCATTTAGTCTGGGCTTTAAGTTTAGATTCGTATTGAATGTACATGAATGGAAAAATGTTCTAAGGTTACACCGAACTGACTATCGTGAATATCGGAACGCACTATCAGTCTGTGAAATGTCAGTTATTATTTCACTGTCACGGTGACTTCCTGTTGTTCAGGAAACTCCACAAATGGAAACTCTCGCATTCAATTGTCTTATTTAATTTGTCCAGTTTTTTTTCTTGGACAATTTCTTTTATATATGCATATATTTTATATTTGAAGTGGAATAGGTAAATACCTGGTTTTCTTCCAATAAGTTGTGTAGTGTGAATTTTCTAACCTTTGAATTTCTCTTCACTATTGCTCGGAAGGCTTCAAACACTGAACTGGACTGGATCTGGCTTATACAGGTTGGTTTTTGCTATACGTGCATTAAATTATTCAATTCAATAAAATTATATATAATTTTATAAGTTTTCTATCAAAATTTAATTTAATTTCTGGAGACAAAAATTTGCGTGGCGTCCACCTTCGTCGCCTCGAGAAAAATCCTCTTGTTGATGAAAAAGTTGAAAATCTCTCACTTTCCTTAGTTACCAATTCTAGATTTTCTTAACTTCAAATTTTTAACTTTAATATCACAAAAACTATCTGTTCTACGATTATGCTACTTGTTCCTGAATTCAAATGCATCTCCACTCAATTATTATGTAAATGAATGGTTAACCTCACTTATGTCTGAATATAAAATGTCTTCAAAAGTATAACTTGATGTCCGTATCTAAGAAAATGGTTCACAACGAAAATATTCAAATTTTTCATCAATCCTAACTATATACAATAAGTTTATTTTGTCTTTTCCAATTTCATTTAACAAATATCATTTTGTTTTCACCTGATATTAATTTACAACCTATGTCGGTTGTCTGTTTTTTGAAAATTAATAAAATTTGGTACACAAATTTTGAAATTTGAATTTCTCACTCTTTCGTACTTGTTTCCTGTCAACATGTATACATGTACAGGGAGACCTCGCTGTACTTCTTTATCTGAATTTTCCTGAGATGTGAATATCTTCACACACTGTTTTTATTGAATCTTTTCATAACAAATACCTCAAGTATCAGATATATTTTTTACATGAACATTAAATATATCTCATACTTCCAATTATGATCATGATTATGATTTTGAAATATTTGTTTATGTTTGATTATATAAATAAATATCAATAATATTAAAAATTCCTCTGATTCTTGCATCGTTCATATATTTTAATTTATAACTATTCATATTATTTCCACTTACAATTTCATGTGGTCCTTCAAATATTGGAAGTGACTTTGCACATTAATTTTTTTTAGTATCAGTTACTCTATTAGCTCTTATTAATACCAATTGACCTTTTGTAAATATTATATTTCTATGTCTTTTCTTATTATTTATTCTTTTTAAATATCTCTTACCGGTTTCATTTTGTTCGTTCTTCTGTTGGAATGTCATAAAATATTCCATTTTCTTGTTTCAGCCATTTCCTGGGAAAATGTTGTCCCATCATTGGAAAATGTGTACTGATCTCTGTGACTGTGTGTGGTAATTGATTGAGATACTTCTCCACATCTGTTAAATCATTGTCCCAATGTTAATGATCTTCTCTCGACAATATGCGGAGATATTTATTCACCTCTTGTATGTATCTCTCAGATGGATTTGAGTCTGGATGTCTAATTGTGGTGAATATTAATTTTATTTTATTTTTATGGCAAAACTTTTTAAATTTTTCATTTCGAAAGTATGTAGCATTATCCAAAATTCATTTTTGTGGTTTAACTACTTCATTGAAATATTGTTGAAGACAATTAGTTATTACTTGGACATTAGTTCTCTTACAAGGATATAATTTTATAAATTTTGTGAAGATGTCTACAATTACAAGAATATGTTCATTTCTATTTGTGGTAGTTCACTAATAAAATCAATGGCAATTCCTTATAAGTTATTTATGTTAATACTATTCATTGGAATATTTGTATTAACAACATTTTCACTTTCATATATTTGGCAAATATTGCAATCATTAGTCTAATCTTTAGTAATTTGAATATGTTTTCTGCAAAAATGATTTTCATAAAAATTAGCCACATTTTTCTCACTCCAGAATGACCACTATGTTCATGTCAATACTTCAATATATCAAATGCTAATTCTTCACTAATTACATCTAGTTCCTGATCCTTAATTTTCTTTACCCAAGTTCCATTGACTTTTCTACATTTCATAATATCTTTTGCTTTTTATTTATTTTGATCCTCTACTATTTTGTTGAGTGAAAAAATTCCTTGTTGGTCTATTGATATATTTACCCCAATTTTTAATGTTCTTTCTCTCTTACTTCGCATCCGCAACAATATTATCTTTCCTTTTATATGTCTGATTTCAAAATCATATTCTTGCAAAAGTAATGCACCTCGATGTATTCTATTATTCAACAATTTATTATTCATCACGTTTGATAATGATCTGTCTGAATAATGAATTTTTATCCCAGTAAATGAAATCTTGGTTTAGTAATGTAAAAGATTATGCTTGTAAATTCTGATTCCGTCATACTATAGTATTATTCATATGTTTTGATCACTCTTGACACAAAACATATGGGTACCTATTTTCCTTGTTGTACTTGCAATAACACTCCAGCTAGTTTTACCATTGTTGCATCTGTCCTTAAAATAAAAGGTAAATTATAATTTAGGTGATAAATTTTTAAATTATTAGCAAATTCTAATTTGATGGTGTTAAAAGCATTTTCTTCTTCTTGTCTCCATTTCCATTAATTGCTTTTCTTTGATAATTCTACTTAAAATTCAATGTTTTTTCACTAATATCAGGCATCAATTTTTCAAAATTAATGTTTTTAAATTTGTTGGTCTTTATTATCCATAATGGCTCGTATCCTCTCTTCATCCATACTTATGCCTTCGGTATATAATTTATATCCTAAGAAAGTCACTTCTGTTTGATAAAATATAGATTCGTTTATATTAATTTTTAATCCTGCATTATCCAATTCATCCATTATTAAATTAATATGTTTCAGGTAACTCTCCCAGTCTGTGGAATATATTAAGATGCCGTCATTATAATGAAAAATAAAATCATTGTATTTATCTAGGATTGTATGGATTGCCCTAACTAAGGCTGAGCCAGAACTCTGCAAACCATATGGAACAACTCTGAATCTATACAAGACTTCATCAATTGAAAATGATGTATAATCCCCACTGTCTTTGTGAAGTGGAATTAACCAAAAACTATGTTTCAAATCTATTTTAGAAAATATTTTTGCATTTGTAATGCTTCCAAAAATTGCATCAATATTTGAAGGTACCTCGTATTGAGGTTTATAGTATTTATTAATATTTCTAGCATCCAAACATAATCTCAATTCACCATTGAGATTATGACATATCAAGATATTCTTTTGAAACTCCGCAGAATCTACTGAAATAGTTTTTCTGGTTATTGAAGTCCTTGGTGGCCTTACCACTATTGAACCTTAAAATCATACAGGCTTGCCGCGCTACGGCATTCTTCTCTCATTGCGTTTGCTCAGGGCACATTATTCTCGAACTAAACGGTCTTCCACGGATCAAACTCAACGGTGTCCGGAGAGATTATTGATCGTGGTCCTATCGACATCAATAGTAGTATTGTAACTTTGGAGAAATGGCCTGACCAGCGCCTCCTTTTAAGTGAATAATAATGATTTTTGGCTGATCATTCTCAAACTAAATGATGATCAACTCCTCGGTGTGTTGAGATGTCAGATTATAAAGGTGATGATAATTAGTTTTGATCATTTTCTGACAAAATGTAGATGAAGAGTATTTCCATTAGATTTGTTCTAAGAAAAAGGTCTACATTATACTTATGAATGAATCTGATGTTTATATTCTGGCAGTATTCAATAATGAATAAGTATTCAATTGGACTTCAAATAATATAAGTATTTTATATTTTGATTTTTCCACTCTCAACCAAGTGAAGCTGCTGAATTTATCATGTATATATACATTTATTATACCCACAACGGTAAAGCAGTGAAATATTACTTTATGTTTCCAAATATTTATATCATCCTCTTTGATATTTTTATCATTTGTTAGTTATGAGTAGAGGTTTAAACTTTATTTTCCTTAAAAAAACGTGAATCGCATGATGAATAACAAACAATAAAAAGTGACTAATAGACCTTGGTCGTGGGCGAGATGAAAAAAAAACACAGTTGCTGTAAAAAATTCCGATTATTTTGGCTGCGAAAGAAGCAGAGTCGTTAAACTGATCGTTAAAGTAAATTATTGCGAAAAATAATATCACAATGAAATCAGAATATACAGAATGTTCCGTGTATTATTCATTGAGACACAAAATGTAAGATTCTCCTACTACTGAAGTAGAAAATGAGCTCACAATTGAGAGGATTGCTCATTTTACATCTTTCACATCACTTATTCTTATCTACCCCATAGTTTTTCGACCTCCGTGAATGATAACGGAATTCGATCATTATCATTATTTATCATTGAACTACTAAGTACTGTACAATTATTCTCAATGCAGAGAACTTGAAATCCCTTCAAAATAATATGGATGCCATAAATGGTGATGTAGTAGACCCAAATATGCAACTTTCTTCTGCACACATCAGAAATCCATCTAGAGATAACTCCAGTCAGTCCGTTCACTGAAAATAAGTACATGTATAAAACGATTATTTTTTGTTAAAATGACAACGTATAACAGTCAATAATGGAACCAGTAATCTCCTAGACATTTTTCCACTCAACGCTCTCACATAACAGATACTACACATTTACAGTTGTTCATTTCATCAGCAGCAAAATCACTACAACATACAGTATCGATTTCTGCGGGAAAACTAATTCTCAAGCCATGTCACCCAGAGATGCAACGTTCGATTTTTGTAAAAACTGATATGTTTCGTTTCTATCAATAAATGCTGACAAGAGCAATTGGTCTATATTTGGTTTTCACAATAGTTCGAAATGGCAAAAGCTATCTTCAAACTAGAGAAGACTGGACTGACTTATTTGGACAAGTTAGTTAACTACCTTTTCTATTTCATCAGTGGGGTGATGATTTGCGTATTTGTTTCCACATTAGAGTCACTGAAGTGTTTGGAGTTTTCAATCGCCTTTAGTTCATAAAATTCCTTTCCACATTCAGAATTAGCTGGTGTACCTACTTAGCGACTTAGTATACGAGAAAACATATGACCAATTTTGTGAATGGTGCATCAAAAAACAAGCAAAATAGGTTTCTAAAAATTTGTTTATATGCTATTTTAGGAAAAATAAAAAACTATAAAACCTCCTACGTTATGGGTTGTCTATTCAACGTTGAAAAGTGCATTGAATGTTGAAGAAAATATTGATATAAGGAAATTTACAAAATTGGTCCCGCTCATTAAGAACAAAAGCATCGGATACCGAGGAAAGAAATCTAAATTTTTATAAAGGAATGATATCAATGAATTCATTCAAGATGCTGTTAACGAAACAAATACACTCTATAGAGTATTATAAGGTATAATTATTACATATAACTATTGATGCCATTGAATATACCGGATTTATATTCATTCTTAAAATACCTGATACAAAGACTTATTATTGCGCAAGAACGTTTACTGTTTCAAATTCTGATTATATTGAGATATACCGCAAGTATAGAGCACTACGGTCGCATCATACAAAAAGTAACATTATTTTTGAAATATTCGATGAGAAAATTCATTAACGAACATGAGGGGCAAATAAAGTAGAAGAAATTTACAGCTTCATTGCAAAACGGCTTGGAAAAGACATGTATAAGAGCTACACAGGTCACTGTTTCAGAAGAAGTTCTGTAACTCCTCTGACCATTGCCGGGGCAACATTACATCCATAAAACGTCACGGTGGCTGGAAATCTGCCTCCGTAACATACACAGAATATAGTTTGAATGACAAAATTGAGATTTCTAACACTGAATTATTCATCTTCTTCCAAACAAATCAACATATCTATAAAATGTGGAATCAACCCTTCAAAAAAAATTTAACGTTTCTGATCAGTAGCAACATGAAACGTCTTCAGGAATTCATGTTGCGAATAATTGTTCGAACTTCAGTATCATTTATTATTTCAATTATTGAAATTGTTTTATGATGAATAATCAATTAATAATCGACTCTGTTGAAAATTAATCCTTCAAAACATAAAGATTCATGTTTATTTTGTGAATTATTTTGGCAGTGAAAAAAAATTTTCTTCATGGTGAGAAAAATGTATCTTTCACGTATCAATAGAGACGCATGAATGTTAAGTTTTTTTGAGATAGTATTATTCATTTATTCTTCACATTTTTCAATGTTGCTTTTTGATAGTGATATGACGTCAATAATGATGATATGTGTTATTATTGAAATAACTCTGATTATCAAATATTTATTGAATTCATATTATTATTACGGAAATGAAATGTTTGATGATGAAAAACGCATTTTCATCAGCCCACACAAGATGATTCCATACAAGATGTACATAATTCAGATTATAAACAAATTATTCATAGGTTTTTTGCATTCTTCCAATGATGTCTTTCATATCACCCTGAAATTACATTATTTTAGATCACTTATGGATTCCATCTTCAGATTTTTACTTAATTTCTATTAGTAATAATACAAAAATGAAACATTCCAATAGATATATTGATTTTGAAATAACTGAGAAATTACGCTATTCCATCAGTGCGAAAAATATGATATACTCATGCGACGTGTCAAGATTCTTCAATGAACGTGAAGAATTTTAGGAGTATGTTTGGATATTATGTATACAGGGGCAGTTTGAATGAATTCTAAAAATTCTTAAAAACCGAGAAAGAATTATTACTGATGTAGATGTGAGGCAATATGCTTCAGGTGATCATAATTGAACAGATACGTTATGTAAAAGTTCAGTTAATTTCTTTGAGGTAGTCTCAATTATGGTTACCTGTTGTATATAAATAGTAATGTAAGAATAATTTGATGTATAAATCACTTGAAAAAGCTAATGTCTCAGCGAAACATGTTGTGATATGTTTTTCAAATGAAGTGTGTGGAGATCAAATCGTGAGGTGTAGTTTTTGAAATTCTAATATCAGTTCAGAACGCGAATTTATTCGAATAAATTACGAGCAAAATCCATATGTTTGGATTTTCCCTGGAATGCGCATGATAGAAAACCCTTAAAGACGATCGGAGCTCAGTCAGTGTCCACTTCGGTGTAGTGTAGTACGCGACAAAAGTCTGTCCTCTAAAAAAATGGCGTTCGAATCGAAATTGAAACTAAAAGTTTGTGTGTGTGGTCAAGCTAGATAAGTGATTGCCAATGTAATTTTTTCCATGCAACGAGGAGCTGATAATGGCATGAGTATGGAGCTGAAAAAAGTTTAAGAGTGTTGTGCAAAAGCTGCGGCTGTAAGTTTGAAAACTATTAAAACAAAAGCATCAAAATCAGGTTTCGATTATTTCGACAAATTCCCACCTTACGCCATATACATAAAAGATTCGTTGACGAAAATGGTTATAAGGAATCTTATGAGTTTCTGAGGAAAGTGATGAAAGAAATAGGGTTAAGAAGGAGGAGAACGAAAGAAAAAATTAAAAATTGCTCATGGAAAAACCGGCGTTTTAGCAGTTGCAAAGAAATTTTCTCAGAGACATGAAAAAAAAACGTGAAGAAGATCGAATAATAATTTATATGGATGAAACATAGGTCCATGCTCCACATATATGAAAAGAGTTGGAATGATCATTTGAATGAAGGGTTGCTTGCACCAATTTCAAAAGGGCAGAGACCTGTAATTGTGAATGCAAGAGGGGAAAATGGATTTGTGAAAAATTCATACCTAAAATTCCAATCCAACACAAAATCGGGCGACTATCATAGCGAAATGAATTACGACAATTACAAAAAGTGGTTGCAAGAAATGTTAATTGCCAATTTTCCAAAAAAAAGCGTTTTGGTTATAGACAAAGCCCCATATCACAATGTTCAGTATGAAAAGTGCCCAGACATGTCCTCGAGGGAAAATGAGATGAGAGAATGGTGTTAATACGACGAAAAATGTATTTAACGGATTATACTTATGCCAAAAAGAAATATCTATTCCATTATTGAAATATATGAACTACGAATAGTGTTGTTGTATGAAATTGATAGGATTATGAAAAATCATGAACATACTGCTTAGTATGGCTGATAAATATTTGGACTTCAATTTCGTTGAAAGTTTATGTGACAAATTCTTCTCTTCGTTTCCTCAAGAGCATTGGAAAAAACGTTACGAACACGCTGAACGTTGTAGCGTTTAGTTTGTCTTACTTTAATTTTCTATAATTTTTGAAATAAATCCAAGAGAAGTCAGCCCATACAGGACACCATTCGAACACTTTTGTGTATGGTTAGTTGCCAGCTCCCAATTAATGCGGAATTTAAAATATCTCACCTTCCATTTGTCCGATAACTGAGAAGTATTGAATTCGATTGGTAAAACCAAGCACGATTCTTTACGAGGATAAGATTTCAGTTCGATATTTTTTCCTGTGAAGGCAGATGTGGTGAGGTGGTTGTGAAGGGACACAGTTTTTGGATTTGAATTCTTCTTCCTGTTGAAGTTGATAATTGCCCTTCCTGAATTGAGTTGAATAATATTCTGGCTATTTTGTAAACTAGCCCTGGAAATTCCAGTTTTTTGCTTAATCAAACCACGAGGCTCCCGGTTTTTGATAGATACACCATTGCCTACCCTCTTTAGAGGTTAGTCTTTGAGAAGCCCCAGAAATTGGAGAATACTCTGGATACCTTTTTATATTAGGTTTGCTTTAACTAAAATTTAAGTTTAGGGTTGTGGGATGACATCAGGCGATATAGTAGTTTATGTTGAAAAGAGTGAATCTAATCACTTTGCCGTTGCATATGTTATTACGTCCAACTCGGCTAGAGGCTAGAAGTACAGAACTTTCTGATCTTTCCCTTTTCTTCAATTGTGGGGAAAACGTCCTTGGTGGTGTCCAGCTAGATACTGTTTCACCTCCATTTTACTGTTATGTGAAGAGGACCAATAAGGCCAGAACTTATAATTTATTTCAACTTGTAATGTTATTTTGAACCTATTTCAATTTTTATAAAAAAAATTATAGGGGAAGTGCTACATATAAATTTCTATAAAATATCGTGATTATGATACTATAATGTTGTGAGCTGATGCATAGTACTATGGGTAAGCATTTTCCAATTATGATGTGATATAATCTTGCAAAATTGAGATCTCAGTCTTCCCCAAAAATATCTTCGATTTTCATATCACATAAGCCTTTTGTTTCATATAACTTTGATATACTTGTATTTATTTCAGTTGTTTACTATTTATGATATTACTTAACAACCAAATTCCACAAAAATACGTTTCCATCAATTATCCCCATTTAATTTCCCAGCTTTATAAACGGAAAAAACGGTGCAGACTAAAATGCTGAACACTAATATACTAGAATGTTATAACATTCTGAGAAAATCAAATTACCACCGAAATGGGTACAGTATTACTGCAAAAGGAAAGCGGTATATAGGTAGAGCTATGTGGGAATTAATAATAACAACATAAATCTGCTGCCAACCCAACCAGGAACACGAGAACCATTTTGAGCAAAATATTAATATGCACTATACTGAACTACCTAAAACCCTGAAGAGGAAGCTCAGTTGATTTTTTATATTCGCGGCTCTCGCAGGTTGCTCCAAAAATGACGCCATAATGAATCAGAATAATATAGAGGAGCACAATCGGTGTAAAATCATAAAATATAGTAAACCAAGTGTAAAGGATGGGAATGTCTTAGCTGTATGTCATCAAAACATGCAATGCATTAGTAATAAAATTCTTCAGATAGATATGTTAACAGAAAGTGAACTTATTTGTGATCTGTTAATGATCTCAGAACATTGGCAGAACAAAATACAGATAGATATCATAAAACTGAAAAACTTTAATTTATGTACAAACGTCTGCTACACCCCCGAAAAACGGGGGTGTAGCAATTTACAAACATGATGAAAGTTGTCTAGAAATTAATGAACTAGACTTAACGGGATTTTGCGAGGAAGGAGTCCTCGAGTGTTGTGGTATTACATTAAAAAAATTTAGTACGGTTTGTGTGTGTATTTACAGACCTCCATCAGGTAATCTGAAATATTTTTCAAAACTTTTTATGGGAATGCTAACTCTGGTGAGTCAAAACTATAATACCATCATCATAGGTGGTGACTTCAACATAAACTTCTCGGTTGCCAGTAGGGAACTCGATCTCTTTCGTGACCAATTAGCAAGTTTTCTCAAATATAGTGTTGATGAACCAACAAGGGTAACTGCTAACTCAAGTACTTGCCTAGATAATTTTATAATCAGTGAAAGTATTGACTACGAAGTGGCAATCAAGGACTACAATCTGTCTGATCACTTTGCCCAAATTATTCGAATTCCGACTATAAGAAGTGAAAAACAGGTAAAAAATGTTTCAAGCTACGGTAGAGTGTTTTCGGAAAATAATATAAATAATTTCAAACTCTCCTTGGAAAATGAGTCATGGGAGGATATCTACAACGAAATCTGGCCAAACAAAGCCTATGACATTTTTCATAATACATTACATTGAAGTTGCCTTTCCTCTGAAGCCACTCCACGAACAAATGAAAAAAATTCACACCAGCTTACTAACACCAGAACTTCAAGAATTGAAAAACTTAGTGTCTCTATACTCAGACTGCGCAAGAGTTGATGAGCGTTATGTAGACATTAGTAGGCAAATAACGCAGACTTATAGAGAAAAACTTAAAAATAACTACAAACAAAGTGTAGATGACAGAATAACCAATTCGAACAATAAATCGAAAACAATGTGGCAAATTATTAACCAAATCCAGAAAAACGCAAACAGTTTTCACAATATTATAATTCATGGTGGTGATAAAACTGTCCCTGAAATTGAAATGACCAACAACTTCAATAAACATTTTTCCGTAGCTCTTAAACAAGAAGCTATCGACTTCAATTTTTCGGAAAGTAACATAAAAGTATGCCAAAACTCCATTTTCTCACATCCTATAACTAGGCATGATATTGTAGACCTTGTAAAAATATTGAAAACTTCCAACGCACGTGGTCACGACGAAATCTCCAATAATTAACCTTTTGAAAAAATGTGTTTTCCAGGTATGTGAACCTTTGGCATACATCTTGAATATGTCGATGGAACGAGGAACTTTTCCCGAAAAATTGAAAGCTGCACTCGTTATACCAATATTTAAAAAAGGAGATACTGAGCTTCATGAGAATTATAGAGGAATAAGCTTGCTTCCAAACATTTCAAAGATTTTCGAGCTGCATATCAAAAAGCAATTACTATCATTTTTTTATGCTAATGAACAATTTTCACCAAATCAGCATGGTTTCACCCAGAACAAATGTACTAAAACGGCACTGTATGAATTCCACGAACATGCCATAAACGCTCTTGATGGCAAACTAAGTATCTGTGGTTTATTTACTGACTTCTCCAGAGCCTTCGATAATGTAAATCACATACTTCTACTTCAGAAAATGGAACGATATGGCGTGAGGGAAACCGCATTGAATTTAATGAAGTCTTATTTGCATGGCAGGACCCAAAAAGTAGTGATACGGAAAACTGTGAGTCAGTCAGCAACCATTGAACAGGGTGTTCCACAAGGCTCAATTCTTGGCCCCCTTACTGTTTCTTATATATGCGAATGACTTGTTGCAGTTTATGAATAGTCTCACGGAAATACATGTGATTGCTTATGCAGACGACACCAGTTCCCTCATAAAAGAGAGCAATGCAATAGCACTTGCAGAGAAAACAGAGAGTGTCTATGAGCAGGTAGTAAAATGGGCAAAAAAAATCAACTATCACTGAACATCACGAAAACATCATTAATGAAATTCTCGCTGAATTCTGATCATGACAAGTTTAGCATTTACGAGAAC
Organism: Leptinotarsa decemlineata; assembly: GCF_025532065.1. Classification (NCBI taxonomy): domain Eukaryota; kingdom Metazoa; phylum Arthropoda; class Insecta; order Coleoptera; family Chrysomelidae; genus Leptinotarsa; species Leptinotarsa decemlineata. Next base: position 20,643,805 of record NW_027412556.1, on the reverse strand, counting down.
GAGGAGTTGTATGTTGAATCTTGCTCAACAACAAAGATGCTTGGCCTTACACTGGACTACAAGCTCACCTGGATCCCTCACATTGAAACTCTTTGCGACAAACTCCGCAGAAATTGCTATGCGCTAAGATTTATGTCAAACCATTGCAGTAAACAAGTTTTGTTGAATCTGTACTATGGATCAATACACTGTCATATACGATATGGAATACTGAACTGGGGCACTGGATCGTCTGCAGTGAAGGTTTTTGAACTACAGAAATATGCCATCAGACCTATTGCTCGTATAGGATGGAGGCAATCGTGTAGACACATTTTCAAAGAACTCAAAATACTCACCGTTGCGGGTATTTATATTTATGAATTATGCATATACATGTACAAGAATGGTTATAATTTTATATCTAATCAGCATAAATACCCTACCTGCTCTAAAAACTCATTAATACCCCATATGCATCGAACCACCATATACCAAAAAAGCCACCTTTTTCTTGGACCAAAATTTTACAATAAGCTTGATGATTCGGTAAAGAATGCGCCAAATGTCAATATTTTTGAATCAAGACTGAAAGCTACTCTCATAGAAAAAAATTGCTACACCTTTGAGGAATTTTAGGTTAGGTGTTTTTTTGTCTTCTTTAACGTCACTATTTGACTTTACCATTATTTTAAACTTTATAATTATAACCATGACCCTCAATTTTACTGTTGCCGTATTTCGCTACTTTTGTGTTTCTACATATATTTTTCATCTTTTTATCTCAATTCTTTTGAAATATTTATATAAATACTTGAGTTTGAATATATGGATATGAAAAGCATAAAATCTTATGACGTTTTCCTTGTTATTATACTGATAGAATTATCCACTGTTAAGTACTTTTTAACAAGTGAAATGAATGAAATATTATTATTATTAAATCTCAAATTCTGATTCTTTGCAGTACCTTTCTTCAGATGATTTTTCGCAATAAATGATCAATGAGTGATTTATAGCGGTACAAATCCATCATAAATCGTCAATGCTGCACAGCTGTGCATTTCCATCCGAAAACAAAAATTCATCATGTCCACGAGATTATCTCCTACAGTTTCTCAGAGATTTGTTCAGTATTTTCTCCAGTTATTTTGTTGAAATTCTAGTATGAATGGGATTGGAAATGATTGGTAGGAAATGGGAGATGCTTCTGAGTATATAATGAAACAATTCGTATCAACCTTGAAACTTTACTTATTTTTTTTTTCATATGAACATTGTAATATTTTTAACACAATACTCTTATTAGAATAGGAGTGACAAAGAACAGAAATACATTTTATTTGTGCCTCATTGTATACAGTTATTGAATTGACATTGATCAACATATTTTCAATTTTGGAAGAAATCAGCTTAAACTAATATAGATCACAAAACATCGTGGACTCTCCGATGTTTTGACCTGTGAAAACACAAATGAAACTCCAGAATATCATTTCATTCGAGCTTTCTATATCAACCTGAAAACTGATTTTTTCACGGTTACATATTATTGGGAAACTGAAGTTTTTTGGACAGACCACTTATCATTTATGTCTATAGTAGATAACGAAGAAATATTGGCATATAAATCAATTAACTTGTTGAAACATTATTGACCATGAAATTGTACTCTTTTCATTCCAAAAAATTTTATTTCATAAATTGATCCCGTATTCCCAGGAAGGATGCAAACTGATATTTTTGAAAAATCAATAACTATTCAAATTTTTCAGTCAATGAAACAGAAAACGGTTTCTCATAATTGGCGTTTGAAGAAAAAGACATCCTTTCATCAGGAAAAATATTATTATGGGGAAGAATTCGTGTCGTATATTTTCCATCTCATCACTTCCACCTTCTCAAAGTGAGACATCCATACCTTCAACATTCAATGCCAATAATAATTCAGTTCAAGAGGTGAAAAATCATTTTAAAAATCACAAAATTACTATCAATTCTTGAGAAATTCAATTTGAAGAGTTTAAAATGAAGGGACTCTCGGAACTTTATTTCCATCAACAAATATTCAATTCTTTGTGAAACTAGATGACGTATTGATTAGAAAAAAAAATATGCAGTTGACATTGGGGTAGCGCAAGGTTCAATTCGAGGCCCATTGTTTGGCGCTTTGTTATTGGTTTGTATTTTGTGAGTTCCTTTCATAATGTGGAGGAAAGCATATATGATGTTCAAAGAGTAAAATTCAAATTGAGAATTTGGAGGAAGTTGCAGCTTATATTTTGAGTGCTATGAATTGATTGAAATGCATTTCCTATACATTATTTTCAATTTAATTCCAACCTATTATTTTTATAGTCCTGTCCGAATAAATGACACGTTCTGATGTAGAAAACTAATTTCACTCAAGCCCCATCATAGGAATTTACAACCGATGCATCCAGAAGTCATTTTGAGATCGAAAAGTTTTTCTATTTTCTTGTCTCAGGACAGGCGTTGGTTGGGAGAGATCTCAGTCGTGATAAGTATCTGAATATATAGAAGCTGTTAAAGAATTTTGGCAAATTATTGTTATTGTTTTCACTTTTCCAAGATTTTCGCCTATACCCCCCACAACTAACGACATGAGGTTTGAAAATTTTCTATCAAAACTATAAAAATCATACGGTCTTGAGAGGTATCATAAGACCACCAAAATTTCAACATGCAGTTTACTGAGTATTGGATGTCTTCTCGATGAAGACACGGAAGTGAAAATATGTTCAAAATATTTTCTTCTCAAAACAGAATTGACAGGTTTGAGATATTTTTTGCGTGAGCGACAACTATGACAAATTGGCTATATTTCATATCCAAACAACTTACAAAGACAAATAAAATTCAATGGACGTTGTACAAAGTTCTGAACTGGAAAACCGCGGATACGCTTACTTGGTAGTAATGTTTTTTTTTCAGACTGCAACTTTCATTCACGATACTTCTTTATCTTTTTTTTTTTAACAGTACATGAGCTGAATGGAATATAATATTCAAAATAGCAATTATTTTATAGTTGAATATTGAATTCTGATTTTTCAGCAATCAGTCATCAGACAAGTTTCCCGAAAATATGTTCAAATACATGTATAGAAAAAATGTTGTACATATATACAAGTAACAGCAAATATTATTCTTATAAATAATTCCTTAAACGAATAACTTTTCATGCCATTATACGAATAGAAAGTAGTTACATATTTGAATAAAATAACGTTATCAACATCTTTTATCAAATTGCGTTGTGGAACAGTCATTTCCATGTAAGGCATTTCATTAAAAAGAGATGCTCTAAAGGAAGGAATACGGTAAAGTCTCCAATTCTACAGTGAAAAAATATGCTATGTAAACATTTACAAGAACTACAGCGGATATTTTGACAATCACAGGACATCATTATCATTTTTTCGGCAATGACTCCTTTTAGAACATATCAAAACTTTTTCGAAGTTTGTTTGTATATCTCGACATGAGAATAATCAGATGTCAATTTTTTATGAATATTGAATAAACGTCAAAGGTAAAAATTGGAATTACAGTACTCGACAGAAGAGTTTCAAAGATGGTGAAAAGTGGAACTGAAATCGTTCGTGTAGAATGAAGTCCATACAAGCACTACTCCCAAAAATCAGAACTGCTACGCTCTTTCCAACATACGTTTCACCAACCAAGTTTACGTCTCCAGGAAATGAGGTATCTACTTCATCTCTTGAAGTCGCCAACTTGATTGGTGTTTTGGATTAGAGGATGGTGTGAAATCGAGAACTTGCACTCACAGTATCTCTATCTCGTGAGCCTCATAACTAAAACTCTTATTTGTCCACGGTGGCAGACTTCCGAAAATGGTTACACACGCAGTCCTAGTAACTTTTCATAACCATAATTAGTGGTGTTTGTAGTTCATAAGAAACCGGGTTTCTATTATTGTCCGTACCTTGTGGAACTGTATCATCTTTTATCCAACTTCGAATGTTTCTCCTTCAAGAAATGATGAACTGAGATAATGTAACCAAATATTTTCGTCACCAAAATATTAAAGCGGTGTGAAATCAAACAACAGTGGATTATCTCATTGCATCGTGTCGAAAAAGTTTTTCACTTACTCAGATGAAATCAGAGTAATTGAGTCAGGTACTGTTGATTGCATTATATAACTAAGAAACGTTTTGAGCACTTTCAGTGTAATTCCTTGGAATTTTGTTCGAGAATAATGAGCCTCATGTACACTTTGCTTCCTGAAATGGCATTTTTTTCAGACTTCTCTCTATAGCTGGCTAGAAAGTACATTTCCGTGCTAGGAATTGCACGTTGAAAGGTGATACTTAGTTAATCCTCAGCTTGCACAAGTTTTGACTTTCAAGGGTTGTCGTTCGTAGACGGGCGACAGCTGGTTGTCAAAAAAAAAGATTTCAAAACTAATTCCACTTCCTTGTATTCCACGTCATCAACAGGTAATAACACACGGCTCCGACAAATGAAGATCACGGAATACTCGTTCGGATAACTCATCATGTAAATGATACCCACTGATAAGTCATTGAAAAATGACACTCCAACACCTGCAAAACTGTTAACACGATATGTAACTTTTCAGTTATTTTCAGAACTGCATTCATGAAATATTCATTGCGGAATATTTAGAATCTTGATTTTTTGAGTTCCTCTGTTGGCCAATTGGTAGTTGTTAACATATAGAAACAGAAGGAAAGGAAGCTCAGAAATTCTCCACAAAATATCTACAGAGAAAATGAAAATATGTCAATTATATATTTACGTTAAGGTCAATGGCTAGAATAAAAGTGGTGTGAGTCACCTCATTAAAGTTTTGAGTAATTGACATTTTTGTGAAACAACAAGTTGAAAAATCTATGATATATATCATAATCAGATACTGTATTTCGAGTGGAACTACATATCGGCCCTCTGCAGGTGATCTACTTGAATAATTTCAGAATGGTCCTGCTGCTGAATGCACGAGAAACATATGCGAGAATCACATCTAACAGGTATCTTGCATAAATGTCTATTGGATTCAATTCAACATTCAGCATGGTATCAGTCAGAGAAGTAGTAATTGTTTGGCAGACATTCACCAGAACCTACCGTGTAAGTAGTTAGGAGAGATGAATGTTTCGAAATTTCATGTTTGTCATCGCCCCATCTGCCTGTGAAAGAGGTAATTTGCCCAAATTCCTCGTATAAGGATTTAAAACTGTAAATGTTGATGATAGACATTACCTTGCACTGACGAGTGGCCAAACAGCCCTAAACCAGAATGCAAGGGTGTTCCAATAATTGAAAATCGATTCCGGCAGTTGTATCGCCAACAGAATATGCAGGAATAACATCAGTGAAGAATCGTGCACTGAAACCTGTCGGATATTATCCAACGTCCTTCGTGGTATTAGCCAGTGAAGTAGTTGTTTTCTGATAGGTGTCAGTCCATTAACGTACAATGTAGGTAACTTGAGACCGGCATGAACGAATTGTTCTTGTAGATAATTTGATTTACAGCCAGTTTTTAAGTATGAACACTTACTTAATGTACAGTGAACAGTCCCCACTACTGACTTGAATGGCGCAAGATACCGAAGTCGGGTAAAATTTAGGTGAAAAGACATTATTTGTTGTGTTGCATCAATTGTTGGCAAAGGAGTGCAACAAACTTTTTTACAAATGTAAAAGCGGTCTTGTGAAATCTCATTTGATAGGTATTTTGATTCACTAAACAACAAAATTGAATTTTTGAAAAGCATAATGTGATTTCTTCTCATTGCGACAGGGTGATTCGAAAGTGGCTAGATGACCCAACCGGTAGATAAACAAACGAGGTACCTATGGCCAGTTTGATCACCTGATATGCTCTTATATTTATAGACACAACCATGGCCTATTTCAGAATTCATATGAGAAAATGATTTTTCAAAGAACTTTATTATTGTCAGAAAGTAGATAAAGAAAATTTTCAAAATCTATTTAGGTGAAACGAAGTGAGTTTTGGATACAATTTTTTGAAAATTATGATGGTTACCAGCAGATTCTCAAAACAAATATGAAACAACTGTACCGACCGACGGTCAGTTGGTAGCCAGGCGGTTCGACGTGGGTGCTTTGTTCACTCACACAAATTGATTGCCGTGTTGGTCGGTGATTCAAGCTCTAGTCTGAACGATCGAGTTTCACTTGCTATCGTCCAACCCTTGTTAGAAATCACACGTTAAAAGGTAATTCCTCGTTAATCCTTAAGACTTCTAAGGGTTGTCATTCGTAAGGATGCAACAGCTGGTTAACGGAGAAAACAGATTTTCAAACAGATATTCAGAAATAGCTGATCTGATTTTCGAAAACAAAACAATGTTAGATAGATAATTGTGATACATATGTCACTCAGAGTAGAATATTCATTCGAATAGAATAATGAAATTATAAACATAATTTTACAGATAGGAGAAACCAGCTGAGCTGGGCTTGTGATACCTTTTCTTATCTTAGTAATTCTGAAATAAATATTCCATATTCAAATATGACATGTGTATAAACTGTAATAATATCTAGCAACATTAGTATCTCAATTGAATTATTAGAAATTTTGAAGTAGTTTTCGAGAATTATAGGAAAAATATGAAACTTTCAAGAAGTATGAAAATTATTCGGTTCAAAAAGAGCCAATTGAAAAACATTTTCAAATTTTCATGAAAATATGATTTCTTGTACTCATGTTTTGAAATAATTACAATTTTTATATTTTTATTTTTTATGGTTGTATTATCTGAAATCAGTTGGTTGAACAGTTGGTTGTCAAATATTTTGGTGTGAGTTGTTCTGCACGAGGTATGACAAAACCCCCTTTTCTGTTGACAAAAATATGAGTAGAACTATTGTAACACTATCGTCACATAATAATGGTATTGCAACCATAAAATACTATTATCTTTTTTTTTTAATTGAAGGAGGTTTTGGCAATCTTCTTCTTCATCTTCATTCAAAAAATGTGGGAATTTTTCAAAGAAAGAAAGCAATTCATTTGATAATAAATTCTTCACAAAGATGTGTAGATCATGCAAAGAGGTAACTTCTAGATACAAACTGAAAGAAAAAGCCTTTTCAAAACAACTACTTCCATATAAATATTATATACACGAAAGAAGGAATTCTTAAATAATACAAAAATATTTTTCCTATTCAGTTTTTACTCCAAAAATTCGTTATGAAATTGAATCAGATCTCATTCGTAGATCGTTCGATCTCACACGTGAATTTTGTACGAACTTGACACCTCGTTTCATTCAGAAAACAAGAAGGCAGTTATATTTACATTCGTGCATCACAATTGTAGAGAAAAATAAAAAGTTAGCATTTCGGTAATGAAAACATCAATCATGATATGAAATGTGATTTCACTAACCATCTCATTCAGTCCAATGATCGAATGCAAGTTGAAATATTGATTAATACTGCGTATGATTCAGAGTTCTCAATGCTACTTGACTTGCCAACCACTTGACTTGCCAACCACTTGACTTGCCAACCACTTGACTTGCCGGCCACTTGTCTTTTCTAAAATGAAATCTAACAAAAAATGATGAAAAGAAAAAGTGCACAGAAGCAAACTGGGATCAGGTTGTTGTGTAATGATCGACTAAATATAACGTTGAGATGAAACTGATATAAAACAAAATTATAACTGAGCGCGATGATATTAACAAACTCTAATTGGAAGACTGTTTCTGAGAGATTATTCCACTTTAGAATTATCGGGAATCACCGATCATTGACGTATATTTTTTGAGTTTCAGAAAAGCATCAATATCTTTCGACCTTTTCGAACAGTATTGAATTATTGTAAGAGGCGAGGAGTCAATATAAACCGATCCAGAAAGATGTGTGTGATTGTCAGGTGAATTGGTGAGGACAAAAATTATTTATATCTTCTTGAGGATCTCTGTGATTTGTTATTTTTTGTAATTTCTCTATGAAAAATTCTTCACTTGGACACTTGATAGTTCTTTTCACACTTTATCACTTTGAAATCGTTCTTTTTTCTGTCCACCATTTCTACCCGCACAATTTCTTATTAGCTAGCATCTAGTCAGTACTGTCATGTCAGTGCTCACTGTGTTACAAGGTTGATATTCACCGGTGACCATATCTGGTTTACCTTGAAACTGCGTCTTCTGGGATTGCTTCCTCGATGAAAGTTTTTTGTCTTCTCCTGTGCCTTCAAGATGTGATTCTATGCAGAGGATATCCTTGAACTCTTTCCAAAAATTTTCGTTGAGACAACCGTAAAGAATTGGGTTGGAACATGCTGATGACATACCCATCATATGACAAATGGCATAACAAACCTAGAAAAAATTATTTCGATTTCAATTATTTGTAAAAGCAACTTCAAAATTATGTGAAATGAATAAAAGCAGAAAAATATATCTGGACCTGATAGGAAAACTTTATTTAATTCACGGAGAAATTTGAACACTGGTTACAAAGAAGAAGTGAATTCTATTAGTAACGTATTGCCAAATATGAAATGCCAAATGAGTGGTTGATCTTCGAGAACTGCATGAATAGATAGGTATTGCAAAACGTAGACAAACAAAATTGTGAAATGTTGGCAGTTCGCAATTGGCAATTCATTTGAAATAGCTTCAAGGTCCGAAGCTCTACTGATTGTACCGAAAATAATGGATATTTTTTGTTCAAAATACTTTTTCACGATTTCATACTGCGGAGAAATTTGCATATCTGGATGAAAGTTGGCTGCGTGAATATAAAAGTTTAAATTGAGAAGGGTATCTTCTCAGGAGAGATTATTTTTTGATACAAAGTCCAAAAACGTTTCATGTATAAAAAATTTATTAATAACAATCCAAACACATTCTTAGTGTTGCCGCCAAGACAAGAGATTCTCGTCTATTGTCCCGTCTTGTTTTGTTTCGAACGAGACAAAAGGAAATTTTTTTGACAAATTTTTTTTCAACTAGACAAGAGATTGGGTCATCATGATCGAGACAAGACAAGAAAAAAAAACTCTTTTTCGACGAGAGAGGACAAGAGAAGTCAAGAGAAAATAAATATCGTGAAAGTTCACATCACAGCACATCACGCAAAAAACAATTTCATTTTCATTCTGGATACTATTTCATTTGTGAAATTATAAAACAACAATAAAAATAAAAACAATAAAAATTAATGATTATATTGTGAATTTTATTCGATATGGTATTTGCTATTTTTACTTGGCTAGTAGGAAGGCCATAGGTCCAAAAGGAACTTGAACTTGAAATGTTTCCATATCGCCTTATGTGCATGAAATAATGCAATGTACTTATACAAGGTTTGTTTATTCAATTCTTTCTACCTGGTTCCTCCAAAGTAGTCCTCTTAATTAAAATACATTTGTGCCAGCGTTAACCAATCCTCGAAGCAGTTCTGTTATGCACTGTTTAGTATATCCGTGAGCTCTCTCAGCGATTCAGTTTTTATCACCCAATCGTCGGAAAAAGCCGTCCTTTCATGGGTTCCTTCAATCTTGGGAACAGAAAAAAGTCACAGGGGCCATATCTGGTGAATACGGTATGATTGCGCTATTGTTGTTGTCCAAAAAATTACGAACATGCAATGACAAGTGAGCAGAAGCATTATCGTTACATTTTCTTCGTGTTGCTTCTCGAAAGTGGCGCATAACTTGAAGGTATATTTCAAGTGAACGATATAGTGCAACCTACTTTCCAACAGCTTCCTTTCAATAATATATTTAGGGAGCTACTACTTTCGTTATTTCATAATAATTTCTGATTATATAAGAAAGTAGGAATTCTCATAACAGGGTGATAATTGAAAATATTTCTGAATACTACTTACTAATATATATATATATATATATATATATATATATATATATATATATATAAAATTAGAAGAGTATTTATAATTTAATTAATTTGATTCTTGATTGTTATTCTGATAGTTCAAATAATTTGAAAATTTTCTGTGATATCAAAATTCTTAGTGCTCCGGCAGATACCTGTCCTTACCTCTAAATCTTACCTCTATTCTTCAAGGTTGCTCAGCTCAATCGAAGCTCATGCAGCTCTCTTTCTCAGAGTAGAGTTCTTGGAAAGGTGTTATGAATAAAATTTTGTAAGTCTGTGTTTTTGAAAATAAAACTTTGTCTCAGTTAAAAAAAAATATAATGAATGTCAAATTTTTGTAAATGTTTTGTCAAACCAAACTTAAATTACCCTAAAACTGCGCCAAAATACCTTATGCTAAGAAATGTTCCAGTAAATGTTAAATTTGAAACAAAAATATTCTTAGAATTGTGTTCCGTACAGTTAAATTTACGTGTAACGGCAAATTAGTTACTTGGAAACTTAAGATGTCTGTGATTCGTGCGTGGGAAACGATTCTAAAATTATCTGTGCTAAATGTCAGTGAATTTTTCAAATTTTCCTAATATTAAATCCAATAATAGTTCTTGTAAATAAAATGATGAAGTTCGTTGATAAATAAAAGTTCAGAAGTTGTGATTTTCACACTGGAAGTTCCTTGTGACTGGAAAACTTTTGATTCGATTTGGAGGTTATAAATTGTTCAAGATTTTTAAAAAATGTATTCTTCTTATGGATTGGGAATTATAAATGATATTGTAATACCTCAAAACTGGTACAGCTTCCCTGGATTGGTTTTCCCTTGATTGGAATTTTGAATTCTTCCAGACACTCTAAAATCTCCAGTAAGTATCCTTTCTCGTTATTATTATTTATACTCTGGCTCCTATTGATGGATTTATATTGATAAGAACATGCAAAACGGCCTTTTCTCTTTCTTTTCCCTTTTTATTTCTCACAGCTCTTCAAAAAAATTCGCGTCTGGACAATTCAAAAGCTTCTCTCCCACTCATTATTGATTCACCCCTGGCAACCAGACAAAATTTTCCTGCCTGCTGCTCTTCCTCACAATAATTTTGAAATTTCTTCAATTTTGACACTTTTCACTGTTCACACATATTATACTTACGATTTCTGTTACCCAATTTTCACTAATACTAATAATGATTAATTTTGATTACATTTCATCACATTTTGTTTTGAATTTTTCTAATTTTGAATCCAAAATTCATCATTTTTCAGAAGTTAACACCTCCTTTTCAATTTATCAATCTGATTGGCTACTCTTTAGTTGCATCCAAATCATGTACTGAGTGTTCTTACCATTTTTCAGATAAAATTCCTAATGTCAGTGTTAATTGAATTTTTGTTATTAATTTGTAGTGTAAATCTGTTTTATTGTATGTTATTATGTTGTATTAATGTCTTTACTGTTTTCAGTGTATTTTTCCCGATGATTGATGGTTTCTGGTTAGTTGTGCTGTTTGGAAATGATCTGAAATACTCTAATACTGATAAGTCACAACTTTGCCTGATCTGAGGCATGAACATTACTCCAAATTATACAGATAAGAATTTGAATAAAGGTAAAGTATCTGGCTTTCTAATAAAATCAAACATCTAAGAATAACTTTGATTTTCACAAACTTTCAACACTGAACTAACAAAATATGTGAACTTTCAACATCAAATTGATAATAATATGCAAAACTTTTAATATCGAACTATCAAAATAAATACAAACTTTTAACTTTTAACTACTAAAATAAATGTAAACTTTTAACTAATTAAAATATGAAAATCTTTAACTTTGAAAACAGAATAATCTTATAAAAAAACTTATCATAACAAAATTCCCCCAAATTTATGTTTGGAATTTTGGAACGTTTTCTTAAAATTCAAACATAAAATTTCCTTTAAATATATTCATGAATTCACTTTCTTGTCATAATAGAGATTTCTTTTTCTATTTTATTTTATGTTTCATATTTATAAATACTCTCAATATTGAAAATACCTCTCACAGTTTTATTTATTGGGTGTATTGATTTATAGCTGTTCGTGGGATTCTCTGTCGCAACTTCATAAGGTCCTTCAAATGGTAACATCAATTTGGCACATTTATCATTTTTATTATCTGGCATTCTCATAGCCTTAACAATAACTAAATCTCCCTTTTCAAACTTAACTTTTTTACCTCTCCTTTTACTTTCTCTTATCTTATATTTCTCTGCATTCCTTTTAATTTTAATATTCACTTTCTCCATTATATCCTTCATATCCTTCTCATCACTAATCCATTCTCTCTCTGGCATTCTTCCATTCATAATCAACTCTGGACATTCTTCTGTAATAGTATTTGGTACCTCATTAAAATATTTCTCAATTATACTGATTTTATCATCCCAAGTTCTGTGATTTTCTTGTGAAACTATTCTCAAATATTTAATTATTTCCTGTACATATCTTTCAGTCGGATTTGATGCAGGATGTCTAATGCTGGTAAAATTTAATTTAATATTCAAATTATGTGCAAATTTCTTCATCCTGTCGTTATTGAAATATGTTGCGTTATCTAGGATTACTTGTGTTGGTTTACCTAGTTCTACCATAAATTTTGTTAATAAATTTTTAATTTATACCTCATTATTATTACTCTGTACCTCATTCGTAGCGTGTGTCTGTTGTATATTGTTTAGCTGTCTAATTTCTTCTACGCTTCTACTTCTCCTATGTCTGTACATATCATCATTTCTTTCGTCATCGTAATCCCTATTATCTCTGTAATTTTGTATGTCTGTACTATTAGTTCTATGTCTGTATGTATTATTATTGTTGTTCCTATTATTATTGTTATTATATCTGTTATTGTTATTATTATTGTATTCATTATATCTATTATTATTACTGTTATTATTTCTTTGTGGATAGTTATTATAATTTCTGTTATTAAATTGTGTATCATTATTATTTATAGGTCTATTATTTTGTTGTGGAACTCTTCTTTGTGTATTATTATTATATCTATTATTATTAGTTCTATTATTAAAATTTTGATTTTTTTTTTCACCGTAGTGTGCGCTGGTCAGGCCCTATCCCCCGAAGCCCCGATACATTCGGGAGGGCGCGCCAGCATAATCAACCAATGACCACTCCCCACACCGTGGGGTAAGTGATCATTGGGTCCGAGAATCATGTGCCCTGAGCAAACGCAGTGAGCCAAGAATGACAGCCTTCTGCATCTGTGCGGCTAAGATTTCTGCCTTAATGCGGCAAGCCGGTATGATTTTGAGATTCGAGAGTAGAGAAGACATCATTCCACCAAGGACTCCAACAATCAGAACGACCATCTTGACAGAGTGATCTGGATAGAGTCTGCGGAGTTCGAAGAGAAAATCTCGATATTTTATCCGTTTTTCCTCCTCTTTTCTGACGATATTCGTCTCGCCAGGAGCTGAAAACTCCACGACAAATATCGTCTTGATCTGGTGGTCGAGAAGAACTACATCAGGCTTATTAGCTTGTATGAGCCTGAAGGTGGGGAACGAATAGTTCCAATAAATTCGGCACTTCTCGTTCCCCACAACGGATTCAATATCCCCCGGAGCGTAGGGCAACACCGGTGTCTCGTCAATACCGTAGGAGTGCCGTAGATGATAATATAGCACCCTTAGGGCCGCGTTATGTCTATGGATATAGGCCGAGACCGCATATGCTGGACATGCTGATAGCAAGTGCATTAGGGTCTCGGGCGCCTCGCGGCAGGCCCTGCACCTTGTGTCAGGAACCTCTATACCCATCACGCGACTGCGGTAGACTAAGGTGTTAAAGACACCATCCTGGCAAGCCATGATGAACCCCTCAGTTTCCGACTTCAGCCCACTCGACCTGAGAAAAGCGAACGTCAGGCGCTTTGATAAGCCAAGGTCTTCAATATTATTGAAGAAGACCCCATGCATTGGCTTATCCCTGTGTCTCCGCAGAAGTAAGGTGATCTCTGCGGCTTTTATCTGAGCTTTTTGCTGAACGGGTTCCAACTCGGTGACAGAGTTGTAGTCACCTCGTTCAGAGTCGAAAACTATACCGAGTTCATCAGCTGCTCGAGCAGCTGCCCTAAAGAGAAATGCTCCAATTCCTGCTCTCTCATGGTCACGGACCATGCAGAGAAGGGGATCCGAACTCCTGACGACTTTACAGGCTGTATCCAGTACCATTCTGTCATGTAGACACTCCAAACTCAAAAGTCCACGACCTCCCTGTTGTCGGGGGAAGTACAACCGTGGAACGGACGATTTGGGATGCAAACTCCTATAGAGATGCATCATTTTTCGGGTCCTTACGTCGAGTTGATACAGCTCCTCCCGAGTCCACTTCACTACTCCAAACGAGTAGAGTAAGATTGGAACGGCAAGCATATTTGTTGCAGCAACTTTGTTCTTCCCCGACAGCTCCGATGACCAGATCTGTCGAAGTTTGTGCTGATACTTGCCGCGGAGAGAGTTTTTCACTGCGGTTACCTCTTGTGAGTGGCGTTGTTCCACCCCGAGGTAAGTATACGTCTCTCCGGCATCCAGATGGTGTAGGATGCTTCCATCTACGAGCTGCACATCCTCTCCGTAGTCCCCGCATCGTCCTCTTTTGAGATGAACCATTGCACATTTGTCTATCCCGAATTTCATACCGATAGCATGCGTGTACTCTTCCACCACCCTCAAGGACTGATGGAGATCCTTCTCTCCAGAGGCATAAAGTTTAAGATCATCCATATAAAACAGATGGGTGACCTTGTGCCTCCGGTTTCGGGGGTGCCACAGTTATACCCTCGAGTGTTTCTGAGCGCAACGGATAATGGCAATAGTGAGATGCAGAATAGAAGTGGACTGAGGGAATCACCCTGAAATACACCCCTTCTGAAAGTGACCCACCCTGTTTGGACTCTTGCTTGACCAGATGTTATGGTGAAGCGAGTTCGCCAAAGTGGTATCAGTTGTTCAATGCATCTCACTATGTTGTCGGGTACCGCAAGGCATCTGAGCAAATGCAAAATGAGCTCATGCGAAATTGTATCAAATGCCTTACGGTAATCGATCCAGGCCATAGAGAGGTTACGCTTATATTGTATCGAGTCCTGCGTTACACATCTATCGATGAGCAGGTTCTCTTTACATCCAGCGACTCCTCTCTTCGACCCTCTCTGCTCATATATCCGTTCGAACACTCGGTCAACTGCGGTGAGTATTCGTGTGTATAAGATGCTTGTAAACAACTTATAACACGAATTCAAGCATGTTATCGGTCTGTAATTCTTAGGAATCGACAAATCTCCGCTTTTGGGGATGAGAACGGTCCGCCCCTCGACAAACCAATCCGGAATCGGCTGCTCTCCGTCCAGCCATAAGTTGAAAACTCTGGCCAGATGGCGGTGGGTACTTGGTAGTTTTTTCCACCAATAAGTGTTCAGCCCATCTGGGCCTGGAGCAGCAAAGTTCTTGGAACCAACAAGGGCTCTTCGAACGTCATCCGGGGTTATCGGGTTGCGCAGTTCATTGAGCTCAGGCTGTCGAAGCTCTCTGTTGAAAGCTTCGAACTGCGCTAGGGCTGGAGTGTCTAAGTTGAGTGGCTGCGGGTGTTCATAGATATCCTTCCAGAAGGATTCCACCTGATCAGCAGTCGGCGGATTATCCACAACACGTGGAGGCTCTTGGAATAAGCGAGAAGGTTTCTCGCGGAACCTAAGATTTTCCGCGATACTTCTCGCTCGCCTCACTAGTGACTTCTTAGCAGCCACTAGCATTCGTATCCTATCAAGGCAATGCTGTTTGGTGGTCAACAGCACGCCTTGGCTTAGAGTGTGATGGATACGTCGTAAATTGGCGGCTATTCGCCGCACTGCGGGCGTGAAAGGCCTATTGGCCGCCCTGTAGTCCATCACACATTGGATACGAGACGCGTGTTGTCTCGCCGACGTGATCTTAGCCTCCATCTTGTGTACACGCCGTTCAATCTTCCGAACCGCAAGGCCGGGATTTCGTCCTTCCGATTCGGAAAGCGATTGGACGACGTTATACACGGCGGTGTTGATTTGCCAGATGTCAGCCTCTTCTGTTAGAACACTATGAACCTCCGCATCCAAACAAGCCAGTTCTTGTGGCTTCGGGGGCCTAATTCTGTGGAGCGCCCTGCGTGTTCTGATTGTCGTCTCCATTGGTGGTATGGTGCGAGTCTCCTCTCCAGCCGTGCCAACGGGTGGTAGAACTGCCACTTCTACCACTTCGTTAGCAGACTGGGGAGGAGCTATATAGCCCTGCCGCCGAAGATAGGATACGTAATCCCTAAGATTTTGGGCGGAAAAGGCGGCATGCTCCGGATGTGTTTCACACCACAGAGCATGCAATCTCGCCATGTACCCTCTTCGCGCGGGCTCACTACTCTCGTAGCAATGCATAAGGCTATCTCTCAGCTCATGCGTCCACTCAAAGCGTCCGTTGTCGTTGCCAGGGTTGTCGTCGGTAGGCAAATCATCGTTATGGGCCCCACCACCTTGCCTCTGACCCCTCCGAGCGGGTCGATTGTGGGGGCCTCTTCCTCGATTGTTGGGAACCAAGTGTTGAGTCCACCGGGTGGTTAGCCCTGTGGACCCACGGCCGGCACCGGAGGGAGAATAGAGTTCTCCTTCCCGGGTGCGCCTGGGCTGCCGGTCCGGTTTTGCACCAGTTGCTCGGGTAAGTGGTGTCGCAACTCACCAAAGGCCAAGGGTGTTAGTGGCCATCCCTGCTTATCAAATTTTGATTATTATTGTTTTGATTATTAAATTGATTTGTATTATTACTCCTATTTGCCAATGTTCTTTCTAATCTCATTAAATAATCACATAACCTGTCCATGTTTTTGATTTCATGCATGCTAATAATTTCGAATATTTCCTGCCTAAAATGCCTACTAATATATCCTACCATTTCATCTTCTCTCATTTTTGGTTGTAGATATTGTGCTGTTGCATATAATTGAATTGCGTAATTATTATAATTTTGACTCCTGCATTCGTCAAATTTTCCAAATTGAAGTTTATCTCTTATTTTCAATTGCGCATTTTTCCCCCAATACTGTCTAATAAATAAATTCTCAAAATCTTCAAAAGTTTGAATATTGTTTTCCTAGCTGTTGAACCATATGCATGGTTGATTTACCAGATGTTGCCTAATTATGTCTTTCATTTCCTCACCCTTCATTTTGTTATTAATTTTATTCTTTAAGATTTTAATAAATACAATTGGATGTAACTTTTTAATATTGCCCTCAAATTTGTTATTGTTTTGTACATTTTGGCACAGTCCTATGTAGGTGGTTTCTACTTTAGTTTTAAGTCCATTTTCCTCTATTTCCCTAATTTTATTTTCTAAAGTCATGAATTTATTTTTATTTTCCTCATCTTTCTCATTGATGAATTAATTTGTGCTATTTGTATTTATTTCTAATCTATCATTTACATATTTAATTTTCCCTAACACTTCTTTATTATTGTTTTTAATTTCAGTCCTAACTTTTTGAATATTTTCACTGTTTTTATATATTGAGTTGTTATTATCCACTATGTCCTGTTTTGTATTACTGTAAAATTCATCATTTTTCTGCTGCATTT
Organism: Leptinotarsa decemlineata; assembly: GCF_025532065.1. Taxonomy (NCBI): domain Eukaryota; kingdom Metazoa; phylum Arthropoda; class Insecta; order Coleoptera; family Chrysomelidae; genus Leptinotarsa; species Leptinotarsa decemlineata. Next base: position 20,626,258 of record NW_027412556.1, on the reverse strand, counting down.
TATTTTCAAAATCTCTATATAATTGAGCCATCTCCTGTTTTTTTTTTTCTAATTTAGTTTGTACCATTTCTTCTAATCTGTCCATATTTGCTTTCACACCTTCCATGCTTTCTCTCATGCTTTCTTTCATTTCCTCCTTCACACTTTCTATGCTCTGTCTCATATCCTCCTTTACACTTTCTATGTTTTCTTTCAAATCCCCCTTTACACTTTCTATATTTTCTTTCAAATCTCCCTTTACACTTTCTATATTTTCTTTCATATCTCCTTTTACACTTTCAGTACTTTCTCTCATATTTCCTTTCACACTTTCAATATTCTCATTCATCTTAACCATGAATTGCATCAGCATTTTCATTTGGTTTTCCCCACTCAAATCTTCTTGCACTCCACTACCTTCTCCTTGTTCACCTCCAGTTTTCTTACCATCTCTCAAATCCATTTTATTAAATTTTTAAAGCTTTTCTATAAGATTCACTCTAATTTTTGCCTTTCCAAATGTGCCTCACGTTTTGGCACCAAATTGTTATAAATATATAAAATTAGAAGAGTATTTATAATTTAATCAATTTGATTCTTGATTGTTATTCTGATAGTTCAAATAATTTGAAGATTTTCTGTGTTATCAAAATTCTTAGTGCTCCGGCAGATACCTGTCCTTACCTCTAAATCTTACCTCTATTCTTCAAGGTTGCTCAGCTCAATCGAAGCTCATGCAGCTCTCTTTCTCAGAGTAGAGTTCTTGGAAAGGTGTTATGAATAAAATTTTGTAAGTCTGTGTTTTTGAAAATAAAACTTTGTCTCAAAGTTAAAAAAAAATATAATGAATGTCAAATTTTTGTAAATGTTTTGTCAAACCAAACTTAAATTACCCTAAAACTGCGCCAAAATACCTTATGCTAAGAAATGTTCCAGTAAATGTTGAATTTGAAACAAAAATATTCTTAGAATTGTGTTCCGTACAGTTAAATTTACGTGTAACGGCAAATTAGTTACTTGAAAACTTAAGATGTCTGTGATTCGTGCGTGGGAAACGATTCTAAAAATATCTGTGCTAAATGTCAGTGAATTTTTCAAATTTTCCTAATATTAAATCCAATAATAGTTCTTGTAAATAAAATGATGAAGTTCGTTGATAAATAAAAGTTCAGAAGTTGTGATTTTCACACTGGAAGTTCCTTGTGACTGGAAAACTTTTGATTCGATTTGGAGGTTATGAATTGTTCAAGATTTTCAAAAAATGTATTCTTCTTATGGATTGGGAATTATAAATGATATTGTAATACCTCAAAACTGGTACAGCTTCCCTGGATTGGTTTTCCCTTGATTGGAATTTTGAATTCTTCCAGACACTCTAAAATCTCCAGTAAGTATGCTTTCTCGTTATTATTATTTATACTCTGGCTCCTATTGATGCATTTATATTTATAAGAACATGCAAAACGGCCTTTTCTCTTTCTTTTCCCTTTTTATTTCTCACAGCTCTTCAAAAAAATTCGCGTCTGGACAATTCAAAAGCTTCTCTCCCACTCATTATTGATTCACCCCCGGCAACCAGACAAAATTTTCCTGCCTGCTGCTCTTCCTCACAATAATTTTGAAATTTCTTCAATTTTGACACTTTTCACTGTTCACACATATTATATTTACGATTTCTGTTACCCAATTTTCACTAATACTAATAATGATTGATTATTGATTGATGATTGATTGATGATTGATTACATTTCATCACATTTTGTTTTGAATTTTTCTAATTTTGAATCCAAAATTCATCATTTTTCAGAAGTTAACACCTCCTTTTCAATTCATCAATCTGATTGGCTACTCTTTAGTTGCATCCAAATCATGTACTGAGTGTTCTTACCATTTTTCAGATAAAATTCCTAATGTCAGTGTTAATTGAATTTTTGTTATTAATTTGTAGTGTAAATCTGTTTTATTGTATGTTATTATGTTGTATTGATGTCTTTACTGTTTTCAGTGTATTTTTCCCGATGATTGATGGTTTCTGGTTAGTTGTGCTGTTTGGAAATGATCTGAAATACTCTAATACTGATAAGTCACAACTTTGCCTGATCTATGCATGAACATTTCTCCAAATTATACAGATAAGAATTTGAATAAAGGTAAAGTATCTGGCTTTCTAATAAAATTAAACATCTAAGAATAACTTTGATTGTCACAAACTTTCAACACTGAACTAACAAAATATGTGAACTTTAAACATCAAATTGATAATAATATGCAATACTTTTAATATCGAACTATCAAAATAAATACAAACTTTTAACTTTTAACTACTAAAATAAATGTAAACTTTTAACTAATTAAAATATGAAAATCTTTAACTTTGAAAACAGAATAATCTTATAAAAAAACTTATCATAACATATATATATATATATATATATATATATATATATATATATATAGATCCTAGGAATTCTAGGTCTTCTAACTGGAAGAACAAATGTGCGGTTGGCTTCTGCTGTTGACTTGTGCGTATGTGTTGTTTCCTGCTTTCGGCAATAAGTGTTGCCCATCTTACACTTGGCTGCACCGCGCTGATGAGGCCAATAGCCAGAAACACGTGTCCGCGGTTTGCCCCTATTTTTTGAGTGTTGTGTCCACGATATAAATTGTATAAGGTTAACGACTGGAGAAATGTATGGTAAAATGGATTAACAGGGTCTCTCAGTCAAAAAATCAAAAATCAAACTCTGCTTTACTTTGCCAAGCTTTCGCTTCTAATGGAAAGCTTCTTTAGGGCAGTAAAAAAACCCACAAAAAAATCGTATACATGTTAACTTTCACGTCAATTTATATCTTCAATTTATTGTTTTTCACTCATTTTTCCTGCCCTGAAGAAGCTTCCCATTCCCATATATATATATATATATATATATATATATATATATATATATATATATATATATATATATATATATATATATATTAAATATATATATATATATATATATATATATATATATATTATATATATATTAAATATATATATATATATATATATATATATATTATATATATATTATATATATTTAATATATATATATATATATATTAAATATATATATATATATATTTAATATATATATATATATATATATATATATATATATAATATATATATATATATATATATATATATATATATATATATATATATATATATATATATATATATATGTATATACAGGGTCCTGCAACAGTGGCGCGGTGTTCCATATCTCTATATAGGAAGCAGATAGGAATCTAATTTTCTATAATATTACCTTATTGCTCGAGCTCGACAAAATAAAAATATTGGCGGTCACACAGGTTGTTCGATTTTTTCTGGGCGGATCCCAACTGTGTCTTTTTAAATGGCAATCTATATTTTTTATCGCTTTTTCGGTTTCTTCATACAAAATAAAATAAACTTTATGTATATCTGCACTTCGAAAATATTGATGGTTTTCGAGATATCTAGCATGACAGGTTTTTTTTCCAATATTCGTCACTCAGAATATTTGAAATTATAAAGTGGTGCCAAGTCCAGTTGAAAATTTTTTTTGGTCGAATATTCTACATTGGTAACTCTCTCAAACGATATATCTGAAATCGACCTGTGATATACAGGGTATGAAAAACCGCTTGCCAAATATTGTAAATGAAAATTTGCAAAATCTTCCTTATATTAAATGGAACACCCTGTATATTATTGATCCATAAGAAGCGCCAACGAAACCTCTACAAATTTCATTAAGTATTCCCTATGGCTAAGTTCAATAGTTTTAATAGTTTTTCTTAAATGAGCATTTCTTTCGAAAAATGGTCATTTTTTCAAAGCGAAATCCATTTGACGACTGATAAGAATATACAAAAAATACCCTTTCCTCAAAATAACGCCCATTCCTAAAATTACCTGTTGCTAGATAAACAAGTTGCGAATTACACCACAAAATGGACGTTCTTGAATAGTTACAATAATTTCAAAAATCTCGGAATTTGTGCCATATTCTTTCGGTCTAAAACAACCTTTCAGCAAATGAAATATTTATTGGAAATCAAGTAGTCTGGCAAATGACAGAACAAAATATTTGGCTGCAAATGAATATCGAAATTTTTAGTCAATCGTGAAGTTGAACTGTCGGTATAATTTCATCAGAATGTTGTTATCAAAAAGTGATTTGATTGATATGATTTTCATATTAGGTGAATCAGACAGGAATTGTTTATTGGCAAGTAGAATTTATTCTCAACGGTGTCCAGATAGAAGGCATCCAGATGAAAGATCTTTCCGAAAGGTCTTGGGACGATTCGTTGAAACTGGATCTATTAATTATTCCAAACATGAGCGCATCAAGCCAGCTACTAATGAAGATAATGAATTGCAAGTTCTTCTTGCTGTTGAAGAAGATCCTAGTAGGAGTCAACGACAAATTGGGGAAATAGTGGATATAAGTGAGAGATCAGTGCAACGAGTATTGAAGAAACATCGCTTGCATCCATACCACGTTCAGTTACATCAAGAACTACTGTATGCTGATTTCGAGAAAAGAGTGAGATTTTGCAATTGGGCCATGAACAAAATTCGTCGAAACGAATATTTTTTCAATAATATTTTATGGTCGGATGAATCGACATTCCATAAAAATGGATTTGTAAATCGACATAATTACCATTATTATGCGACAGAAAATCCTCACTTATTGAGACAGGTGGATTATCAACATAGGTCGACGATAAATGTCTGGGGAGGCATCATTGGAGAATATGTAATTGGTCCATACTTTTTTGAGGGACATATGAATGGTGCAATGTATCTCAATTTCTTACGAAATGATTTACCAGGTTTGTTAGATGATATTCCTCTTGACCTCAGCAATAGAATGTGGTTACAACATGATGGTGCACCTGCTCACTATTCGGCAGAAGTGAGAGATCATCTAAATGAAGTATTTCCCAATAAATGGATAGGACGGAATGGGCCTGTACGGTGGCCCGCTAGATCACCAGATTTGACGAAATTAGATTTTTTCTTATGGGGATACATAAAAAATATGGTTTACGTTGAGCCACCAACTTCTCCCGAAAATATGCGACTTAGAATAACGAATGCTTTTCGCAGCATTACACCAGCTGTCTTGCGCAGGGTAGAACAGTCTTTCAAACATAGATTTCAGCTCTGCATTCAAGAAAATGGAAGACATGTTGAACATATTTTATAAAAGTTTCATTATCAACCTTAATTAAACTCTCCCTTTTGTAGTTTTGTAATTTGCCAGTTGACAAATTTGAATATCTAGAACTCAAGATCTGAATGAATATAATAACATGAAAAAAAATAGTTATTTATAATGTTTCTTTCTTTTAACTTGTTTGGTTTGATATTGCACGATTTATGAGTGAAATTCTGCATCCAATGAAAAAATAATTTTCCATTTAGCAAAAAGTGATAGGTACATACATTTATTTCGTTAAAAAATATTTGTTTGGACACCTTCTAATGTACAAAATTGAAACAAGATATCTTTCGTATATTTTTATCAGTCGTCAAATGGATTTCGCTTTGAAAAAATGACCATTTTTCGAAAGAAATGCTCATTTAAGAAAAACTATTGAACTTAGCCATAGGGAATACTTAATGAAATTTGTAGAGGTTTCGTTGGCGCTTCTTATGGATCAATAATATACAGGGTGTTCCATTTAATATAAGGAAGATTTTGCAAATTTTCATTTACAATATTTGGCAAGCGGTTTTTCATACCCTGTATATCACAGGTCGATTTCAGATATATCGTTTGAGAGAGTTACCAATGTAGAATATTCGACCAAAAAAAAATTTCAACTGGACTTGGCACCACTTTATAATTTCAAATATTCTGAGTGACGAATATTGGAAAAAAAAACCTGTCATGCTAGATATCTCGAAAACCATCAATATTTTCGAAGTGCAGATATACATAAAGTTTATTTTATTTTGTATGAAGAAACCGAAAAAGCGATAAAAAATATAGGTTGCCATTTAAAAAGACACAGTTGGGATCCGCCCAGAAAAAATCGAACACCCTGTGTGACCGCCAATATTTTTATTTTGTCGAGCTCGAGCAATAAGGTAATATTATCCCTCTACCCGGAATACCGGTCATTATGACCGCTCTAGTTCAATTGTTCGCCGGTGGAGGCGCACTCGTTCGTGCCAGCTGTCCGGCTTCTCCAGAGTTCCTCAGTCAGGCGTCTACCGTTGCCCCTGAAACATCGGGGATCTGTTGCCGTCAGCAGTTTTTTGGTAAGTCACATTTTTGTACAACCTTGCCTGTCAGAATGACGGTTGTTCCGCCTAAGCAATGTTAAATGTACCGGTCAAAATGACTGGTGTTCCGTCTAATCAGTGTTTCATGTATCAGTCAAAATGACGGATGTTCCGTCATACCGTTATTTGATATACCGGTCAAAATGACGGGTGATCCGTCTAATCAGTATTGCATGCATACATCTTTCAATTGTAATAGTTTTTGTGACATAAATTTATTCCATGCGATTTTTAATTACCTATCGTCTTCCACCAATTAATTACAATTATTATTTCTAATTAGTATATGGCATATACTTACGATATATATATTTTTTAGGAAGCGCCTAATACCAATAGCGATGGCTGACAGAAATCTTCCACATATTTCAAAGCGGACGAAATTTATTGTTAGTCTTGCTCTAGCACGAGCAAACCAGGAAGAAGAGACAGACTCGGACGATTCATATATTCCTGAATCTAGGACTATTTTTCCTCCGGTTCTTGAAGAGGAGGCTTATCATGAAGTCCTTTCTGAAGATGGTGACGTCCTTTCCGAAGATGATGACGCCCTTTTGGATGATGGTCAATTTCCCCTTTTAGTAGCTAATCTTATGCCAGAGCAGAGCCCCCTTCCATCACATTCTCGCGATGTGGATGAATTTCATGAGAGTGATGAAGGGTCGTTCCTTGTCGGCGAGGTCGCCGGCGTCAAATTATTGAAAGTGATGAGGAATCTTCATCAAATGAAGATAGTGAAGATGCACCTATTACATACTTCGGTAAAAAAAAAGTTTCTCCTGGACATCGATTCCCGAGCGACCAAATGCCAAAACAACCGCGCATAATATTATAAAAATAAGATTAAGTAAAATAATTGGCCCTGCTCTAGCTCTGGGTTCTTGGCCTACTCCTGAAGAAGTATGGCGTTTATTTATAACCCAAAATATCATTTCCAAAATTGTTATGTACACTAATATCAAGTTAGAATCAATGCGAGCAAAAATAGAGAACAAAAACGACATATCATACAAAGACACGAATGAAATTGAAATTGATGCCTTGCTTGGGATTCTAGTGTTTTGCTCAATCTCGCGAGGATATGTCATCATTATTTAATACATCAATCACTGGGCGACCGTTATTCCGAGCAATTATGCCAGAAAAGAGATGCTCAGTCCTTTTAAGAGCATTAAGGTTTGATGACAGAAATTCCAGAGACGAAAGAGAAAAGACGGACCCAAGTGCTTGCATTTCAAGCATTTTTGACGATTTTATCAATAATTGCCAAACAAATTATTCCCCTGGTGCTCACATGACGGTGGATGAGACTCTGGTTGGATTTAGAGACAGAGTACGATTCTTGGTTTATAACCCAAGAAAGCCAGCCAAGTATGGCATTAAAATAATGTGCTTAACCGACGCTCACGATTCTTATCTGTACAATGCCTACATATACACGGGCAAAGGAAGCGATGGGGCATCTCTTGTTGGGAGTGATAAAAAGCTTTTGATTCCAACTCAAGCTGTGGTTCGCCTTACAAAAAATCTATTTGGGACGCACCGAAATATCACCTGTGATAATTGGTTTTCCTCAATAGAATTAGCTGAAACTCTGCTAAAAAATGGATTAACGATGGTTGGGACACTCAAGAAAAATAAACCCCAAATTCCCCTGAATTTCAACCCAGCAAAGGAAGAGCAGTACCATCAAGTCTCTATGGATTCACCCAAGATCTCACGCTCCTTTCTTACGTACCAAAGAAGAATCAGGCCGTAGTACTCCTCTCTTCAATGCACCACAGTGAATGTTTTGACGAAGGAGTAAATAAGCCAGAAATCATTGGCTTTTACAACGCCACAAAAGGTGGTGTCGACACCCTCGATATGAAGTGTAATAACTATTGTGCCAATCGCAAAACAAGACGGTAGCCACTGGCGGTTTTTTACCATTTGCTAGCTGTGGCTGGCTCTAACGGCCATACTTTACATGCAATGTTCAAAGACTTCAAAAAATGAAGAGATACGATTTTACTAAGGCGGTGGCATTAGGACTGGTGCACAATTTTTTGAAGATTAGATCAAACATCCCTAATTTGAACAAAGATTTGAAGCAGTTCATTTTAAAGACTATTGAAGTCTTCAGGATTGAAAAATCGTACAGAGCAACGACGACCGTTAAATGATGGAAATTCAACCTCGCGCTCACATCAAAAAACGTCTTCCATTGGACCACGTAAGGATAAACTTGAACGCAGGGTAACTTGCAGGTTCTGTCCCTATCAAAAGAAAAGAAAAGCGGGCTACAAGTGTCTCAAATGCGATGAACCTACTTGCGCGGAGTGCTCTAGAAAAATTTGTTTGGATTGTGCTTCAAACTGAAAGACTTATTAGTTGAATTTGACCACCAAGTTCTTATTCCTAATGTGATAATTTTTTTATATCGTTTTTTCGATATGTGATCATTCATCCTCAATCTGAGGCTGTGACATAATTTTTATAGTTCAATTGTAACTTTTTAAGAAAATTACTAATTAAATTCAAAATAAGTAGTAAAAAAAGTGATTTATACTACAGAAGACTGATAAATTAACGATATTGCATTTAATTATTGAATTTTTGTTTCTTTTTGATATAGCTAATCATATATATGTTTCCTATGTTCTGTTTATTGATGTTTGTCATATTTTCCTGAAATTCGTAATTCTTCATTGCTTTTTTTTTTCTTTTTCTTGTAGTTTCTTACAATTCTCTAGGTTCATTTTGACTCTGATTTTACCATTTTATTGCAAATGTTTTATACTATTTTGTTCCTTTTTTGTATTTTCTTCTTATTTTCAATGAGACTTTCAAAGAATTGTTTTATTTGAATTAATTTTTTCTGAGTTATTTGATACTTCAGGTCAATAGACATTGGAAAAAGATTTGTATTTTTTTATACCTTTTGGATGCTCAACAAAAGGTGTGGTTTTGAATATCTTGTCAATTGATTCCTATTGTTTTGAGTCTCGTATTAAAATAAAAACAATAGGTATTACTTATGTTTAAGTTAAATAAAAACAATGTTTCAAGCCCGACAAAACAAATTATTTATAATTGTTTGTTCCTATTGTTAATAAAATATTAATATTTTTTTTCTTATATTCGCTTATATTTTCATTTCAACCCTTCCGAAACAGTAAAGAGATAAAAAATGCCAAATATGTAACAAATGAATCTCTAGAATGTATGTTTTTCGCTTTTTTTAGCGATAGCGGTCATTATGACGGGTGTTCTGTGTAAAGGGTGGCTTAGAGATGTTCCGGGTAGAGGGTTATAGAAAATTAGATTCCTATCTGCTTCCTATATAGAGATATGGAACACCGCGCCACTGTTGCAGGACCCTGTATATATACATGTTAGATGTAGCCTGGGAATTCTAGGTCTTCTAACTGGAACCACAAATGTGCGGTTGGCTCCTGTTGTTGACTCCGTGCGTTTGTGTTGTTTTCTGATTTCGGCAAACAAGTGTTTCCCATCTTTATACTTGGCTGCACCGCGCTGATGAGGCCAATAGCCAGAAACACGTGTCCGCGGTTTGCCCCCCTTTTTTGAGTGTTGTGTCCACAAATTGTTTAATTTTTGATTTATATATATATATATATATATATATATATATATATATATATATATATATATATATATATATATATATATATATATATATATTTTGGAAAGAAAGTTTTTGGCTTTCTACTACTCCATCTGATACAAAAAAAAGGGATGAGAGAATATTCCAAAGAAAGGAAGGAAGTAAACAATTTGAAACTCTATACATGAATGTGTAGATCATGCATAGGAGTAACTTTCAGACACAAACTGAAAGAAAGTCCTCCTGAAACAGCTACTTTCATATAAACATTGAATTACATGAAAGAAAATAATTCTTTCGAAACAAATACTTCTATATGAACACTGAATTATACAGACGATACTTTTCTCTACTCAGTTTGTATTTCAAACATTTGTTGTGAAATAAGAATCAGATATCATTCACATGAGTTCTACTTTGAATGAATGGTAATAAATTGTACTCACATGGAACACTGTCACCCTAACTGGTATACACGTGTTTCGCCTTAAGACACTTGCCCTAAGGCTCTTCAGTACCAAATTGGATAACATTATAGAAAATACACACACTTCATTCATGAATTACGATTTTGAATGTCACGGAATAAGCTTGATCTGCTTATGTCATCGATGACATCGTAATGACATTCATTCACCTATTTGATTTAATCCCAGCCAAGAGATATCTTATTTGAATTGAAAGGGTTATATTTTTAGGAGTGATTAATATTTTGGGAAAGAAAGTTTTTGGCTTTCTACTACTCCATCTGATACAAAAAAAAGGGATGAGAGAATCTTCCAAAGAAAGGAAGGAAGTAATCAATTTGAAACTCTATACATTAATCACTCCTAAAAATATAACTCCTTCAATTCAAAACAGAATAATTAGTGACTGGATTAACTATGAATCGATTCAATTCGTGAGGTTGCAGTCAATAGCTGGGCTGTTACAAAGAAAACTCTTTGTTATTCAAGCTTTCGGTATATTTCACACCTTCGTCAGGGCAACTATAATAATAAGATTATATATCGTGTAAAAAATATATACATATGGAGAACTTACTAACGTGAGAATAAAATATAAAAAGGTTCCAAAACAGATAGAAAAACATTTAATAATGACAGTTGATAAAAATTTTCGGCTGACAATGTCAAGTGGTAAAATTCTGAATGATACTCGAATTACTAGATCTTTTATTTTCTTCATCATATTTCAGTAGGTACGTGTAAATTTTGCTAAGACTATCAATATCAGTTCGTTTATTCATTGAATGTTCTTCGTTATTAATATGTATCATTTCCAAAAATATTCTTTTAGTTGTATTGGTTTCTCTTTCTGAAATATTTGGATTTTCAAAATTCATTTTAGGATCCTCCGAATTAACATGTTCTGTTAATGCACAAGAATTAACATTTCGTCTACAGTCGCTCTTATGGGAAGTGATGCGACTGCTTAGAGGTCTAGGTGTTTGTCCTATATATGTTTTAGAACAATCCATACAAGAAATGTTGTATACTAAATTGGATTTTTGTTTATTTGAAATTGGAGCCTTTAGTTTACTGTATAATTTAGATATAGAAGTGACATTTGTTTTAGATATTTTGAGGTTATTATGGTAAAAAAAATAAAAGATCTAGTAATCCGAGAATCATTCAGAATTTTCCCACTTGAGATTGTCAGCCAAAAATTTTCATCAACTGTAATTATTTATGGTTTTTCTATCCGTTTTTGAACCTTTTTATATTTTATTCTCACGTTAGTAAGTTCTCCATACTTATATATTTTTTACAAGATATATAATCTTATTATTGTAGTTGACCTGACGAGGGTGTGAAATATACTGAAAGCGTGACATATAACAAAGAGTTTTCTTTGTAACAGCCCAGCTATTGATTGCATATATTTTATATATATATATATATATATATATATATATATATATATATATATATATATATATATATATATATATATATATATATATATATATATATATATATATATATATATATATATATAACAATGTGGGTTTTCACGGATGGTAGAATATGATGTGTTGTTCTTCCGGGTGTTCATCCGTTGGGTATTATTCGATAGTCGACGTTTCGCCATCATCTCAGATGGCATTATCAAGACGAGTTACTGCTTCGCTTCGAGAGGTGTAACTGATGTTAGGTTCTTCTTGTGGTGTTTTTATATGGCCCTCTTTCAACACCATCTACAAACAGGTCACAAGATTAATTTTGAGTCCACGAAACAGATAGCACAGGTGCAAAACCCAAGAATTCGACAAATCAGGGAAGCAATCGAAATCGAAAAGCAAGGCCTCATCAACAAAAGGGATGACTCACTAAACATCCCAAGGATTTGGAAATCAATAATTAAAAACAACCACCAAAGACAACCACAAATTGATAATGAACCATCGCAGGTAGGAGAACCGCCAGAAGACATTCACAACCCTCAGGTAGAAAAACAGGTAGGAGAACTACCAAAAGCCATCAACAACCGTCAGGTAGGAAAACAGGTAACAAATCCATACAACTTACGCAAGCGAAACCATATAAAAACACCACAAGAAGAACCTAACATCAGTTACACCTCTCGAAGCGAAGCAGTAACTCGTCTTGATAATGCCATCTGAGATGATGGCGAAACGTCGACTATCGAATAGTACCCAACGGATGAACACCTGGAAGAACAACACATCATATATATATATATATATATATATATATATATATATATATATATATATATATATATATATATATATATATATATATATATATATATATATTTCATTTAAATCAATAATATAATGATTTTATTTCCCCCAATAAAATGGAAGTGTCCAATCCTCCATATAGTATTTTTCAACTATAATTTATTTTTTTAATCCTTTTCTGCCAGTCTTCTTCGGTATTATTTGATACTTCTTCTTTAGTTAGCTATTACCTTCCCATCAAATTTTGGAAAATTATTTTTACGCCTGATGCTTTATTTCAATTTTCCCCAAATCAACTCGATGGGATTGAAAACACAAATATATATATATATATATATATATATATATATATATATATATATATATATATATATATATATATATATATATATATATATTTATATATATATATATATATATATATATATATATATTTATATTTATATATATATATATATATATATATATTATATTTATATATATATATATATATATATATATATATATATATATATATATATATATATATATATATATATATATATATATATATATATATATATATATATATATATATATATATATATATACATATATATATATATATATATATATATATATATATATATATATATATATATATATATATATTTCATTTAAATCAATAATATAATGATTTTATTTCCCCAAATAAAATGGAAGTGTCCAATCCTCCATATAGTATTTTTCAACTATAATTTATTTTTTTAATCCTTTTCTACCAGTCTTCTTCGGTATTATTTGATACTTCTTCTTTAGTTAGCTATTACCTTCTCATCAAATTTTGGAAAATTATTTTTACGCCTGATGCTTTATTTCAATTTTCCCCAAATCAACTCGATGGGATTGAAAACACAAATATAGGGAGAAAGTCTCAGTATGGTGTGTCCATACTTTTTAGCAATACTCTCGGGGGCATATACTTTTTCAATTTTTTTTTTTCTGTAAAACTTCAAGTAGTTAGTTTTTGGTATGGTCATTTTGAAAATATAAATTCTCATCAATTAAAAAACTTTGTATTTCATCTTTCCTCGAATATTTATTCTGTACTTTGATGAGCTGTCGCGAATGACAGGAAGCGTTGTCAAGAACTGTTACACTATTCGCATCCAAATTTAGGATCAATGTGTTTTCAAACCATTCATCGAAAATATTGAATTCCATGTTCTTATGATAGTCAACATTGCAGTCCTCAAGTTTTTTCCACATAATTTCAAAGAATTCGGAACCCATCCTTTACGTATTCTGCAATGCACAATGATAAGTCGCAATCCTTTGTTTGCAGGCATGTTGGGCGTACACATTTTCGAACCATCAGTTCACCCCATCGTAACTGTGTCGTGAGTGTCATACTAAGTTTCGTTCACATAGAAAATTTGCTGTTATTCATTCCTATATTTAGTTATTTGATCTAAGTATTTGTTACGCAATTCAACTATTCTTCTGCTTTCCATAACTGTTCGAAATTTGTTCATTATTTTGAATCTAAATGCTAATATTTCGTCCAAATCTGAAGAGTTTTGTCACAGCAGCTCACGTTATAGCCGGAAGTATTCAACTTCTTCTTTATGATTTCAGTTGTTGGAATCACATTGCTTTTGTAACAGTATTTTTTTTAATTATTTTATTAGACAAACATTTAAAGGATTTGATAATCCTATATCACATCGCGTCTTTCGTTCATAAGGTTTATTTTTGACTATTTCATGTACAGTTGAAAAAGGAATTTCGGTCGAATCTGATATTGCTTGTAATAGTTTGTTCCACTCGAAACCAAACTTTAGATGTAGAATCTTATATACATTCAAACATACTGTCTGTGTTTGAATATTCAAATATATCAAAACCTTATTCACTGGTATCTCTTTTACCCATTTTTCACCATCGCTATTGCAATCACTACACTGGAGAAAGTATGCGTTATCACACTCGTTATTATTATTAGTATTTGTCCAAGGACGCCACATTTCAAATTGATAACAAAAATTTAAAGTAACTATAACTGCACCAATATTGAATTTTAACACTCAAATCGCGATCAGTTCCTAAACTGAACACGATGACGATAACCATCCCCGCATTCCCCGATTTCTATTGGTCACCGTAACATGACTTCAAATTTAATTTCATGACTCTTCAGCCAATCATAAAACTCGGTTAGTAAAAATTATTCGATACGAACCGACAAATCTACAGTCCACGTAGACCCTAGTTCGCTGCCGGTTCATTTCAATATATTGATTTTTTTAACCTTTGACAGTGCCGCCAACTTTAAGATTACGCTATATCGTTTATTTTGACTAAAATACTCCTCATTGACTGTACGATCATGTTGCATGAACTCCTGATACACTACGCCACGATACTTGAAGAAAACAATGAGTAAAACCTTGACATTCGATGGAACTTGACGTGCTTTTTTTAGTGTTCGTCATTCACATCTTCTCAACCTTCTGTGAAAAGCTTGTACCACTTGTAAACATTTTTTTGACTCAGAGTACAATTACCGTATGCCACTATCAACATATCAAGTGTTTCTGAGCACTTATTTCCATTGTTTACACAAAATTTGATGCAAATTCATTGATCCATTTTTTTCGATAGCATAAATCAAGACACTTAAGCTCAATTTACAATGTGGCTTTATGTGGTAGTCAGGTACATCTGATAATTGAAATATTATTTCAACAAGCATATAGCATACACTCGTTATCCATAATATTATGTTTTCTCATTTCTGCACTCATGTAGACATTTAGATGGATTTATTGTTAACTTGTCTAACTAATCTTAATGAACTAATAGTACGGGAGCTAGCAACGTTTGGAAAACAAGAATTTAAGAACAGTTGGTTTTTTGATATGCTGTCTTTCTTGGTCTTTCAGTTAAAGTCCTGGCTAACTGGCTGGCGGTAGTGGTTGCGTTTATTAATGCGCATCTTACTTACACAGGTAAAAATCCTTAACTTAAAAAGAATTTTTTAAAGCGTAATTTTTAATTTTTTGCCTTCAGATAGATCCACCAGACATCAATTTTTCATTGCCAGGCATTTTCATTGTTGTTAATTATGTGCCATATGCGATTTTTTATTTTATTCAAATGAAAAAAGTATTTTTGAATGTCTGTAATTTTTATATTATGTTCTTTAAACATAAAATAATCTAAAATTAATTTGCTAGACGTTAATTCGGTTGTTAAGTATTGAATATAAATGAAAAAGTAAAGAAAAGTATTGCGGTATAATGCTTGTGGTTAGAGAGAGTTCAAGGTGCAAGAGAGATAGAAAGCGATGGCAGCGTATCGGCTAGTGGATAACAGAAAATGTTAAGAATGAGACAGGAAATAATTGCAAAAATACATTACTTACACTTGTTCTTGAAAATACAAGTTGGAATGGAAACATTTTAATATAAAAATGAAAATATTATTGGAATAAGCATAAATTGAAACGAATGGAATATAAACCATATCAAGGAAGTTCAAAAATTACATTTTTCAACTAAAGAAGTACTAATAATCACACGTGAATTACAAATATATGATGCGAAGTTTCATTTTTTTTTTTATTAAAATATTTTCAGTCTATAATAGTATCACAAAAAAAGAAGGCATATTAATAATCATCATCATCATCTTCCCTCTAACTGTCAGAATTATTTATATCATCGTCTTGGGAATTGTCATTGTCTTCCAATATTCCATCATCTGTAACAAAAAACTTAAAATTTTTGTTAGTTATACAATAATTCAGTTTTTATTGATTTATGTTCTATTCAATACTCACTTTGAATAATAACATCTGCAACTGTGGAAGGTGACTGCTCTTCCACAAACCAGACAAAATCATATTTATTTTATCATCGAATGTTGTTTAATGAATTGAACTCGAAGCACTAACCTCACTTACGATTTCAATCTTTATGGTTCCCGCAATAGTTTCACTAACATTTGCTGGTGTATTTAATGGCAAAGTATATGAAGTAGATTTACTGATACTATCTATTTCAATCGATGGATCACGGTATTTTGCCATCAAAGCTGTAAAACTTCTGTAACATTGTCTGTGATATCCATCTGTTTCATTTATTTCAGTAGGCAACTCGATGTCACTGTATATACTTTAATTTATATTTTAAACGTATATTCAAAACTTCCTGGCATTTCTTCAGTTTATCAACCACGAAAAGTATAATTTTATCTTTATGTCCTCTACAGAAAACACATTTCATTTTATCACTGGACATTATAACAAAATTAATAAATGAAACATCACAAATAACGATAACATAAAACAAACATGTGACTTTAGACTGACGCCATGTTGTCCATTTGCCGATGAGCTGCCGTCGCTTTTTATCTGTGTTGCATTTTGAACAGTGTCTCTTTAACCACAAGCATTATACCGCAATACTTTTCATTACATTTTCATTTATATTCAAAACTTAACAATCGAATAAACGTCTGGCAAATTAATTTTAGATTATTTTATGTTTAAAGAACATAATATAAAAATTACAGACACTCAAAAATACTTTGAATTTTTTATATATAAAAATAAAAAATCGTGTATGGCATAAAATTAATAACAATAAAAATGCCTGGCAATAAAAATTGATGTTTGGTGGATCTATCTGAAGGCAAAAATTAAAAGTTACGCTTTAAAAAATTCTTTTGAAGTTAAGGATTTTTACCTGTGCAGGTGAGATGCGCATTAATAAACGCAACCACTACCGCCAGCCAGGTAGCCCGGACTCTAACCGAAAGAGCAAGAAAGACAGCATATCAAAAAACCAACTGTTCTGAAATTCTTTCTCGAAAACATTGCTAGCTCTTATACTATAAAGACTATGGAATGGTTTTGTTGCAAAATATGATGTGCGACTGCTGATTTTTCTGGTCTTTCATATAAGTTTTCCTTATATTTCATTTCAATAGATCTGTCTGTCCATAATATGTTGCATCACTCTCCTTACATTAAATTTCGTAAATTTCAGACTTTTTCGATTTCCCGACTTTGTCCTTTGGATTTCCTAAAAGGCTCTGTAGTGTATGACTTGTTTCAAATACCACCTTCATACTTAGTTTCTTGAAAAACTTTCCAGAGTTCTTCGTGTATTGGCGGTATGGAACTGAAATATATTCATTTTGGTTTTCGTTGTTTCTAAAAGTCGAGATTTCCATTCTCAATCTGAATTTTTTCTCCTACAATGTCCCTCGAGAAAGCGTTACTGGTTGCTATTTCCTGCATTTTCCGTTTTTTTTTTGTGAACTTCTCATATGTGAGACGGAAAATTCAGCCCAGCACTTTTGTGCTGTCCACAGTGATGTGAACTGTCAGGAATATATATACCTGTAATTCCTTGTTTCCTTCGTAAATATATCGTATTCTAGCTTTCCACATTGGCTCCCCATTACCAAAATGGAAGTTGTCCTTTATTTTCTAACTCATACGTGAATTTAATTGACGGAAATCTGTTATTTGAAAAGGAATCAAAGTCCTCAATATATTCGATTTTTTGTTATCGAATATCGCAAAAACATCATCCACATAACTCAGTCATATCCTAAAACTTTAATGAAATAAATGAAAAACACTTTTGTGTAATTTCCACTAGTTATTTTATTTTCACGACCAGTTTCGGGTTTTACCCCATTAGCAAGTATAAACTAACATTTGACTTCTGAAAACGATGTTATATAAGGAGTTTGTATGTGAACTGGAAAACGAGGGAGTTGAATGAACAAGGGTGTCAACTATAAAGTGCAACATTGGAGATTATATAAATTACTGGGGTGTTAACAAACTCATAAATTCCAGAGTGGAGACCTACATAAATCAAGTAACTCTTATTGGGATATATATTTCGGGTTTTTGATTGATTTATTAATTCAGTTTTTTTCTTTATTACATGTGTTTAGGATTTTGGGATTATTTTTACTTACCTTGTGGTTTTATTCTTGAAGATGTTAATACATTGTATATTTTTTTGTCTAAACAAACGTGTTCACGAAGCCATACGTCAAAATTTCTACCGGTTTGGCCTGTATATACTGCAGAGAAAAGGTATTCTTCCCTATGAGAGATAGAAATTTTCTCTCGACGTAGTCGAGACCAGGGAAAACACTACATATTCTAGAAAAATATTTCTTTGTATAAAATTTGTGTCGAAAACTAGTTTTGAGTCTATAAAAATTGAAATGAATAACTGAACTCTGTCTTCCATTTCAAAATTATTTTGAAGGAATGTATTATAATAATGATAATAATAATAATGATTGATTTTATTGATAGGAACAAAATACAAAGAAAAAAAAAAATATATATATATATATATATATATATATATATATATATATATATATATATATATATATATATATATATATATATATATTGTTAGGCTCAATCTCACAATAATACAGCGAATAAACCCCAAAAATATATTAACAACGACTGATTATAAACAAATATATAATCTCACAATGGAAGCTAGCACTCTACTGCCGTTATTCGTGTTTCGACTCGCCGGGATGACAAATCCCATTTCGTAACAGTCACAGTTAGTCATCCTCTATTGCTTCTACGTTCACAGGGTGTTTTATGATACTGGGTATCTTACAGTCGGCCACTGCTACAATACCCTCGTCCCGAGGGAGATAATTTTCCGTTCACCTGTAACATAAATTTCATTATAAAATTATTCATAAAGAAGAACGATAATTCCACACTATCGTGGCTTTAGCTCATGGAGGCGTTGCCTCTTCGTAATCGTTTTTTTTCATGGTCAACGTATTGACTCGCAGCACGTAGTGCGTTTTCTTCTTCGTGAGAAGCGAAATTATTAGCCTCAACCTCGGAGGGGACTTCACTTTCGACATCCCTTATTCGTCTATCATCAGCCGTTTGCTGAACCCTTTTTGAGCTTAGTGAGCCAGCTTTTCGTCTTACGGAACATCTTTTCTGCCTACCTGCGGAGAATGTTCTTCCGACGATCATCTGACCATCAACCAACTGCTCGTGAACAGGTTGATGAACTTTTTCACTGCTCTGAGGGTAAACATTTTCACTGTTCGCAGCATCTCGCACCAGGGTGTGTTCATTTCCGCGTAGCACACCTTGTGCTTGGCCAACGTTTGGCTGAATGAACGCTTCCTGGGCCAGGACGTTTCCTGCTTCTGCAACACATAGTTGTCTGGAGACGTTTTGCTTTTCTTTTTGCACCTGAGAGTGTTCATTTTCGTGTAGCACACCTTGTGCTTGGCCAACGTTTGGCTGAATGAACGCTTTCTGGGCCAGGACGTTTCCTGCTTCTGCAACACATAATTGTCTGGCGACGTTTCGCTTTTCTTTTAGCGCCTGAGAGTGTTCATTTTCGTGTAGCACACTTTGTGCTTGGCCAACGTTTGGCTGAACGAACCCTCCCTGGGACAGAACGGTACCTTCTTTTGCAACACATTGCTGCCTGGCAGCGTTGTGCTCTTCATTTACCAGTTGTTCGTTTATTCTGGTCTGTTCGTTATCGAGTTCGTCGTCACTAACACATTCTAAAC
This sequence comes from Leptinotarsa decemlineata, assembly GCF_025532065.1. Lineage (NCBI taxonomy): Eukaryota > Metazoa > Arthropoda > Insecta > Coleoptera > Chrysomelidae > Leptinotarsa > Leptinotarsa decemlineata. The sequence continues at coordinate 20,606,029 of NW_027412556.1, read as the reverse complement.
TGTCCCTACGGGTAGTAAAGAGCTTCATCTTATCAATTGAACATATTCCGCTATAAGGTTTTTGAGACCTGTCTGCTTTTGGAATATCTTCAATAACATACCGATCATGGTCCAAAATAGCTGCCACTACGTATGGCCCGCTATATTTTGGTAGAAGCTTTTTACTTTTTCCGTCGTTGGAAGCAGTTGTGTGTCTTATAAGAACTAATTGCCCAACAGAGTACTTGAATGATTCTTTTCTCTTAGAGTCATATCTAGCCTTCTGATTTTGCTGACACTTACTTATTTGATCAATAGCTTCCCGGGTATTTTTTTGCTTGTCAATTTTGTGGTCAGAAATCTGGACTTCATTAGTGAGAAAAGAGTCACACATGCCTCTTGGGTCATAACCAAACATGAGTTCGTGAGGTCTTTTTTGTGTAGACTTTTGTATTGAAGAATTTATACCGAACTTGATTCGGCCAAGTTCCTTGTCCCATTCTCGTTCGTCGCTACTCATGGTTGCAAGAGCTGAGAGTATCGTTCGATTATATCTCTCTACTTGACCATTTGCCCTGGGAGTAGCGGTTGCGTTATGCACAACTTTCACCCCAGACTGCCGGGCGAACTCTTTGAAGTTGGCACTCGTGAACGCACTACCCATGTCACAGATGATGCGTCGTGCAACTCCGAACGTTTCGAATATCTCCTTCAGAAACTTAACTACAGGAGCTGCTTTAGTACTCTTGACCGCTTTCATGAACACGTACTTGGTGAAAGCATCCACACATACAATCAAGTAGGAATTACCTAACCTGCTCTTTACAAAAGGACCTAGATGATCAATGTGAATTGTATCCATAGGTACAGCGACCTTTTCTATTGAATGTAACATTCCGCATTTCTTGCCTGTCGGTACCTTGTTGTAGCAACAATGCAAGCAACAACGAATATGTCTAGAAACATACTTTTTCATATTAGCAAACCAATAATTCTGCTTTATAAGAGACAACGTCTTATCAAGCGAAAAATGCCCAACAGAGTCATGACAGTAAACTGTTACGGCGTACCTTCCAGTTTTTGGTACAACCCATTTGAGCCCAGTTGGCGTTACTTTGTATATTCTGCCATTTTTCAGTGCATATTCCTTATGCACTTCTTTTTCCTCCTTATCTTTGGGTTCTCTTAACAAAACCTGGTGTATGTATTTACATCGTGGATCGTTCAACTGTACTGCTAGTATCCAATCACCTTCTGTAATGTTGATTGACATAATATCTACTTCCTGAAAAGGTTCAGGTTCGTCAACCGGGTTTCGGCTCAAAGCGTCAACATGTGCCATTCGGGACTCTGGCCTATATTCAACATGAAACGTGAACTCTTGTGTTACCATCCACCAACGACCTATTCTGGGTATTAAATCTCGCTTGGATAAGGTAGTTCGTAAGGCGTTGCAATCAGTGACTACTTTGAACTCGATACCCAGCAAATATACACGAAATCTTTGCATGGAATTAACTACAGCCAACGTTTCCAATTCATAAGAGTGATACCGTTGTTCTTCCTTACTAGTTTGTCTGCTGAAGTAAAGGACAGGTTTGAGTTTACCATCTCCTTGCTTCTGTAGCAGAATACCCCCTACGCCCCATTTGGAAGCGTCGGTATGCAGTTCTGTTTCCGATGTCACATCGTATATAGCTAGGACTGGTCTCGTACATAAAATGTCACGAAGTTTGTTGAATGCTGAAAGTTGTTCCTCTGCAAATTCAAATTTTGCATCTTTTTTTGTCAAGCTTGTCAGGGGTCTAGCTATTTGAGCAAAATCTTTCACGTATTTCCGAAAGTAGCTTGCCAATCCAAGAAATTGTCGGATCTCATGAACATTTCTGGGAATTGGAAACTCCTTGACGGCCTTTATTTTTCCCGGTGATGGTCTCACTCCTCCTTCACTGATCTCGTGTCCAAGATACTCAATAGTGGTTTGAAAAAAATGACATTTAGACAACCTGAGTGTGAGACCTGCGTTTTGAAATACTTCTAGAACTTTTCTTAAAGTTTCCAACCCACTGCTCACATCAATAGAAGGCAATAAAACGTCATCCATATAGGCAAGAGCTTCTGTGAAGCGCATATTACCTAGGACTTGATTAATAGTTCGCTGAAATACGGCAGGTGCATTTACTAGTCCAAACGGCATTCGCAAAAACTGGTAGTGACCGTCCGGAGTTACAAAGGCAGTTTTGTGCACAGATTCCTCTGATATTGGTATTTGATAATACCCACTAGCCATATCTAATGAGGTGAAGAATCGACAACCCCTCAGACGTTCTAAATGGTCATCTACACGAGGAAGCGGATAGCAATCCCTCACGGTTTTCATATTAAGTGCCCTATAATCGACGCACATACGGGTTTCTCCATTTTTCTTCTTCACCAATAGAATCGGTGAAGCATACGGTGAGGCCGATTCCTCAATAATATTATTTTCCAGTAACTCCGTCACTATACCCCGTACCGTTTCTCTTTCGCTCATTGATAAACGGTATGGTCTATAGGTCACTGGCTGATCGTCCTTGAGATGAATAGACATTTTAGATTCACGAACATTGCCTATTTCACTGACATTCTCAGCGAAACAATCACGATAATTGTTGAGCAATCTCACAAGATCGTTCTTCTCGGTTTCGCTCAGATCTGAATTACAATTTATATTAGATATATTGAGATATTTGTTATTGATTGACATCGCCAAAATACTCACCCCCTTCGAGACGTTCTCATGACAGGGTTCCCCTCTGGCCACAATCTCATTTGATTTGAACATGAGTACGTTGTGGGAAGCGTTCAGAACAGGCAGCACGCCACTGGTAGTCGAAGTGATACATCTTGGTAGATTACATTCATGGGCTGGTTTCAGTCTTTGACTATATTCAATGTAAATTTCCCCTTGGTAGTCTTCCATCGGAGTAAACTTGACCAACCCTATGTGGTTTGGAGGTATTTCTACATCAGAAGCAACAACCATATTTATTTTTCTCAATGGAGACTGATCGAATTGGGGCAGCTCATCTGTATATGAATTGAAAATGCGTACTGCACCGTCCTTGACGACCACAGCAACACCATCCATATTGAATAACGTCTGTCCGATTATCATTGGTATCTCTTGAATTTCGTTCGGTACAATAATCACTTCAATGTCGGTTTCAACTGAATCAACTGCGAGGTTAACCTTGGCTTTTCCCACAGCGTTGGCTACTCCACCTGCATATCCATTTATTTGCACCTTGCAAGGTTCCCATGATACTCCATGACGTTGAGCATCTTTCTTGCGCAGAGTCACAACTGCACATCCTGTATCAATTAGCGCCTGAGAGATGAGGCCATTGATACGGCAGGACATGATATAGTGTGACTTATTTTCGGTAGGTACATTACATTTCATAACATGCTTGGAAGTTTGAGCTTGGTTGCGAGGACATTTGTTCTCTAAATGCCCCAAGCGTTTGCAAAATTTACATTCGAGGCGAGGCCTAGGGCAACTTTTACTGAAATGTCCAGGCTGGTTGCAGTTAAAACATTTCCAGTTTCTTTTGAGTTGACTGCTGGCATTTTTGTGTTTATTTTCCACAAAAGTAGATTTATGATCTTCACGATGCGATCGAGAAAACTTTTTGAGCCTAGTCTCACCTACATCGCACCGCAGACGTTCTTCCGGCGCGAGAGATGAAATATATTCACTAAAGAGTGTCTCAGGGTCACAATACCTCCCTGCCTTAGCACCATTTTGTATAACCGGGTCGGTTATGCCATCTATAATCATGGCTACTGCGTTTTTACCTTGTATCTCACATGCCCTCAACAGTTCCATTTTACTAAAATAATATTCAGTCCACGTTTCGATTGGTGACTTAATTCTAGTACTCATTTTTCTGAGTGTACTAGGAAAGTCCCGATGGTCGGGAAAAGCCGCTTCAATTATTTGTTTCCATTCCATCCATGTGTGATCATAGGAGTCTAAACTATTCCACCAAGATTTTGCTAGGCCAGTTAAACGCGACTGCATATTGAGAATTTTCAGACGATCATCCCAACCGTTTATTTGAGCTAGTTGTTCTATTTTATCAAGCCACTTTTTTGACGAGAGATCGGATTTACGTGGACAAAATTCCGGTATGCAATCTGCACGAACAATCAAAGATTTGTTTTCAACATTTGAAGTTTTGCTCATATAATCGGCCAGTATGTTTTCTAAATGCTTTATTTTCTCACCTTGACTCCGCAACATATCAGTATAATTAACAACAGACTCACCATGGGAATTTTCCACCGTTCGGACTTCACTTACGCTTGGATCCTCCTGTGGCGGTTCACGAGATTCGTTATCTCGTGATGAAGAATGTTTCTTGGTTTTCTTTCTGCGACGTCCGCTTTCCCGACGATATCGCCCATAATCGTTATCACTTTCTGATTCCGATGTACCGAAACTTCTTTTTGATTTCCGACCCATTTCTCGGTAACGAATGAAAAAAAAACGAACTACAAACAAACACTAGTCCCTTCAGATAGAGCGTTGCTATCCCACCGCTGCACTGTTAGGCTCAATCTCACAATAATACAGCGAATAAACCCCAAAAATATATTAACAACGACTGATTATAAACAAATATATAATCTCACAATGGAAGCTAGCACTCTACTGCCGTTATTCGTGTTTCGACTCGCCGGGATGACAAATCCCATTTCGTAACAGTCACAGTTAGTCATCCTCTATTGCTTCTACGTTCACAGGGTGTTTTATGATACTGGGTATCTTACATATATATATATATATATATATATATATATATATATATATATATATATATATATATATATATATATATATATATATATAAACAAAAATATAACCTCCTGTCAAATGGCAGGATTCAATTTCTGACCATGCTATGGAGAAATCGCAACATGAACAGACCTTGCTCTTCCATCCAACCAAAATTCAATTCAATACAACTCAAATTTGAATCTCGTTTTTCACTTTGGATGTAACTTGGCCTTCTTTTCCAAAACCAATTGACTTTATCGTTTCTAATATACTCACCATCATTGGTTGAGAAGTGAAGCTCTGACTCGTCGAAAGATCGGCGATTAAATTGAAGACATTCAAGGGCAACCAACTGATGAAGAAAATTATTGCTATTGATCCCAACAAAAGGTTTGTCCTTTGTAATCTCCTGCCTCGTAGTTGTCGTCGATTCTTCTGCGAATTATCCTCGCTCGTTATGAAGCCTGTGGCAAATCGGTACCGTAGTTTGAAGGAAATCCTCATATAAACCGCCTGAAACAATAGAGAAAATAAATGGACGTGCTGTTTGTTATACACGGATGACAGAGACACTGTGCGTTGAATCGATTATTTGAGCTTGTGAAGGACCTGTGATGTTCACGGGAATGTGGAGATTGGATTTGTGTTGAATACGAGGTGATTAGGAAATGCAATTCAAATGCATCGTCCTCAGTAGAATTCGTTCCACTTATTTCTGTGTTCACTAACGAAATACATACTGATGCAGAAAGTTATCTTAAAATATACAGGGTGCTTGCTAACGATGACTACTCAGATGCAGAAGTAGTGATCTCATCCCATCAATATAACTATCCACTGAAAATAAAAAGAGATAACCATAACTCTTCTTGGTGAAACGGAAGCCTTGAAAAACTCAGAAAAGAAGTTCGACGATTATTCGGTCGAACTTCAGTCAGGTAACTGGAAGTTTTATTAAACAACTCCAACGACATACTAAAAAGAAATTAAGACGGCAAAACGAGAGTTTCTGAGGAAGTTCTGTGAGAGTAACTCTGATTTACCTCGCAGCATAATAATTCACAAGATTCTCTCTAGAGAGTCAACTGCTGAAAACGTTAGAGTTTTTGATAGAAAACCACTTTCCTGGAAGTCAGATTCCTGATAACAACAGACCTCCCCTTTTTGAGGGCGCCCAGAAAAGGGCCATTGGGAGGTCGACAAGCAATTGAATGGGCTATCAAATCGTTTCATCCTTTCAAATCTCCAGGAGAGGATGGTATATTTCCTGTTTTTCAATACAAGTTCATTTTTTAAGTTTGAAAATGTCCATATAGGACGAAACTGCAGTAACGTTAGTTACAAATAAAAGTGGTAAAAAAACATAGAAATTTTCATTTCTCTTTTCATCATGATATCCTACCACGTAGTAACGGCTACATCCATACTGAGTGCGCATATAAGCAAAACTAAAAAAAAAATATGGCTCTTCTTTGGCACCCCGAAAAAAAATCATAATACAAAAAAAATTGGAATCAGTACGAAGTATGGCCTCCACGCTGGTTTATTACGGCCCTACATCTATCGTGCATCGACAAAATGAGATTGTCAATGTCTTGTTGAGGTACATTTGCCCATTCAGCGATTAAAAGCTCTCTCAATTGAAACGTTGTGTGAATGTTCCCCATATGCGGGGTAATTCTTTGTTGAAGCATGTCCCACACATGCTCGATGGGATTCAGGTCCGGTGATTGTGCTGGCCATGGCAATACATCAACTCCTTCGTTGGTGAGCCAGTCAGTCACTAGACGCGCGACATGTGGACGAGCATTATCGTGCATTAGGTGGAAGTTTTCACCAACAGCACCAGCAAACGGACGGACGATAGGTAGAAGAATGGTATCGAGGTACTGTCGAGCTGTGAGGGAGCGATTTGGAAAAACGAGATAGGTTCTGCCGCCGATCATGATTCCGCCCCATAGCATTACTGTACCACCTCTGTATGTGTGGACTTCCTGGACGTGTCTCAAACGTTCATTATTTCCAGGTCGTCTCCACAGTCTTACTCGACGAGAATCTGGATGAAATCCAAATCTGGATTCGTCTGTAAACAAAACTGTAGCCCAATCTTTTGCATCCCAGTTTTGATGTTCTTGACACCACTCTAATCTTCCACCGCGATTGCCTCACGACAAAGGTGGACATCTAAGTGGCCTTCTGTTGTGGAGATCTGCTTCATGCAGTCGATTTCTGACAGTATCACGACCAATGGTTACCTGGTGCGTCTGCTGCAACACGTTAACCAACTCAGGTGCTGTGATTGTCGGTTGTCTTCTTGCGGTTGAGGCCAAAAATCGGTCTTGAACTGCAGTTGTAGCGCGTCCTCGCCCTGGATGTTGTTCGGCTGGACTGCCAGTTTCACGGAAACGCCGCCACAATCGACTGATAACTCTTTGGGAGACCCCCAAACGAAGAGCTACATCATTTTGTCGCATGCCACCTTGAAGAAGCCCTACAGCTCTATTCATCTCAGCCAATGGTAAGTGATGGCGTTCCATGTTGAAGCACAATATTTTCAGTTTAATTGCTGAGCACGAACTGCATAGAATGTACAAACTCGACACTTTCAGATTATTCATTTTAGCCGAAAACCTACAGTTCATAAAAAACTTGATAAAAGAATAGTTACCGTTTTTGCAGGCTTTGTTCAACCCATAGAAATCTACAGGGTGGTCGAGTGTACCAATTTAATCGGAATTAAACGTGCATTTATTATAAAAATATCCCTAGACTTTTCCGATGTGTATATATATATATATATATATATATATATATATATATATATATATATATATATATATATATATATATATAAATTAAAAATGTAACAAATAGTGGACATAGCACTCCAAAAAGGGGGGCAAACCGCGGACACGTGTTTCTGGCTATTGGCCTCATCAGCGCGGTGCAGCAAAGTGTGGAGATGGGCAACACTTGTTTGCCGAAAGCAGGATACAGCACATACGCACGGAGTCAACAACAGGAGCCAATCGCACATTTGTGGTTCCAGTTAGAAGACCTAGAATTCCCAGGCTTCATCTAACATACACACTCGATAAAATCTCTCTCTGTATATATATATATATATATATATATATATATATATATATATATATATATATATATATATATATACATATATATTGTCCTGTGTGTGGATAACTTGGTAGAATCCAACCTTATACCGTTTCATTTTGTCATTTGTTCTGTTTTGAGGTCAACGACTATTTAAATCTGAAATGAATACTTCCATGAAGGTTTTGGGATATTTTAATACCTCGTCATTCGTTTACTTCTCATTCACTAACAAACAACTATACTGTTAGATATTCAGTGTATTTGTAACACACCTGTTCTCTGAACGCACCTTGTCACTTGTCAGAAAGCAAGCGTGGACACTTGTCACATTGTGTCGATGAGTTGGCTGGTGCTTCCGTTTATTGTATGACACGTTGTCACGTCGGTGTTACAGAAATAAAGTAAAAACTGTAAAAGTCGTTTATTTCAAAGTCCAACCTAGTCAAGGATATAACATTAATTGGCGACGAGCCGGAGATCGAATCTATACACATATATAAAAGTGTAAAAGTCTAGTTGAAACCGAAATGTCCTTAATCGGCAACATAGAACAGTTCAATGCAAGGGAAGGTGAAATATCTTCATACCTAGAAAGGTTGGAGCAACTATTTAATTGTAATGAAATCGCCAATGCAGAAAAAAAAGTTGCACTATTATTAACATTAATAGGAGGTGAAGCCTATGGAGTTCTCAGGGATTTGTTAGCACCAACCTTACCTAGTCAAAAGTCATATGATGAATTAGTAGCAGAGTTAAAAAAACATTATAGTCCTAAAAGGTTGGTTATAGCTGAAAGGTATAAGTTCCACAGTGCTCATCAAGAACAGCAAGAAGACATAAAAGGTTTTGTTGCCAGGCTTAAAAATCTTGCTAAATTCTGTGAGTTTGGTGAATTTCTAAACGATTCGCTCAGAGACAGACTAGTTTGTGGCCTTAAGTCAGAAAATATCAAAAGGAGGCTTTTAACTGAAGAAAACCTCACACTGGAAAAAGCATATACCACTGCCACTGGAATGGAATTAGCAGAAGGACAGTTAAAAGTCATGGGCCCTGAAAGTGAACAGATTAATAAGGTATTCAACAAGTCACACCAAAAAAAATCCATGTTTGTTAAGTCCAAAGTAAGTTTAAACCCAACACATCAACGAAATCGTCAAGCAAATGGACCACTGTACAACAACAAACAAAAATGTAGAAGATGTAACCGCACACACTATGACAATAGTAAATGTCCTGCAGTAACCTGGAAATGTTTTGCTTGTGAGCAGGTAGGCCATACAGCAAAATCTGCTATGTGCAAAGGAAAAATTAATGATTTAGAAGAGGTAAATCATTATCAAGAAAGTGAAGAGTCCGATGACAGCTTCGAATTGGGTTTGTTAGGTGAAAGTGTGGGTGAGTGTACCATTAAGTCTTTAAAAAAAAGTCTTAGTCAAATGTTGAAAGTAAAGCTTCGTATAGATAACCAACATGTAGTTATGGAAGTAGATTCAGGTGCAGTACGCTCTGTAATTCATGATCATGATTTTCGAAAATTATTCCCTAATTTAGTATTAGAGTCTGTTGATTACAAATTACGATTTCTTACAGGACAAAAAGTGAACATTTTAGGTCAGATAGATGTAAATGTTGGTTATTTAAATAAAATGTATACCTTGCCATTAGTTGTCTTAGAATCTAACTCATATTTCACACCCTTATTAGGGCGTAACTGGTTAAATGTATTAAATATCAAATGGAAGGAAAATGTTTTAGATAGTAGTGTTATTGTTTGTAATGATAGTTCTTTGAATTCAGTTTCTAGTATAGTTCCTAATATTGTAAATGATGTATGTAATGATGTCAGACTTGAACTCATTTCCAATATAAAAAGAAACTTCTCAGACTTGTTTGAGTATAAGAAAAATTCATTTATCAAACATTTTAAAGCAGAGTTCAAAGTGAAAGAGGGAGCTAAACCTATATTTCACAGGGCTTATGAAATGCCTTTTGCCCTCAAACCAAAAGTAGAAAAAGAACTTAAAGATATGGTGAACTCAGGGGTTTTAGTGAAAGTATCACATAGTAATTGGGCAAGTCCTATAGTTGTAGTCCCCAAGAAAAGTTCAGGTGAAATCCGCATATGTGTAGATTTTAAAAAGACAGTTAACCAAGCAGTAGATGCTGATCATTGTGTGTTACCATTGCCTTCTGATATTTTTGCTAGCCTTAGTGGTAGCAAGTATTTTACAGTATTAGACTTGAAAGGAGCTTATCAACAACTCCAAATAAGTGAACCCTCTAAGGATCTTTTCACAATAAATACCCATATTGGGTTATATAGGTACAATTGCTTGACATATGGAATAAGTTCAGCACCAGGAATATTTCAGTGTATCATGGATGCTATTTTGTCAGGCCTGACAAAAACAAAATGTTACCTTGATGACATTTTGGTACATGGCCAGACTATACAAGAGTGTTACCAAAACGTACAGAATGTTTTAAGTCGCTTGAGAAAATTTAACGTTAAAGTCAATCAAAGTAAATGCAAATTTTTTGAACGGTCAGTTGAGTTTTTAGGGTACACCATAGATTCAGTAGGTATCCACCCGAGAGGTGAAAAAATTGAATGTATAAAAGGAGCACCATCACCTAAAAATATAACACAATTGAAATCCTATTTAGGTTTAGTTAACTTCTATGGAAAATTTGTGCACATGCTATCTACTAAACTTAAGCCATTGTATGATCTATGTAAAACCAATTCCAATTTTATTTGGTCTGAGGTATGTGAGGAAACATTTCAAAAAAGCAAAAAACTCATCACGTCAGATGATGTCTTAACGCATTTTGACCCAAGTAAACCCATTTTTATGACATGTGATGCAAGCGGGTATGGAGTAGGTGCTGTTTTGAGTCATAAAATAAATGGCGACGATAAACCTATTTTATTTGCTTCGAGTACATTATCGGTCTCAGAGCAAAAATACTCCAACTTGGAAAAAGAAAGTTTAGCAATTATGTTTGGAGTAAAAAAATTCCACAAATATATTTTTGGACGTAAGTTCACAATTGTTAGTGACCATCAACCATTACAGTTTATATTTGGAAAAAATAAAAATATTCCTGTAACGGCTGCTGCAAGAATCACCAGATGGGCAATAACCTTATCAGGGTACCAGTATGATATTATTCATAAAAAGGGAAGTCAAATTCCAAATGCAGATGGTTTGTCCAGGTTACCCATGAAGAGTGGAACTGAGATATCAGATTCTCTATTTTCATTTAATTTGTGTAATAACATTCCTTTAAATTCAAATGTTATTGCAGCAGAAACAAGAAAAGACGTTGTATTATCTAAGGCAATGGATTTAACTCTTAGCGGTTGGCCAAATTCTCTTGAAGATGATAGTTTAAAACCATTTTTTAAGAGAAAATTAGAATTAACTGTAGAAAAGGGATGTTTGTTAGTAGGGAACAAAGTTGTTATACCCAAACAACTCCATAATGATGTACTAAATCTTTTTCATGAGCAACATATTGGCATAGTCAAGACTAAGATGCTCATGAGATCCTATTGCTGGTGGCCCAAAATAAATGACGCTATTGAAAAATATATCAGTTGTTGCGATATATGTCAAGCAACCCAAAACTTTTCAGATAATAGTGTGTTGCTACCCTGGCCAAGTGCACCTAATAACTTTTACCGAGTAAACATTGACTTTTTCCACAAATATAATCATACATTTTTAATATTGGTTGACAATAGGTCAAAATGGTTGAAAGTCAAACTAATGAATGAGGGCACGAATGCCAAAGAAACAATCTTGAAGCTAAAACAGATTTTTTCAGGTTTACCAGTGGAGATAGTATCGGATAATGGTCCACCATTTAATTCATCAGAATTTAATGCATTCTGCCAATGCAACAGTATTAAATTAGTCAAAGCTCCACCCTACCATCCACAAAGTAATGGCATCGCTGAGAGATCGGTGCAAACAGTAAAAAAAGGACTGGAAAAAGCTTTTTTTAATGAAAAAGGAAAAGAATTGAGTAAAAACTCTATATTAAACCGTCTTGAAGACTTTCTATTTATACACAGAATTACTCCTTCACGTGCTACTGGGATATCACCTGCAGAATGTTTATTCAAAACCCGCCCGCGAACAAGATTTGATTTACTGAAACCTTGTTTTAACAAACCAACTGAGTTCAAGTCTGATATCCAAAAGCTCAAAATCTATAATACCAATGATCTTGTATTTGTTAAAAACAAACAAAGTAAACTGTGGCAAAAAGGAAAAATTGTAAGGGTCATGAGCCCCTCTACTTACCTAGTGCAAATAGATGATAGTATTAAACTCACTCATGTAAATGATATTCGAAGGACCCATGAAATTGCGGAAAATGAGAATTTCAATAATACTAGTTTCGCACATACTCCTTCGAATACATCAAATCTTGCTAGCCCTTACAATATAGCAGGGCACAGTCAAAATTCAAATACACCCTGTCAACGGGAAGTCTTGAAAGTACCTTTTCCTGTAGAAACTTCCAAACCACCACAAAATCAATTAGAGTATAAAGAAGATAAACCTACAGAAGCTATTATTACTAGTGCTCCCAATACTTCTCGATCAGGAAGAGTTATAAAACCTCCCACAAGATTAAATTTGTAAACTTTAAAGTAGGAGAGGAAATGTTAGATATTCAGTGTATTTGTAACACACCTGTTCTCTGAACGCACCTTGTCACTTGTCAGAAAGCAAGCGTGGACACTTGTCACATTGTGTCGATGAGTTGGCTGGTGCTTCCGTTTATTGTATGACACGTTGTCACGTCGGTGTTACAGAAATAAAGTAAAAACTGTAAAAGTCGTTTATTTCAAAGTCCAACCTAGTCAAGGATATAACATATACAAGGATATATTCGAACGCATTAATTATATTCGAACACATTTTCGAATCTCTTGAGGATTCTGTGCTCTGATGGAACGGTGAATTGACGACTTTGGTTCCATGAATGTCTCAAAGCCGGGGATTCAAAATTTTTTGTGGTACTTTTGGTAGCCATTTGCTAATTTTGGAATTTAGGTCCAAACTTCTCTATTTTTCGGATCAATAAAGTAAGATCATCTTTTATAAGAATAGGAAATTTTTTTATTCTTGGCATTTTGATGCTGGTAAAACATTCAACTCACTTATTGAATTCAATTTCTTATGCAGAACAGAATCTTACTGATTTGAATCTTGGCTTCTTGGAACAAAAGTAAACCTATAGGCCACACGACATCAAAGGCCTTCTTTATAGTATAGTAGCAGTAGTTATTATAGTTACTCGCTGATGAGTCGATCACAATTGTTGTACCGACAGGACACTACAGACCTAAGTTTGGAACTCTAAAACCATTCTTGTTCTTCAAGTCACCTCGAGGGAGACATACACAGATAAGCTTAGCTATTAAGATAGGGACAAATAACTTATCTGTGACTAGATTTTTGATGCTTGATTAATTATTTCAGCAAAGATTTATATTCTTCAAACTTGCCAAAAAGGAGAAAAATATTAGTGTAGGGTATATGCTTTTATCCCTATGTAGATGAATTCATTCTCTCAACCTACTGTAAGCTGGCGATATAGGTGAAGTGAATAAGGTAAATAAGGTAAAGTATAACTTCAAAACAGCAATGTCTCAAGTATTGAAGAGACATCCTCCTTTCTTTCTTGGGGAGCCTGGGTTCATTACAGTCCCCTTAGAATTGAAACATTTGTGCTATAGGTGTGATGTATTTCATATCATATGAACATTTTGGTATTGTTTACAATGGACAACCTAAGTGTGACGTCAAGAGTGGGTGCAGCTCAACGAACTTTCCCAAACAATTCAAAAATGCATCGAAATTGTCATAAGAGCTTCTTTCAACGAATGCTTAACAATTGTGGGGCACAAACAAGTCTTTTCAGTTATAATTTCACATTTGCAGGAGCATTTTCTACCTACTCATATCAAACAGCGACCCATAAGTAATTATTTCTCAGTTATATTAGCTACTGAAGTATTTGTTAGGTTATGTATTACACGTTTCTATCATTATTAAGTTTTCATTTTACGTTTAAGAATTTATAAAAAAAGATCTTTGAGTAATTTGTGTTGGAACAGCATTTTATATGTTATTTTCCTTTTGTTTCAGATTTCTGAACTGCAGTAAACATGGTTATGTGTTTCATTCCTGGTTGTCAACACTACAGTGAACAAAGGATTTGTAAATTTCCTGCAGACCAAGCTGAGGATTGATCTCATAAAGTACCTGATACTTAGATGAAGCATTTTATTGTTGAATTAATTTGCAGGAGACAAGATCGAGAGCCATCAAAGCATTCATTAGTTTGCAGTTGTCACTTTGTTAACATGGATAAAAAAATAGAACAACTTTATTTGAATTCAATGTGAAGAGAAAGTTCGACTTTAAATCTCCAGAAAAACGGTATGTTCACATGAATGAGAAAATATATTACTATTCTTGGATTCAATAACTTTGTTTTCAGTAAACGAACCGTCAAGGCAAGAGAGGTTGAGGTGGAAGCAACCAATACAAGTTCAGAAGCAGCAGGGCCTTCAGAAATATCTGAAACAGAGACTATTGCCATTTTAAATCTGTAAATGGTATCATTTCCACATAGATACTTTTGATTCCTTTGGTGAATAAATATATAGTTTCACTGATTGAATTCTTTGAATTTTATTCACTATTCACAGTAGTGGCCATAAAAAAATTAATACTATCTATTACAACTGATCGATTTGGTTTTCATTATTTATGGGTATCTATCTATGGGTATTTATCTGGGTATAAGTTTATATACTGTGTCAAGTTTCAGCTGATTGTGTGTGAGTTTTGGCAGGTACTGTTTTATATAAAAATCTTCTAGCTGCGATAAGTTTTCTGCCCACAGTGGATCATACTCCTTGTCCATCACAGATATATTGTAGTGTCCAAAAAGAGCTAATGTGGCGATATGATGACATTTTATTCCTCTAAGAGAAGCGCAATTTGCAGATATGATATCTTCCGATTTATTCAGTGTGATCTGCAACAAAGGTACTGTTCGGTAAAAATGAAAAACTTATACATGACATATGACTCACTTCAACATGATAGAATTCATCTTTCATGCTTGCATGAACTTCTCTTCCTCTTATCATCATCAACTCAGCATCAAACTGCATACTTTCCACATGTTTCGATTCCAAGGCATTTTCAGCCTTTTTCATGATTTTATTATCATTGTCGAGTAAATCATTTAAAGAGGATAGCTTTAAAACATGTTTTCAAGCCATTTTATATCTGGAACAATAGATGTTAAGTAACTATATTTCAATTGAAAAAATAACATAACCTCAACAAACATAACAATTCTTGAATTTTCATTAAAAACGTTACCTACCAATGGAGATTTTTTCAAAATATGTTACAACTGACTGATACCAAATCAAAACTGTACGCGAATGTCCTTATTAGCAATGCAAGCACATACAATAAATATATAAATAATTTCTTATGGCGTTTTAACATGTGAAATCGTTTTGTTTGGAAAAGTTCGCTAAGCTCCGCCTACTTGTGACGTCAGGACTTAGGAAGTCTTCTCACATTTGACACTTTGTGACCTCAGGAGCTCAAGGCTTCCTGCCAGTATTGTAGGGGGAGTCCTTATAATAACGGTTGATACAATTTATGAACTGACAGATAAATCAAGGGATTTGTTAACAAGCTTGGAACCAACTGAGAAAGGTGTGGATGTTGAGGAAATGAATTATAGATATTTTTACTGGATCTGAGTTTGATTCAATTGGTTACCGTTTATAATAAATTTCCCGTTTTTGTTTGGTATGCTATATGAGCTCCAGGGTTGATAAAGCGAGTGGCGCTATACCCTACATCTACGCCCTTCTTCACTTTTTAAAAGCTGGCGGCCTACCGTCGGAGCTTTGCGCTCTCTCTAATCCGTAGTTGCCACCCTCACGCCAAATTGTAGAACGAGAAATCGTTTACAAATTGACTTAATTAGTCATTGAGAAATAAAAGGCGTGACAAAAGATGGCGCCACCAGTCTTTCGAAAATGAGTTTAAATATTTTTTAGCATTTCTTATAATTTTTGCTATATAACAGATCAAAACAAATTCCCAACTTCGACTTTTCAGTGAAAGTAGTAATTTGTAATATAATGCACAGATATACAATGACTAACAAATTCCCAACTTCGACTTTTTTAGTCAAAGCAGTCATTTGTCACATAATCTACTGCTACTACTGTTTGTATGAATAATGTAGCCCTAAAAAGCAAATAATACGTCATAGTGGTGGGAGAAGTAACACAGTCCTCGGCCGCCTGCGTGTCACCATCGATAGCAAGGCTAGAGCGATGCGTTACGTCACAGCCTTCACCGTATCGAGAGAGGTAAGGGCACACCGATGAATACGAATTACTCAGCCACACGTCGTGGAGTGAACATCTCGTTCTCCTACCGTTGAACGGTTGCTGCTATGACGTCACACATCTACTAACTTGGTGGGCTCACACCGAAGGAACATTCATCACTTGAAAGATCTTCGAAGTATGCAGACGTATGTTTGTACATAGACAAGCACATGATGAAAACCCTGTACCGTGCATTCTCTCTCTCTCTCTCACACACACACACACACACACCAATCAAATGTAATTACGTCACTATGTCACACACACACACACACACACAAAATCTCATATGGAGAAAAAAATTCTGAACGATCCATGCACCAGACACTTCAAGGTCACATCGCCTTGATGTTACTAAACAACAAAAAAAAAGCAATTAATATTGAATTATTACACAGTTCATCAGTGGTTGAATAAAACACGATTAAAAGGAGAACACTAGAGTATATTTCAGTGCTTCTACTTTAGACACATAAGAACGACTGACTAGTTATATTCTTATCATATTTTTATCTTCACACCCCAGACCTATTCGAGGGCATTGTTAAAATCCATTAATATAAGATTACGGCACACGTAGGAATGCACAATCATTATCCTAAATAAACATGGTCATAAATAAGTAAGACCCTTCAGTTTTATTCGTTTCCCTTGACACTTATCAGGTCAGCTTTCTGGGAACGTAGATTCGTTTTTGTACATCATCTGTTTAGATACATATTTTAACACTCCCACTCAAAAATGAGATCAAGAAAGAATAAAATCCTGAAAGATTATTGAGCACATATGCATTTTTAATTTCAACTAAATAATGTTACAATCTGTTAATAATGACAGGTAGATGAATATAGTATTCTTCGACAGGTAACTAATCGATTACTTCATTTTAGCCCAATACTATTCCTTATATTGATGAATATTGCTGGTAATGGTTTTGTAAATGCATCAGCCAGTTGTTCACCTGTAGGAATATTTCGAACTGATATCTTGTTTTGTATTATCTGTTTCCGTGTAAAATGATACTTAATATCAATGTGCTTGGTCCTTTTGTGGTTTGTAGGATTGTTAGCGATGCTAATACAACTGTTATTATCTTCAAATATTGGAATTGGTTTTGAAATATTCAAAATGAGACTATCTAATAAACTCCTGAGCCAAATTGCCTCTCTCACACATTCGAAGAGAGCCATATATTCGGCCTGAGTTGAAGAAGCGGCAACAGAAGTTTGCCTTTTTGAATTCCAAGAAATTGTGCAATTTTCAAAAACCTTAAATAAATACCCGGTTGTACTTCGCCTATAAATCTCATTATTAGCCCAATCAGAATCCACATAACCTTCAAGCATATTGACAAAGTATTTACGTTTGAGAGTTAATTTTAAATCAATTGATCCTTGTATGTATCGAAGAACTCTCTTTAAACATTTCCATAGCTCTTCATTACATTCATTTTGAAATCGGCTTAATATGCTTATAGTTATACATAAGTCTAGTCGCGTACACAGCATAGCGTACATTAAGCATCCTATAAGATTTCTACAAGGTAGGTTCGAATTTGGCAGATCAATATTCAATTCAACGTAATTTAATTTATTTTCTAGTGGGGTTGAAACTGGTTTACATTCAGCCATATTAAATTTATTTAATACAGATTTCAAATAATTTGTCTGATCTAAAGTTATTGTATCTTTTTTCCTTTGTACTCTTATTCCCAAGAAAAGTCTCGCTTCATTCAGATCTTTCATATGGAAGTTACTCATTAAATATGATTTGAATTTTGACATTGTAGATAGATCTTTTGTTGAGATCAATAAATCATCGACATATAGTATAACATATACATTTTTATTAATATTATTTTTGTTGAGAAAATACAAACAAGGATCAACTGAAGAATTTTCAAAACCAAGCTCTTTCATTGTTTTGTCAAATTTTTCATACCAACACCTGGAGGATTGCTTTGAGCCATAGAGAGCCTTATTTAATCTGCATACTTTATTGGCATCAGCTTTAATACCCTCTGGAAGTTGCATAAATATTTCTTCCTTGAGAACACCATTTAAAAATGCAGTTTTCACGTCCATTTGATGGATTAATAAGTCATACTGATTTGAAAAAGCCAATAGAAATCTAAAGGTAGATATTCGCGCAACAGGTGCAAAGGTTTCATTATAATCACTTAAGTATTGTTGACTAAAACCTTTTGCTACCAATCTTGCCTTATATCTCACTGGATTACCATGTTCATCGATTTTAGTAGTAAACACCCACTTGCAACCTACTATGTTTTTATTTGTGGGTTTATCGAATATCGACCATGTTTTATTTAAAAGGAGGGATTCAATTTCATCCTTTACTGCTAGCTCCCACTGATCTCGATCATCCCTTTCTTTTATTTCATTAAAGGAATTCGGTATATTATTAGAAAAGGATTTTGCACAGAGTACATGACTGTATATGTCATTGTTAATATTCTCATCCAGATCCTCGGTATAAGTGGGAGTAGGATGATTTTTAACTCTTTCACTTCTCCTTAAATTTAAATTATTTTCGGGAA
Organism: Leptinotarsa decemlineata; assembly: GCF_025532065.1. Taxonomy (NCBI): domain Eukaryota; kingdom Metazoa; phylum Arthropoda; class Insecta; order Coleoptera; family Chrysomelidae; genus Leptinotarsa; species Leptinotarsa decemlineata. Next base: position 20,587,090 of record NW_027412556.1, on the reverse strand, counting down.
AATGTGGGTCACTTTTGGACGATTCGCCTTGTTCAAAAGGAACTTCTGATTTTTTAGAATTTTTATGGTTCGTATTAGGCAATAAGGTTTCATTAACTATTGTTGGCCTCGTAATTTTGAAATTGGTCTCGTCAATGATTACATCGCGAGCCGTTAGGAAACTTCTCGTATTTACGTTCCACACTTTGTAGCCGTTAGGATTATATCCCACTAGAATGCCTTTGAAAGATTTTTCATCAAACTTGGATTTTCTCGTTTTATTATGTATGTAAACGGTAGATCCAAATATTTTCAGTAATTTCAATTGTGGCTTTTTATCATGCCACATTTCGTATGGCGTCTTATTCATTCGCAGAGCAGAAGTTGGCAAGATATTAATCAAATAAGTTGCTGTGAGCACAGCTTCACCCCAAAAAGATTTATCTAAGCCAGAGGTAATTATCATTGTACGTGCTTTTTCAGTTAGTGTACGGTTCATGCGTTCTGCTACACCATTTTGTTGTGGGGTGTGTGGAACAGTTAAATGAAAAGTTATGCCTTTCTGAACACAAAATTCTTTAAAATCATTGGACAGATATTCACCCCCATTATCGGTATATAGGTACACTACCTTACAGTTAAAATGAGCCTCGCCTTTAGCAATAAAATCTTTAAAGACGGAAAGAACCTCTGATTTATATTTTATCTGGTAAGTAACTGTGTAGTGAGTAAATTCGTCAACAAAAGTGACGAAATAATTTTTATCATCGATAGTAATAGGTGATATTGGCCCACACACATCCGAGTGAATTATAAACAAAGGTCGTTGAACATGATTTTTTGACTTAGTTTTAGAAAAAGGCAATCTAGTTTGTTTACCATATATATACAAGCCTCACAGGTGTGGTTTGCAGGATTGAGATTATCAATGTGGTTAACATCTTCTACCATTTGATGTTGCTTTAATTTTAAAATGATTGGTTACTGACATGACCTAAACGTTCATGCCAAAGTTGGTAGAGTTTATTGTTAACCATATTAATCTGTGGCTCAATCTTATAACTGCAATTCCTTATTATTTTAAATGTGATTCCAATTAGACCATTCAATGGCTTACAAGTTGCAAGAAGTTTGTTACCATGTAGAATTTTATTACCATCTTCGTCAAAAACAACGGTCATACCACACGCTTGGATACGGCGAACTGAAAGAATGTTGTAAACTGCATCGGGAATGTACAGGACATTCTCTAGTCTTCCTGGAACACCAAGATTGGATTCCACGTTGATGGTTCCTTTTTCAAAGGCGGTCACTGTGGTTTCATTCTTGGCAACTGCGAGTTCAATCGGCGTGTCTAGTTTCTGGATATTTGCAAACGGATCCCGGCTATTCACAATATGATTAGTTGCACCTGAATCTAACAAGAAGGTCAATGTTTTGTTAGGTTGTTTGTCTGGAACTCGTTTATGTCCAATCATAAAAGCAAAGCCATCAGAAGTATTTGTTGGAGGGATTGGATGAACTGTTTGCAAAGTTCTCTGCTTTTCAGAATTTCTTTTGTAAAATCGACAGTTTTTCTTGATATGGTTTCTTCTACCACAGTGGTCACACTGAATGTTGGTGGTTTTTTATTGAGAAAACTGTTGGTCCGCCTTGTTTTGATGTTGGTAGGCTTGTTTCCCAAAATGTTTCTTCCTTTTGAATTGCCTTTTAGTTTTAAAATTTGTCGTCGGTAAATGTGTACCAACATTGAGCACTTTCAGGCTGGTGGTTGTAGAGTCTTGCTTCAACTTAACCTCATGATCAAGCAGCCTGGTTTTCACAAAGGATAAGGTGAGATTATTTTCACTCAATGTCTCCAGTGCTGTAATAACTCCATCATAGCATGATGGAAGGGTTAACAAGAGATGCGAAACTTTGTCCATTTCATCAATCTTTGCTCCTGCGGCTATTAACTCGGTTATGATGTCATCGAAGTTTGTGAAATGCTGAAGCAAACTAATGTCACCTTGTAATTTCAAAGTTAGAAGTCTTTTTCTCAACGCCAACTGTGTAGCCAAACTCTTCCTTTCATATATTTCATCCAACTTTTGGAAAACCTCTCTTGCTGTGGTCGGTCCTTTTGCAAAACCCAAAAATGAGTCGCTTAAGTAATCGATTATTACACTTTTTGCGCTGTTATTGTTTTTGAGCCACTCATTACTAGGTTCACTAGGGATTTCACATTCAATCACCTTTATTATGTCTAATTCCGTAAGCAGCGATTTCACTCGAAACTTCCAAATACCGTACCGTTCACCGTTGAAGGGTTGAATGTTTCTTTTACTTGCCACGCGATTTTCCATATTGATATTGTATTTACAAAACAATTCACTACTTATAGGAAGTCTACAGTTCACAGTTTTCAAATGTATAATTAGGTATGTTTATTCACCACTGAGTAAAAATAATAGTGTTATGCTAAACTGGGCCCATAACCTATTGAATTATTACACAGTTCATCAGTGGTTGAATAAAACACAATTAATAGGAGAACACTAGAGTATATTTCAGTGCTTCTACTTTAGACACATAAGAACGACTGACTAGTTATATTCTTATCATATTTTTATCTTCACACCCCAGACCTATTCGAGGGCATTGTTAAAATCCATTAATATAAGATTACAGCGCACGTAGGAATGCACAATCATTATCCTAAATGAACATGGTCATAAATAAGTAAGACCCTTCAGTTTTATTCGTTTCCCTTGACACTTATCAGGTCAGCTTTCTGGGAACGTAGATTCGTTTTTGTACATCATCTGTTTAGATACATATTTTAACAATTAATACGTCATAGTGGTGGGGGAAAGTCCAGAACCGGCTGTAATCTACTACTATTATTGATTTTTGGTAGCTAATTTGTATATTTCAAACCGCTATTTTTTAATCACATTTCTGAAGACCCCTCAAAGTATATGAGAAATCTATGCAGCTCACTTCAAAATAATTTAACTCACTGGTCGTTTAATTTCTACCAGTTAGGCTGTCTCAAGAATTATTTGTGATTTTGTATTAAACTCGAATGGGAAATAAACTAATCAAACTTCTGCAAAACTTTTGTATTTTTGAAGATCGAAGATAATTGAACTTCAAGACACTGTGATCGGTTTTCAGGTAGGATATTGAAACATTTCTCATTACATCAGAACTTCAACTCTCATCAACCGATAATCAATCTAAACTAGATTATCAATGTCTTCCAACCTTCAACTCCACACCAAACACTTCATCTTCTGATTGTTTACCAACGAGAAATAATTTCTAATGTATATAATTTAGATGTTCAAGGAATCTCTCATCATATAATTATTACATGCAATACGCACCACATAATATTTTTAAATCATCATTTCTCTTTTGATTCTCTCCACAGAAACAGCAAAATACAGGGAAATAGACATTTTCGCGCTACGAGACTACTTTGAATTTGACGCTTGTACCTGCACACACTTGGCAACAGCCAACGCCACAAATGCATACAACCCTACTAACGTCACAAATGTTTGATGATTTGTGTCTGAATTTCTATCATTTCTATCACTTTCCAAAAATGGCGAATTTACAAAATATTTCAAAATCAAGTTTTAAGAGAAAATAAAAATTAGTGCAAATTGCCTCTTATCGCCATTCTGTCAAAGCTTTCGAGGTGGCTTCATGTTGAATGTTTCTTATTGTTCTATTAGATATATTAATCCCCCATTTGACACAATGATTTGTTTCATTCATTGTATATTTTCAAAAAGTTTTTTCGAATAACAATTCATGCTGATAATATGCTTGTTCATCTAATTCATTTCATGTTCTCTGTATACCTACTTCATGAAAATCCATAACTAACGTATACAAAAAACACTTCATTGTGAGATTTTCACTAAACAGTTTAACGAAAACGCAACACGTGTATCGCCACACATTTTATGGCCATACATTGTATGGCGAATTTTGTGTTGCGTTTTTATGAAACTGTTTAGTGAAAATCTCACAATAAAGTGTTTTTTGAATATGTCATTTCATACTGTTTGCGAGGCAAACTGAACACGAAAAAAGTCTTCTTGTCAATGTTAACGTGCAGATTGTAACATACCTACCAATCATTTAGGTTTCTATTTACAATTTTCACAGATCTAGGATACCTATGAGCAGTCTGCAGCATCACTCCTTGGATCATAGCAAAAATTCTGACAGCTATTCAGATTCCATATTAATTGCTCATTCTGTTTATTCAATTCATTTAACGGTTGGGCATATTTTTCTTAAAGACATAACACAAGCACTATAGGAGAATCCTCATCAGAACTTCAAGAATTCTCGTTGTTTCATTCGTTGTATTCAATATGAAGTGAGGAGTGAGGGGTGAGAAGTGAGGTACAAACATGGATATTTACCCACGTTTGCGGATATGTCTTACTCAGAATCGCTGGCAGCTCTCTTTATACATACTTGAAGGAATTATTCGTAATTATATTACCTGCCATTAATTTAATATGCGTACATGTTTTATGAGAGTGTGTGTATTTGTGTAAAAATATTGTATGGTAGTCTGTATTATTAATAATACTTATATTGCTCTCACAATAATTGAATACTTAATTTTATTTTTAATAGTTTTAGTATAGTACTCTCGAATAATTTATTTGTTTATACTCATAGTGTATACGCCTCACACAACCAGTACCTACTGCTACCGTGGTATATTTTGTTCATTCATAATACTGTATTTGTCAAATTATACTCTGTAATTACTTTTTTGTGTGAATGAGTATTATTATTATTATTATCAATTACGTAAAGTCATTTTCTATATTAGTTACCTCTCATTAATAATTAAATCGTCAAAATGTCCACAACAGTTTTTTATGCTAGATTTCTGCCAAGCAAATTGAAAGAAATTCAAGCAAATTCAAAAAAAGTCAGGCAAATTGAAAAAGTTCAAGGCAAAGTCAAGCTTATGGTCAAGGTTATAATCTGGCTCGAATCAAAATCGAGCTTATATTGAAAGTTATCAGTAAGAAATAGAAACTGAAATGTGATCCCAAAAGTGAAGACAGTCTTTGACCAGCTGGCTAGAATATGGGAACATCCAGATCCTACATAAACGCTGAGAAAATTCCCGGAATTCTGGATCGCATATCACAAGAGTAGAAAGAAGAAAATCGCTGTTTCGTTTATGGTTCTTGGAGATAGGAATACGATCACAAGTTGTGCAAATTTAGACAAATTCAAGTGAATTAAAAAAAAGTAAAGCAAATTGAAAAAATTCAAGGTAAAGTTAAGCTTATGGTCGAGGTAATGATCTGGCTCGAATCAAAATCGAGCTTATAGTGGAAGTTATCATAGAAATATAAACTAAAATGTGATCCCAAAAGTAAAGACAGTCTTTGACCAGCTGGCTAGAATATGGGAACTCCCAGATCCTACATAAACACTGAGAAAATTCTCGGAATTCTGGATCGCATATCACAGGAGTAGAAAGAAGAAAATCGCTTTTTCGTTTATGGTTCTTGGAGATAGGAATACGATCAGAAGTTGTGCAAATTGAGACAAATTCAAGTGAATTTTAAAAAAGTCAAGCAAATTGAAAAAATTCAAGGCAAAGTCAAGCTTATGGTCGAGGTTATGATCTGGCTCGAATCAAAATCGAGCTTATAGTGGAAGTTATCAGTAAGAAATAGAAACTAAAATGTGATCCCAAAAGTGAAGACAGTCTTTGACCAGCTGGCTAGAATATGGGAACACCCAGATCCTACATAAACGCTGAGAAAATTCTCGGAATTCTGGATCGCATATCAAAGGAGTAGAAAGAAGAAAATCGCTCTTTCGTTTATGGTTCTTGGAGATAGGAATACGATCAGAAGTTGTGCAAATTGAGACAAATTCAAGTGAATCCAAAAAAAAGTCAGGCAAATTGAAAAAATTCAAAGCAAAGTCAAGCTTATGGTCGATGTTATGACCGGGACGATTCAAAATCGAGCTTATAGTGGAAGTTATCAGTAAGAAATAGAAACTAAAATGTGATCCCAAAAGTAAAGACAGTCTTTGACCAGCTGGCTAGAATATGGGAACACCCAGATCCTACATAAACGCTGAGAAAATTCCCGGAATTCTGGATCGCATATCACAGGAGTAGAAAGAAGAAAACCGCTGTTTCGTTTATGGGTCTTAGAGATAGGAACACGATCAGAAGTTGTAAGATTTAACGCATCAAACCCTGAAGTAAACTCCTATAAATTGTTCTAACGAGAAAACAGATGAGGAGTATGGAAACTTCTGTATTATTTTTACTATGTGACTCTCTGATATTTTTGATTATATCAAAACAAGTTGATCAACCACATTGATTTTTTCATTGGATTGTTTTATTGGATTGTTTCATTGGGTAGCCTCCTGTGTAAGTGCAATTGAGTTATTCTACAATGACGAGTATTGAAAAGAGAGTAGAATATTTCTGTGATACACTCTAGATGGTGTCCAAATGAGACCAGTTGGTTTGGAGACCCCTTTTTAATATATGCCGGAAAAATATTGGCACCAGCTTCTTATGACTTTCCAGATTTTCTGAAATTAATATGTACTTATTAAATTGAATGGAACTTTTTTTTTGACATCTATCATTTGCTCAGGTCCATAGGATAAAACTAACACAACATTTTTACTATTTCCAAAATGAAAAAAGGTTTACTGAGAAACGTTTTGGGCATTGTACTAGCTATTTACTACGAGCCATTTTAGGTAAAAATGAGAGGTAGTCCATTACCATTATAATAAATAATAATAACCGACTTTTTTTCCCACAAGAGATGAATGATATCTTTTTTGTATTTACATTACGTTAATTGGAGATAACCTTATGACGAATGAGCGAAGTGTCAGCTAAAGCTGTTTTTCAAGTCAACTGTATGTATATAATTCCATTTCCAATTACAAAAGAGAATATTCATTATTGCTTTTTTCTGAAAGATACTGTACCATTTTCTCCGGTTCTTCGTTGTAGAAAATTCCCACAATATCCTTCTATGTTTCGGTTACACTTTACCCAGTGAGATATTTTTCTAGATCATTGTCTTTTTGATGCAAAAGTATCCTTCGCAAAATCATTTACCACATTCACATTCTTTATATTGTCACTAAGAGACTGCTAACAAACTTATTATCATTATTGTTATTATTATCTGCATTTTCAAAAAGATGTGATTGTGCTTCCTTTTTGGTACTGACTTTCTTCTCTATGGCGTTGGCCATCGATTATTTGTCATCAAGAAGCGATTATTTTTTTCTAATGAAGTGTTGTTTACCTTTCAGAATCAACATTGGATCCAACTTTTTTTTTTCAAAGGTTCAGATGATGAATAGTTTTCAGTCTCTTTCACTTGTAATCAGACACGCTTGTTAAGAAAAATTGAGTTCTCCATGGTTCAGCATCAAAAACTTTTCCTCAAAATATTGCAGAAAAACTTTCTTCAAAAAATCTTTTTTCAGTACAGACACAGAAAAGGGTTCAGAATATTGCTTAAGAAATTGTTTCTGGATACACTAATGCATTGAGAAATTTATGTTATCCACAACAAAAAGGAAATACTATCGCGTGAGCATTTGACAGCGAATTCGCATACCTTCATCGAGGGTCAGTCCAACAAATTTATCCCGTCGTTTGAATCGATGCACCAGGTAGATGAGGATTGAAACTATTCTAAGTATTCTATAATTCCAAAATCGTAAGCAGTGAATACTCAGTAATGACTGTGACGCTTTTGCCTCAATCTGTTTCTTGCCGTGCCGTACGTACATTATACTAAACAGATGAGGGACAATTAACTTCAAGTGTATTGCTAGTATTCAAAAACTATATTCACAGATAATAATTAAATAATATCAATTTCGAAAAAAAATATACAGTGTGTCCACCGATGGAGGGGAGAAAAAACTTCATTATCAATTTTATGAAAAAAGTAATTCTTGTAAAAAATTTGCATCTTTTGTGAATACGATTGTTATAGAAAAAACTGAGATCGGATGAACAGGGTTTAAGGTTAGGTTAGGTAAGATTCAAAGTGAGTGGGTCTATTCGACCCTCCACCGTAACCCGTAAGGGATTATACACTCACACTCATATACACTCGACCAAATAAACCCAGCTTCTTAACGGAGCCGATTAGTTTGTATGGTTTGTATGGACAAAGGATGTGCTCTGCTGTTTCTTCATTTTCCAAACAGAGGCGACACACACTGTCTTCCAACAGTCCGAGTCTCTGCATATGATGATTCAAATGACAGTGACCTGTAAGACATCGTAGTTTATCCCTGCTGTAGTCCAACAATTGTTTGGTATCAAGCTTCGAATAAACGCCTTGGAATGAGCCGATTCTGAAAGATTCTGCCACAATTATGTTTCTCTCACGTGCCATTTCGTCGACAACATATTTTTTCAATTGAATAAGTTTTTTTGCAAAATTGAGTAATTGGACTTTTAAAATATTTCGCCAGGCAGTTGTTGATGACTGCTCCAATTGTCTGCGGTGGTAGGAGGCACTGTCCATAACTACGATAGAGTTAAATCTTTAAAAAACAACTTCTGAACTTTTGCGCGTCCATTTCCTCGTGATAGTGGCTAGTTTTCTTGAACTCGAAGAATAACAAGCCGTTCAAAAAAAAGGAATCGCTGCCTATATGAGTTGATATAAGCCTCCTTCGTTGCTAGCTGGCACCTTGAATCCTATTAAGAGGCCTTCAATAAAAGCTTGTCGACAACTTTTCATTTCGAAATCATCTAAATAATGAATCTATCTACTATCAGTTTCTTCTCCTTCAATAAAAGCAATTTTTCTACCTCTTTTCTTAAATTTTATGTTTCTTTGCTTCAATATGCACAATAAAAATGTCTGAGACTTTTTTCAATATTGGGATTTCATATTGAAAAACGAACAAATGGAATTTTCTACGAATATAATATTTGGTGCAATAATCAACCTGAATTTGTTTCCTTCCTCTACTTTCGAAGTTTTTAGATACATAATTAGATTTACATTCATTTTAGGCTTCGGGAATTCTTTGAACAGCTCTCGTCGGCAATTCAGTTAAATCACTATACAGATTAACTACTTCGTTATGAAACATATTTTCATTTCGTTCACGGAGCTCACAGTACACATTATATATAATAGTTTTTGCTTCTTCATATAACTTTGGACGTCTGTTTTTGCTTTCACAGCACAAAATCGAACTGATTTATAATAATATTTCCCTGTTTCAGTCCTTGAAAAAATCTTTTGGTTTTTATCTAACATTTTTTTATTCATTGTAAATCCCTTTCCTAGAAATATAGGTACCCAATATTGTGACGTCGACTACATTATAACTTCTTAGAAATATATCAAATGTATAGTGTATTAATCCTTTTTCATGTTCATCTAGGGTAGGTGTAAAAAAAACATTATTTATTATATTATTGAGAAGGTTATTTTCAATTTTACAGTTTTTTTAACAGAAATTCCAAAACTGTCATCAGTGTTGAGCTAGACCCAAATCTTTATAACTATATTATGATAACATATCAAAGAAAAAAAATTAATATTTACTCTACATATTATTCAACGAATGTTACGCTAATGAATGTTAACCTAACCGTGGTCAGCTGATGGGCCAATATTCATATTTCTCTCTTCCTTAGGAGAAATTCAATATGCCTTTCTTTTTTTCGCCCCACAAACATATCTGTTTACGCACCGTTGCCATTTGTAAATTTCAGTCGCAGAACATGTCATTAGCAGAATTTTTTTATGAATAAAACACGTTTTTCGTTATTGTACGCATGTATATTATTTCAATTGAAGATGACAACTTGACAACAACGTCTTCGTTCCAAAGCAATGATATTTCTGAGAATTCAGTACTTACTATTATGGAATTTCAGTTTATGATGCCAAATAAAATCGAAACATTTGTGATTCAACAAAACAGATAGCGCTGTTACGACACACCTAGTCCACATCAAATGTGCTATGCTGAACCAACAACACGTTGCCGGACTCAACTGTCCTTAATGATCAAGTCTGAGGAAGTGAAGACCGCGATATATCTCCTTAGGAAGACACCATCCATGGGATCGACATAAGACCCAATACACAAATATCGAAGATAAACAGGATTCCATAAGGCAAAGCCAATCTTTGACACTGACCGTCGGAAGCGATTCATTTTCTGTTTTTTACTGCAGTCTTCCACTGCAGGTGAACCAGATAAAATCATGACCTTCTTAAACTAAGCATCCGTTATCCAACATTCAACTGGCAATCAGTAGTGATTAGCTGAGCACCTTTGGATTCAATGGTTCGTAAAGGATATTCCTGAGAAAATGAAGGCGATGTCGTTTTTCCCTACAAAGATACCATCTACGAAAATAGATGACTCAATCTACGAAAATATAAAATTAACGGTGCACTAGGCGATCAGTTGCAAAGTCAAGCTTCAACATCGACCATCAAACGAGATTCGTTCTCTGGTTTTGACCACGAAACGGAGTGATTCAAGGGGAATTTTTATATGTTAAGTTCATTATTTGGTATGAATGTATAGTGATTAATATATCAACATTGTTCATTGTTACGGTTCCCGTAAGATGTCCATCAAGTGACAAACATCAAACTTAACAAGAAGTTTACACTATTTTTTTTGACACATATCATATGCAAATGATTGATATATTTCAATATCATGATGGACATATTCACAAAGATGAAACAATTAATTTTTAATGAACAGATCTGTCGACTGATCGACAGTATCATTTGACTAGAAAAAACTACTGAATAAATGCAGAAACCGGTGTTGAGTTACAGCAGATCTCCAAGGAAATCTCAAATGTCCCTGACAGTAAGATATATTCGATGAAAGTTTTCCCGATGAATTTTTGCTGAAATATACTGGATAGAAACAAAAAGGAACTTCCAAAATATTGTTTCCATAAATCTCAACTGAAATGATTCGGATATAAAAAACAATTTATTTCTACTCGAACTCTTCCCCATATAGACCGATCGGAAGTATTCATTCATTTCAGTTTGGGTGGAAATTAGTAGCAAATATCTTGACTGAGGAGCTTCAAGAGTTGCTACATACAAATTAAAGACAGTTTTTATTTCAGAAAACCAGAATATTATGTACGGTATTTTCGAACGCGAGTCGGAGGCAAAGGTGACAAAATCGCGGACGAGAAAGCTGTTTTTTCACCCATGGTGCGTATACAATTTTTTCTCAATGAATCACATATTGAAAATTCAACTGTCCCCACGTATTTCAAGTTGTCATAGACAGTCTGATTAACATTTTGTCGCTAGATTACCAGGAGGGAACGAGGCACTTTTGTCTCACAGATAGGAGACACAAAGCTAACTTTTCATCACACGGTGAGAAAATAGTTATTTTTCACGGTGAAAGAATTAAACGTGTACGCATCAATAGAGATGCAGATATGTCAAGTTTTTTGACAGTTGTACAAAAAATGAGTTTCTGACTGAGTGACCACCTCGATAGGATACCCAACTGATTCAAACAATTGTAACCGAAAAATTGTAATTGAAATTATTTCCTATTTACTATTTAGCAATAATCTACGAGTTGATAGTAATGGTTCATCAGGAATGTCCCACCGAATTAGTAATGGGGGTAAAGTAATCAATAACTGGCACTAAATCAATTCGATCATTTCACCGAAGAATATTGTATATCCAAACACGAAATTTAATTTTTTCAATCAAGCCGTTATCTATCAACTATGGAGAAATGCATGAGTTGATTCCATCTAACAGAATGTGAATTATCAAGTCCCTTCTGATTTTACTTTCCTTCACAATCTCATGTCGAAGTCAACTTAATTCTATTTGTATGAGTCAAATTCAACCAACCCAGATACTAATGGTACATAATGAAGTGACAGCAACATCCCTTGTTCAACAAAAAACATTTCTGAAGTTTCTCATCCCGTATACAAATTGAATATGAACTTCCCAACTTCGGTTTGGCGATATCACAGTACCATTCGATTCTGATGTTAAGAACGAAGTTACATCACGCGAAGTATTAGGAACACTCTGTCAAATAGACTAATCAGTAAGTTTTGGTATTTTTCACGTGTTATTATATACCTACTTATTTCATATGAAAAGCAAACTGAGAATTTTAATTAAAATGATAATAATTATAATCTATCCAAACAACCCATGGACGAGTTGAAGCTTCTTCAGGAACATAGTGAAACTGGAGAGACAGGCACTTTACTTCTATGAATAAATCAGGATGAGGCATTGCAAAAGATTGAATATAAAAACACTGTTGCTGATGTTTTCAATACCTTGGTGAAGCGTAGTCGCGTGATGAGAATACCGTTTCCTATTACAAAGTGCAGAGCACCTGAGACTATTATGCTTTTGTAGTCGTCACATTCAAAATATGAGGTCCGAATTCATATCCATCAATGTGAAGCGGCCCCACGAGTGCTTTATCATCATCTTTTGTACTTACGATATCTCCGGATGACGGTGTTTCACGTATGTGACACGAAATAGTTCAAAAACAGGTGAAACGAACACAATAATTATATTCATCAATCAGATTACACAAACTCTACTAAACTAAACTGATTTTTTTGATTGAAAAAGTTGTTGGTGGAGTGACTTTGTGAACATTTTTTTCTGTGTGTCGTTGTCATTGCGGTTTATTCTTCGAAAAATAATGTTTACCTATGTACATAATAATCAGTTTTATCCTTATCTACACTGGAAACGATTTGAACTTAACAAACTTCATTTTCGAAATTTCACGATATATTTCGCTTTCTCATTAGCTTTTTTTTGTATTGAATAGGTTAGGACCGCAACCCGCGAGGATTTATAGTCACTCACACCTATTAACACTCGACCAAATAAACCCAGCTTTCTAACGAAGCCGATTAGTTTGTATGGCGAGTGGTCTTTTAGGTCAGATGGTATGAGTACAGTTCTTCCAAACTCTAAAAACCTGATTTGGTCCCCAGCTTGGCAGGCACAAAATATGTGCTCTGCTATTTCATCAGTTTCCGACAGTCTGAGTCTCTGCATATGATGATTCAAATAACAGTGGCCTTCAACAGGGCCTGTTAGACATCGTAGTATCAAGCTTGGAAGGATGAATAAACGCCTTGTATTGAGCCAATCCTGGAAGATTCTACCAGAAGTCTATAAATCTTCTTGCCATCCAGGTGTTCAGTTTTTGTCCGGCAAAGCCTAAAGCGATGCGAATGACAGGTTCTAGTTTGATGAAGCTGATTGCAGCACCCTCCTTTGCAAGGGAGTCAGCAGCCTCATTGCCTTCCCGGACAGTATGGCCAGGAATCCAGACCAGAGACAATCTGTTAAGTCTTCCTATCGTGGAGAGTCTTTTTGGCAATTTGCTACCAATTTAAACGTTGCTCGGTAGGAGCCTAGAGCTTCCAACACCGCTTAACTGTCCGAGAATATTTTTATTGACTTGTGTATGAGGTTGGATTCTTCCAGTCTCTCCGTATACAATTCATTAGCGTAAATTTTCGTTTGAAATACATTCGCATAGTAAATAGCATACTTAAAACAAATTCCTCACTTTAACTTTTATATACCCCACGTAATCACCAGTATGAACTACCAATTCAGGTACTTTCTCAATAATAATGGCCTAGACCATCCACTCAACTATAACTCACATCAGGTACATCATCAATTATGATTACCTAGAGACAGAGCATATTATATCAATTCTACATTGATAAGACTATCATATGAAGGAAACAAGTTCAGCAATGGTGATCTATTTGAATCCAGTTGGTCATTCAGTACACTATTTGAATTTTTGAGTTGACTATTTTTATTGCTTCCAAATGATTTACCTAAATTTTCAATGTGTGAGACTTCGAAATCTTCGTCGAAGATATAATAATTTTCTTCTGAAAGATGATTTGAATTTTCTTATTTACATAGCTCATATGATATTCCTGGATGCGATGTTCTGCCAGATTGACCGATATATACCTTCAACTATTCAATTCATATACCCCTGATTTCTTGAATTTAAATTTCTCATCTTTCCCAACGTATTACCAACGTATTTTTCCCAAAATTTCATATTGTAAGAGACAGAATTTGAAATTGAGAAACTTTTTCGAAAGCATTATTTAATGATACTTGTTTGACGAACTCTACATTCCTCAACTATTGTTTGAGCCACACAATTGTTGCCTTTCAAACACGAAATTCAATTCTCCATTTGCACATGATTTCTGATGATAAAATATAAACACGCTATTTGAAGCTAGTTCAATAGTTCATCACAGTAAAGTTTCGTTATAATGGAAAGTGTATATCGATTCAACATAAAGTTTCGAACTTGCCTTGAAAACATTCAATATATTTTTCTTCATTTTGAGAAACGAAAACAATTCACCTCTTATTGAGTACAATAAATCTGCTGAATTTGATGAAAAAACAATAACAAAGATTTAAATAACTTTGATAATGAAATTACCCAATAGTTAATGAATGAAAACCAGAACCATCATCAAGAAGCTAATAATTGAAGTATTGTGTTTGGAAGGTGAAACCTCCACAGAATAAAATCAATTCAAAACAAGCACTACTTCCAAACAACATAATTGCGACACTTTCCACGGTGTGTGTTTTACCAACCAAATTGGCGTTTTCAGAAATCAATGATTTCTTTGGTACAATTTTGCCAAAAATTTTGTCCAGAGAGTTCCCAATAATTCATAATAGAGCGATTCTTATGAAAGTTTGAAATAGAAAATCAGTCACTTTTCAAATTTGACATATATACACATTTTCAAAAGCATCCACGAGTCTAGTGTCAGGTACCACGTCCTAACTCATCTTATGACTGTGCTACAAGGCGATATGAGTGACACTAGCATTTTGTGGTCTCCGAAATCAAATAGGTTCCGTGTTCTTCCAAAAGAGTTTCAATAGCTAATTTACTCTGACTGATTCAATTTTCATCAAAGTTCGCACAGCCCATTCCATGTGTATGCAACTTTTTCTTCTACGTAATTTTTTGGTTACCAAACATATGTTGGAATGAACAAGCAGTTTTGAAGGCTACTCTCATATTCAACTTTCTGAACAAGCGATTCAATCCGTTAATGTATCTCAGTTGATAAAATAATGAACTGTGATTGAGTGTCATTCCAAAAAGTCGGAAATTTACGAAGTTTCTCACTGAATATTCGTTTCCTAGTCGTCAAGCTATCTACTATATTTAAAGGATATCCATTGCTTCCAGCTTTGCCTTAATCATTTTCCCAATATCATGTCTTCCTTCACTCGATAGGAACGAAACAAATTTATGAACAAAGAAGTTCAGTATCGCCATTTTCTATTGTGAACAATGAGCTTTCAGAGATATATCCACTGGTTTTCTTTTTAAAAACATCGATTTTCAGACCCTTGTTATTTCTAAACACCAAAACATCCAAGAATTATAAGTCCTATTCATTTTAATTCCATATATAAACTTAATATTTTTCACAGTCATATTTTTCTGATCCCAAAATCGCACATATGTCATTTAGATATCAGATTCTAGTCCATTGAAAGTATGCTAACCCTTCTTTTGCTTTCATTTTAGATCTGCTCCTAAACATATTAGCTATAGAGACGGATATGGATTTTCCATTACGGTGTCTCCGTCCTGTCTATAGAAACAAATGTCGAACTGAAAGCATGCATATTTTCGTTGGCTCTATGAGGTTTTCGATGGCTTCGCCACTGAGAGCATTGACCATCAGAAGATTCCTTCAATATCAAAAAGTTTTTGGTATACTTGAAGAATTACTTAAAAACAGCAAGATTACTTCAAAAGATACCAAAGTCTCTCCATTTTGCATTTTCAAATCCTTGATTTTCTTCATAAATACATGTGAATCAACGACAGTCTTACTCGGTTGTGAGGATAATACTCGTAGAGTTTCAGAACAGTTTGGTTATTTAATTGGGTAACCAAATGTTTTGGAACTCTGAAATTGACTCTGACTGAAATTGAAATTTATCAGTTTGAAGGTGATTGACAATGTTTCATGATGAATTTCACTAGTTCGGACTTCAATTGTCTACTATATAAAATGATTTGAAATTCATGAAACAACTAAAGAAGAATAATTAAAAATGAATAGCTGAAAATAACAATTATATTAAGCAAAATAAACCTGAAATGAAATAATAGTGAAATAAACTACAAGTAAAAATAGAACAATTGAATAAATAAAAACAAAATAAAAATGAAGGAATGAAGGAGAATTTGAAGAGAAAATTCACCGATTTCGGTTTTTGGACAATTAAATGTATTCATGAGATCATATTATTCAGAGAAAATGTTACATCTCATCATTTTTTGAAATTTCTCACGGAAGTGGCCGCCATTAATTTATAATACACGTGTATTCTAGATGAGTCATTACCTACCTGCTGTCAAACACGTAATGATTAGTTCTAAATGGACGGAGTAAAAAACTTTATTTATACGGTATCCATGGGCTAGCATCGCGATAGCTCAAGAGGTATATCACATTGTTATGATAAATCATCTTAGTTACATCGGGTTTTCCACAAGGATCACTGTTGTTTAATTTTTTCATTAACTATCTGATTCGTTGCTTTCACTAATGTGAAGTATTGGTATTTGCATTAAAAATAATTAAAATATAGTTTGAACAAATCAAAAACATCGAACTGAAAAGTTAAAAATATTTTTTTTAATAAGCTCAAAACAATGACGAACGAAAAATACTAGTATTATTGTGAAAAAAATATGGCACAAAGCGCTTTTTTCATAATAATACTAGTATTTTTCGTTTGTTATTGTTTTGAGCTCATTTAAAGACATTTTTCTTAACTTTTTAGTTCGATGTTCTTTAAAAGCGTGATTTTAATTTTTTCAAACTATATTTATTCACCTATATTTTATTTCACTGTGATTCCATTTCATGGTTTTTCTGATTAATATATTTGTTATTTTCAGCTATTGTTATTGATTTTTTCGAATCATTTCATTCAATATCAGACGTTGGAAGTCTGAACTAACGAAATTCATCATGAAACATTGTCAATCACCTTCAAACAAATGTACGGACCCAATGTACAGACGCTCATGTACGGACTCATCCTCTCTATATGAAAAACTTTAGACTTGCTTCTGGGTGACAATTGGATTCCGCACACCAAATCGTTTATCTCTTTGGCTACTAAGTCATCTTTAAAAAAACTCCTGACTGAAATCATACCAGACTTCTGGATGATTCAACATTATTCAGACTTCATAGTCTGAATAGATCTGTTCATATGCGCTGATCCACGATGGATGGACATTAGACGTTTCTGGTAAAACTATTTTTTTTACAGAGGCCGTGTCGTATTGCGTGCCCCACCCTGTATACTCCCGTCTTACCTGACATTAATAAATTTCGATAAAAAACATAAAAATATTCACCCTGTGACCTCTAAAAGGTAAGCATAGATAAGATAACTGAAATATCGCAATGATTATTGCAAATACGGTTTGCCTCTTTAACATTCACGTTCTAACCATGAATATGTTTGAGTGACGAAAAATAGTTTGGTTTCATTTGAATTGAAGATGTTTCGGTTGATTTTATTCACTACCTTGATGATAGTATGTTCGAACTGCGTAAATATTTTAGTGATAATGCCGTCACCTTTATATAGTCATCAGGCAGCTTTCAGAGGACTTTGGGAAAAACTCGCTTCGAGAGGACACAACATCACGGTGGTCACAACGGAGCCAGAAAATCATGAAAGGTTACCAAATCTCAACAAGATTTCACTACTAGAATCTCGAAACATTTGGAAGAAAGTGTTCAAGGAGGAAACTCGAGAAGAAGTGAGCTTCTGGAAAGTCAATGATATGTTCTATCGCATAGGAGAAGCGGTCACTTCATATCAACTTGCTCAACCTAACATTCAGAACCTCATTCACAAGAAAGATAATCTTCACTTTGATTTGGTCATGGTTGAAGTTTTCTATCCAGAATTTCTGGCTTTCGGGAAAATTTACAATGCGCCTACAATCCTGTTAGCTACGTTAGGATGTACAATAGCAACGTATCAACGTTTTGGTAATCCTGTACATCCCGCTTTGAACCCTGGTCTAAACGTACCATTTGCGGGTTCATTGACTTTCAAAGAACGACTATTCAGTACGTTACACCAGTTGTATCATATGT
Organism: Leptinotarsa decemlineata; assembly: GCF_025532065.1. Lineage (NCBI taxonomy): Eukaryota > Metazoa > Arthropoda > Insecta > Coleoptera > Chrysomelidae > Leptinotarsa > Leptinotarsa decemlineata. The sequence continues at coordinate 20,568,813 of NW_027412556.1, read as the reverse complement.
TATCTGAACATTTTATTGTTCTTCCAAGAAAACAAAAAATCATCGACAAGTATTTCGGAGACGTAGTTAATACCGAAATCAATGATTTACTAAAAAATGTGGATTTGATGTTATTGAATGGGAATCATATTCTTGACAGTCCTAGAGCCCTTGGGCCGAATATCATAAATGTAGGAGGATCGAACCTTCTTCAGCCGTTGAAACCATTGTCAAAGGTAGGAGTTATTGCTCATGATGTGAGATTTTCTTCGAACAGTTTTACAAAAACGAAACACGTGTTTCGCCATACAATTGCTTCTTCGGGCGTGTCTTTACTAACAGGTGGCAGTGCAGGAATTCGATTTTTAATCATGAGAAATCATCGACTTCATGATAATGATAGGCATTACCTTGCACTTACGACTGGCCAAATAGCCTAAAACTGGTCAGCAAGTGCCTTCCAATAATTGAAAATCGATTCCGGCAGTTGTATCGTCAACAGCATATGCAGAAATCCTGCAGTGTCACCGGTTGTGGTATTAGCCAGGGAAGTAGTTGTATTCTGATAGTGTCAGTCATTAACCTTCAGTTAGGATGAGTTGAGACCGGCCTGAATGAATTGTTCTTTTGGATAATTTGATGAACATTGAATAAATATTTCTGTAGTTTTTTCCCAACACCAAATCTTCATTTTTAACACCTCGACACGTGTTTCGATCACCAAGTAAAATCGTGTTCAGAAATTTTTCCTGTCTGGAAAAAATAACACCAAAATAACTGAATAATACTCGTCTTTTCCATATATTTTATCCTTAATATTATCAATAATTCCAATACAATATCACAGCATCCAGTGGTATTTCTGTGTCGTTACTATAGAAACGGTTATATATCTGAAAAAGCAAATGGAATAGTTTCTAATATGTTACCGGCCGGTTAGTATATAAGAAAACTTATGACCAATTTCGTGAAGAGTGCGACAAGAATCACGTAGGTATGTAGATAGAAAAGTAGTTTATCCAAAAACATATATCTTTCTATTCTGCAGTAGGTTTTGAATAACTTTTCGGAAATAAAAATCTCTTTCCTTCTTTTAAATTCATCTAGATCTCATTCCACTTTTAATAGTTTTGAATTATCTCAATCAAATGGAAAAAAAGCCGAGGAACCAATCCACATAACACATTTTTTATTCAGTAGGATAGAGAAGCACTTTCAAGTCTGATTAAAATGTTCATCATTAGAATATACATTCATACTGGCCGATTATCTTCAGTTGGTTTAAATTAATCGATGTTTCAGATCATTAGTGGAATTCTGAAACTCGCATATCGAATTGTTATAGTCGAAATATTGAACCATTCTGCTTGTTATATTTCCTTATGTTGAAGTAACTTGGAACTATATAACCTACATACCTAGATGTATGCACAATGTATATTTTTGGAAATATTTCATTTATAAAATCAATGGATCCATTAATTTCAATTTATTGTATTACAAAAAGTGTAGAAAACAATGTTCGGCAAGATTATGCTTCCTGTTGTAAAAAGTACTCATTCACATAATGTGGCATACCAGTGCAAAAGTGTTAAAAAATTAACGTAATGATAATTTTCGAAAGGAATTACCTTATTATGCAACTAATAAATGAACCACCAAAAACCATCTCGAAAATGCTTAGTAAATTCTTAAAATTATGTGGCAAGTCACGGTATTTCTATTCTGAACTTTTCACCTGATTCCTTTTTTTTATTGAAATATCAACTACAGATTTGAAGTAACAAGTGTAATGGCTTTCAAAAATATGTTTTCGTCAAATAGTTGTTGCCCCCTCTATGAACGACAATTCCCAAAAGTCAAACTGCGAACCAATGATCAACAATGTATTTCTTTTCAACGTGTGATTCATGGAATGGAAGCTTGGGATAAGATGATCTAAACCATCCACCAAAATGAAAATGTTCTGTTCAGACTGTGAATGTATGCTATTATGTCAAACACAGATTCTGCTGTTCGAATTACTGATAATTCGAAACTCAGGAAACATAGGAAATTGAAATATTCCGTGAGGAATCATAACATGATGTTCATGTTATATTTTCATTAACAAAATGTGGTTCAATAATTGTTTGCCACATATTCAGTAGACGTGGTCGTTGCGCATGGTATTTATATTTCTAGGGTGGATTCTCAGAAAAACAGTACCGAATGTATTGCCCATTCGAACCAATGGTACCTTGGCTTTAAAAAAACGATTAGATTTATGAATAACAATTCTGTCATACATGTTAGTTCACCTACCTTAACAAGTATCAGAGTGTGCCATGTACGGACCTCAATTTCATGGGCCATTCGTAATTACCGTGACTCAAAGCTACTGCTTCGTTCCCTCCTGTCCATAACATATGCCTCATCACTCACAAGCGATTTTGGTGAAATTGGGGACACGCGAGTGAATCGTTGTATTCATGATACGTGCTACTATATGGGTGTCTGCAATACGCTGTGTAATGCCCGTTATGAGTAATCCCACTATTATTTGAAAATGAATATAGATTATAACAACGAAGAGCCACAGTGTCCGCTACATAATTGCTCATATCTAATCCATCTGAAGAAAAGTCAATGGAAACATTCAATTCGCTTCTGAATCTTCCCGTTGGAGGTGATCTCGTCAAATGAATTACTGAAATACAGAAAAAATTATAGATTGATAGGGACTTTGTACATTTTTTTCTTTCCTTGCACCTCGAATACATTGGTTTTTCTCCATCCAGAGATTCCTCCCTTGTGAAGGAATCCAAGCAATGTGACAAACTCAATTGGCCAGAAAGGATCGAAGTTTACTGATGAGTGTCCACACTGTGCGCACTTTATAGTGGATTTTATTAGACCAACTGAATTGTCTACAATCTCAGAGTTGTTCATATTCAAATATTTCAGCCAGGACTGCTTTTCCGCGGTCGCTCAACTTTTCGTCAATCCCCGTTGAAATTGAGGTTTCTCAGTAATTTTTTTGAGGTCCAGATGTAAACCTTCTGAAAGATATTGAAGTAATTCAGGGGCATCTTGATGGGCGAAACCCATGAATCGAAGGGCAAATCTTTGAATCTGACTTTCAAAGTAGACTGTGTGATTCATTTTATCAGATGAATTTCATGACAACAATTCCTTGATAACTTCTGCGAACACTTTGAATGAAACATCATATAGAAATATTAGTATTGATATCTTTTATGTATGTATCCTTCTTTAAATGTTCCAGCAACCATCTTGTGTTTCATAAACATTTGATAACACTGTTCATGAAACAGGTGTTTCCAATATTTTCAACCCATTAAACCCAAGAGTTCTGACTGAAGAATGTATCACTGTTCTATTGTTGTAACTGTTGATACTACGTTTGCCACTACTATCTTCTTCTGAGTAAACATGGATACGATGATTCACCCCTTCACTGGATCGGTGGGATAAAGGATTCGAAGCAAAACTGCTCCAAACTGAATTGGATATCAGTTGTTTTGGGAACTGTGAGGACTTAGCCAGAGGACTAAACGCAGCCTTATTTGGAGTTTCCACTTCCTCTTCTGTCAAAGCTTGGCCGGTTTGTTGTGAGTCTTCACCACATTGCACAACTTCAGTTCTTGCACTATCTGTACATATTCGTTGCGTTGCGTAAAAACAATGAGAATTGAATAGCATCATCGGTGAAAGATATTTGTGATAGATAATGCTCGATTGGGGATGAGGATTGGATAGGATTAGCTGTACCATCATAGGTAGATGCTGATACATTTTTTTCATGGAAAACATTGATAATTCACTAAGTGTATTCGATTGAGGAATTGTACCTAAACATGAAGCAGCATTTCCTATTTGAATCAGAATGCAAATTTTTGAATCAAGAACGAAGTAGCTCTTGGGTCATTCGTTTATTTGAATATCCTAATGCCGATTCTATCAATGAACTCCAATGCTTGGGGGCCCAAGGTATTAAATGTTTCGAATACTACTGCATACAAAATTGAATCATCTCCCAAATAAATGTATTTTCGTTATTTTGGCAAATTCGCTGATGAAGTTGCTGCACCGCTGGATACAGAAGTCGAAGAAACGTGACAAGTATCAGGTGAAAGTACACAGGTGAAATCCCAAATCCTCTCCACCAAGGAATGAGAGACATGTCATCTGGTCGTTTCCCATCATCGCTGCAAGTGCCTGTGGGTTTTAAGTTGGAAGGCATATTTGCCGAACCAAAGGCACGTTTGATGACATCATTTACAGCTTAATGACGGAAAATACGCACGGCGCTATATCTACAACTGATATCGTCGGGTGTCTACTTCCACTACACATTTGCATTTGTGTTGAACAGAAATATTGGAACCCAGTCGATGGCCTACAGTGAGTCTAAAAAATGTATTTCCTAATAATATACCAAGGGAGGAGAACTGGTATACAACCCAGCGCCATCATGTTTTGACGACACTGCTTTTATACGTGCCTTATCTATAGGAGATTCAACCAAGTCTGATAAATTATTTAGGGCATTTTTTTTCTGGTGATGGATACTTCCTGATCAGTTCGTGAGATTCATTGTTGTTCGGCGTCCCTAAAATTGTTATCCGATGGAAAGGAGGGTGGTAGAATTGAATCTCTATCATATTGATCACATTATAACTTGAAGTGAGGAAGGCAGGTAGTAAAATATCAGTGATTGTACGAATGCCTAAACTTCCATAAGTTACAGGAAGATTAGCCTGATGCCATGCATTGCTCTCCAATTGATCATTTAATGAGAGTCGAAGAGTGTTACGAATTTTTTCATAAAACTTGATCATCTCATCTCATCTCAAAGCTACTCCATCTCATGAGATGATGAGCTTTGGTAGTCAAACAGTTCCTGAGAAGATGGACAGGTACTTGTCTTGGATTAGATCATCATTTCTATCAAAAGTTTGGAATATAGTTCTTGTAAGATCAAAACAATGAAAGGTTATCGAAACCCCGGCACGAGTTTCGTAATATAATAGTTTCCTCAATCAGAAACGAAGAGTCTTCTTTCCCCATTCCATTTTTTTTGAAATCATGATACAGAAAACTTTCCAAAATTGAAATGTTTCAATAACTCTTGTTTAGTCCATATCACACTGCCACTGTTAATTACAAATGAAATCTCAAGTTTTTCTCATTGAAGAAATAACATTTTCAAAAACAATTTTGATTAGCTAATCGAAGGTTAACTAACCGTCGATCACATTCCACGTGAAGTTAGTCACGATGAAGTTTCAACAATACAAAACGAATGTTTCACTATTTTGTCATCCAATAAAGGAATATCTTTGAACAACTCACAGTAATCTGAAGACAAAGTAGTTATATCGAAATGTTAACAATATATAACGTGGTTTCCATTATCTTATCAGTGACTATAATAATATTGACTAATTTTCTTTCATTTATTGAAACATTTTTTTTTATTCCATTTACTGTTTTGTAAAAACACAAAATTTTGTATTTTTGTTACCCCTGGCTTTTGTGAGAAATTCACGTTTTTTTTTCTCCAAATAAACACCACTCACGACACTTTGACGGTATTGGCGAGACACCGGTGTAGCCTTACGCTCCGGGGAAACGTTACGTTACGTTACGGGGAATGAGAAGTGTCGAATTTATTGAAACTATTCCCATCCTCAGAATCGGACACTATCTCTATCCAGACTCTGCAGACTCTATTCAGATCTGTGAAGAGGGTTGTTCTGATTATTGTCCTTGGTGGAATGAACTCGTTTTACTCTCAAATCTCAAGATCATGCCTGCTTGCCGCATTAAGGCAGAACTACCAAGTCTCATAATATATTTTCTGTCATATTTCTCATTCAATGTCTCCATGTTTCATGCTGTGAGTACCTTTTCATACATGAGGTCTGATATACTTGACATTTGTTTACGAATCATCTCACCGCCTAGGACAATCTCGCTGATCTAGTAGTACCACCATCCTGTTCCAGATGCTGACAAGACAGTTCTCACACACATCTTCGAAGCTTCGCATCCAGAGTCAATCAGATTTCATTCCTATATTTTTATATATTTTTATATTTTTTTTTGATTTTCAAGTTTGTAACAATAATATTCCAGTCACTTTAGCATAAAAAAGAGGTTGACCTCGAAATGAGACGTAAATATTTGTATATACCTTCATCAAAGCGTTCTAAAAGCTGTCTCAAAAGTCTTATATGATCTCGTGTCTGTACCGGAAGTTATAAGAGGTCAAACGTAAAAAAAAACAGTTTTTCGTGGTTATCTCAGTTTCTATTGCTCCAATGATGATAACAAGCCTTATAAAAACTGTAGAGCATAAATTTTAGGTTAAATTTTATGCGTTCAATCGTTTTTGAGATGAAGGGCGGTAAACGCACAGCGTGCGTACTGTAATCCAAGGTCAATCGTGAATATCTGTGAATATTACCTTCAATTTTGACCAATTTGTATTATTCAACACTTGAAATATATCATTAAAGTACGCACCATACACATAGATAGCAACATTACGTTTGGAGCCTTCTACAACGACACACCGACTCATACGATATACGAATTTGCTGTTGGTGTTGATCCGGGGTATGCAATTGACGAAACACCTAATCACCCCATTTACCTACCTATTGCACGTAGAGACGAAATAAACAATATCACGCTACGAGTGCTCGACCAACATTCTAGGCTCATTGATTTCCGAAACGAAGAAATAATAATTCGTTTGGAATTGAAGCGGAAGTATGGTGCTGACTATATATAAAAATAATACACCTCCATACCCCAAGTCAGTCTTCACCAAGACCTTCACTAGTCGACAACTATTGACAACGGAAAATAAATTGTTTCTGAACACTTGTTTTCCAATCAAGTGTTCAATATTTTTCGAAAACCGCAAATCGATGAGTCCATACAAAAGATAGAATGGCGGACCTACTATCCATATGTCAAATCTTTTCGCAACAACGATGTTATTGAAATCAACATCAATCAATCTGATGCCTACGATGCTTTGTACGATAGTCTGCTGTTCATTAGTGGAAAAGTTGAGAAGACTAAAGGGGACGGTAAGGTGTCATTCGTAAACAATGCTGGTGCTTTCATGTTTCAATCTGCTAGTTATGAGCAGAGTGGTAAGGAATCGGAAGCAGTTCGTGAACTTGGAATTGTTAGTACTGTTAGAGGCTTTCTCATCTACACCGACGAAGATATCAAATACTTGGCCACCTCCGGTTGGACTTTTCCCAACAATACAGGCGTCATCAACAAAACTCATCTAACATTCAACATGCTCATACCCATCAAGCATTTTTTGAATATCTTCAACGATTATCAGTGTGTTTCCTACGGTAAACATACCATTCGATTAGTACGAGCTGGAGATGATAGCAACTGTTTCAAAATAGAAGAGACTCCTGCTGCACTAACACCGAAAACGGAAGTTAAATTGGAAATTGAAAATATCGAACTGAAAGTTAAACAACTCTTTCCGCATGATCAAATTAAATTGCAACTTTTGAAAGCTATCCAAGCAGACACTCCTATTCTCATACCGTTCAGAAAATGGAAACTTCATATGCTGCCTGCTCTCACACAAGGTGCAAAAAATGAAATATGGGCTGTCAAGACTTCTTCGTTCCTCGAAAGCCCTCGCTATGTAATTGTATGTTTCCAAAAAAATCGTGACTACACTAAAGTCAACAATAATCCAACAATATTCAATCATTTGAATATTACCAATATAACGCTCTCTCTTAACGGTGAGAATCACCCCAAGGAAAATATGCATTTGAATTTTGCAAAGGGGAATTTTTCGCAAGCTTATTTCAACTACTCACAATTTGGTCTCAGCTACAAAATAACCAATCAACATAATCCTCTTCTCACTTCCACCGTCTTTACGGACAAAGCTCTCTTTGTCATCGATTGTTCCAGAAGGGATGAGAGCATCAAAAGTTCAACTGTTGATGTAAAACTTGAAATCGAAGCATCCGAGGGATTTCCTCAAAATACTAGAGCCTATTGCATAATTGTGCACGACACTGTCATAGAACACCTCCCACTCAGCGAAATTATTAAAAAATGGAACTGAACATGTGATTTTGCTTCAGTATCAATCGAAGAGTCAACATGAGAATAGCTGTTGTAGATATTCAAGGCTTCACCATCGAGCAAAAATTCCATCCTAAAGAAATAGCCATTAGGATTGGAATTCGGTGTAGTAACTTTTTACTGCTGCCAAACACACCATTTTCCAGTTTGAGTAAAGAAGATCGTCGTACCGCCTGTTACTTGGAGCGAAACATTCACGGATTGAGGTATTCCTCTGGCTTTGTGGAATATAATCAATTGGATGCCATCCTCATGGAAAATCTACAAGGTGTCGATGTCATTTATGTGCGAGGACATCAAAAACATGACTTTCTAACTGAAAAATTTCACGAGTTGTATATACCGACACGCGCTGTGAATTTGGATGGCTATGACAATACAACATGGATGGTTCCCACATTCGATAACAACGAAGGTGTCTCACCCTGTATGCATCACATTCGCAAGCGAACCAACTACAATTGCAGTCTCCGAAACGTAGATATTTTATACAAATGGCTTTGTGATATATTACCAAAAAAAAAAATGTATAATAAATTTCCAAATCATTTCTTTTTTTTCATCTAACCTCACCGCCTTATGATACCCTCAACAAAAAATAGAAAACGTATGCAAAACGTTCGAAAGCGCACAAAAAACGATCGAGAGCGCACGAAAAACGACCGTAAACGCACGTAAAACGGTCGAAAACGATCGGAAGCGCACGAAAAACGACCGTAAACGCACGTAAAACGGTCGAAAACGCCCGAAAAACGATCGTAAACGCACGAAAAACGATCGAAAACGCACGGAAAACAACATATGTTGAAATGTCATTGTCGAATACTTCGCTCACCCATTGCCCTCACGTTGAGTCCACAACGCTTAACCTCTCGACACTTTTGAATCTCCTCTTTCTCCTGATGATGCTAACTTGGTTAACAAAGATACGATACGTAGTGCCCTTTTGGCATGTTGGAATGCTTCTGTTGAACCGACATGTTTTTTCTCAAATGGTATATTTTGACGCAACCTGTACACTTCGACGTCATGTTTGTTTTCAATGAAGTATTTTGAGACACCCCGTATACAATGACGGATCGCAGGTTGTCATATTTTTTCTTAAATCTGATTCATCATCATAAAATATATCACTTTCGCGCTTCCAATTTTCGTCGAGTAGTTCACGATTAATTCCAAAACCGGCAACGCTACATTACTCCATACACATTGATTTATTGTACAACTGGCAACGCCGAACCTGCCATGCTGGCATGTATTGACATTTGACAGATGCAGTCTTATGAGTCTAGTGTTTACAGTGTCCTTCTTCAACCAATAGATAGTTCAGCTAGTGACTCATAGATGACTCTGTGTGTTCTATAACTTAATTTTCAAACCGGCAACGCTACATTACTCCATAAACATTGATTTATTGTACAACTGACAACACCTGCTTGCACTAGCAACCGGTAAAACCTCGATCTCCATCTCTCTTTGCATCGATTACGTGACACGCGCCTCTCGCTCTTACACACACATACACATCTTCACATGAAATATTAATTATTTCCCAAATCTAAGTATATTTTCCTATCTTCAATATGATGATGACGATTACATTCTACGGAAATCAAAAATAAAAATGCTGTCAAGTATAATGAATGAGTCAATTTCGGTCCCGACAAAACTAACGCTATAAATACCCAACATTCGCAGTTAACTTCAATATCTTACGATGGTGTAGAGGCTAAGGACAATTTCTACGGCGCGGACGACCCAGGTTCGAATCTCATAACTATAAATTTTTTTTAATTAAAATCACGTGACAAGGAGGTCTGGGCGCTGATGCGGAATCCCAAGGTGGCCGAGGGGTGAGGAAGAGTCGCAAGAGGGCCTGAGCGGTGATGTAGAGTACTAAGGGGGCCGTGAATGCTTGAATCGCTACGAAACTCGTTCCATCCTGCGTCGATGACGTCACACGTTTCCCCCACTCCTGTTTGAAACAAAAATTGCAGAAAGTTTAGCTCCATAAGAAAATACATGGGATTTTGGTCCAGAATCCGCCTTGTTCATCTACTCACTTTCAGTAGCTAACAAATCTGTCAAAATTAATGATTGTAAAGTCTCTGCAGATCCATTATTACTCTTCCAAAGAATAACTGTAACCAAACAGTTTGAAAGTAATATCGAAACATATCTTCAATATGAATCAATTCCGTATCCGACATGATTATTTGATAATAATGGCATGAGAAAAACTACGAAAGCCATGTTATATGATAATATGACACCGGTTGATATCGAATTGGATGAAAATTATGTGACGTCTATCATCGACGGTGGATTTCTTCTGCATCGCGTCGTTTGGAGTATTGAGGATACTTTTTCTGTCGTTTTAGATAAATATGTTAAGTATTTACAAACACATTATGCATTAAAAACTATTATTGTATTTGACGGATACTCAGACTACACTAAAAACATAAAAGCGATGGAACAGCAAAGGAAAAATGCTGCTTTTCGAAACCTTACGAAGTTTCTTTCACTGAAACAATGATTGTGCCAATCAGCCAAGATAAGTTATCATCGAACCGATTTAAAAAAAAAAAAAAACTCATTGATATGCTCATTGAAAAGTTTGAGAGCGTAAATATAACAACAAAACAAGCGAGAGATGATGCTGATGTTATTATCATAAAAATAGCTATTGAAGAATCCAAACACGAAAAGACTGCTATCATTATAGGAGAAGACATTGACTTACTAGTTATTTCAATTGTTAGGTACGTTTCAATTTAGCACTAGATCAAAACTGCTCCTATGTGACCTTTCAAAACACTACCATACCTTTTAAGATCTTTATTCAGAGGATGTTAACAATGTAATTCAGTTACAAGTTGATTTTATTCATTTAACATCATAGTAATAGGAATCTTCCGTTCCATAGAAAACCATACCTGAAATGTACAAGAATATATGTATGCTCCTGACTAACGGCTTTGATCAGTAATTACCACTCACTTCGCATTCTCCTATTGCCAATCGACGTTGGAGATCCGAAATTCCTCACTAGGTTGAAATAGTTGTTATTGTATGTTTCTCAGTTTACTTCACCTATCATCTTTCAGCCGTTGTCTGCCTTATTCTCTATACCTTTCCAAGAATATTTTTTGCATAGATTGTTATACATCACTTCCAGAAGGATTACTACATATTAGAGTCATATCGCCTGAAAAACAATATTAGTTAGCTCTGGGTTTCTGAATACTGTTTGACATTTTCGGTAAATATTCTGCATAATATGAATGTTCAAATATTTGATTTAAAAGGGTTATATTTTTAGGAGTGAATAATTTTTTGGGAAAGAAAGTTTTTGGCTTTCTACTACTCCATCTGATACAAAAAAATGGATGAGAGAATCTTCCAAAGAAAGGAAGGATTAATCAATTTGAAAATAAGTAACTCTATACATAGATGTGTAGATCATGCAAAGAAGTAACTTTCAGACACAAACTGAAAGAAAGTCCTCCTGAAACAGCTACTTTCAAGGGCAAGTGTCTTAAGGCGAAACACGTGTATACCAGTTAGGGTGACAGTATTCCATGTGAGTACAATTTATTACCATTCATTCAAAGTAGAGCTCATGTGAATGATATCTGATTCTTATTCCTCCACGAATGTTCGATATACAAACTGAATAGAGAAAAGTATCTTCTGTATAATTCAGTGTTCATATAGAAGTATTTGTTTCGAAAGAATTTTTTCTTTCGTGTAATTCAATGTTTATATGAAAGTAGCTGTTTCAGGAGGACTTTCTTTCAGTTTGTGTCTGAAAGTTACTTCTTTGCATGATCTACACATCCATGTATAGAGTTACTTATTTTCAAATTGATTAATCCTTCCTTTCTTTGGAAGATTCTCTCATCCATTTTTTTGTATCAGATGGAGTAGTAGAAAGCCAAAAACTTTTTTTCAAATATTTGTTCTGAATGGGAAAGATGTGGCGACTTACCTTATATGTTTCTATTCCATGGCACGAATAAGGATCGGTAAATAGTTGAAAATAGGTTGGAGTCAATATTTTTGTGAACATTCAATAACCAGTATAAGAGACAGCTGTTGGTTCACATCTGCTCACACTGACATTCTGCCGAACTTTCGTAGTGTCGTTCCGACGACCTACACCAAACTAGTTCTACAGTTGTTCACGGGTGAGGGATTGATCGGTTACTCAAATTGTCGAAGGTTGTTTTAGGGTTGCATTGCTTTGAGAAGGAGTTTTGATGGGTCATGGACTTGTTGATGATGTCTCGAGTGGGTGTGGAGGAATTGATAGATTTATGATGTTGTGCACAGCGCCCACTTGGTGCTTGTAGTGTAGATTGGACACACTGTGGCAACAACTTGATAGCTGTCAGATGTGGCAGTCCCTCGGATTTCGGTGTTGACCTTCGTTGAGCTTGGTTTAGAGTTCAAGTGTACCATCTGACTGATTTGTAGGAAATATATGGTTGAATTTTTGCCAACCTTCACGGGGATTATTTCTACAAGTCAGAATTGTATAGTGGAAGACTGATTGGTCATTTTGGTGTGGATATTTGCAGTCTGAAACTCAAACTCTTTTGAGGATTTGTGGTGGTTACCGAACTCATTGTGCCAGGTGGAAGGATTTCCGAAATCAGGTATATCTGAATCACTATCGCATCTCTCATGTGGTCTTAGCTATGGTATCATCTCTTCAATTCTACAACCTTCGTTTCTCGTCCCTAGATTCATAAGAAACTGAAGGCCCTTAGTCACTAATCAAGTCCCAGTAGGACTTCCGTGCAGAGCACCGCACACGAAGAAACGTATAGAAAACCCCTTGACCAGGGTAAGAATGATACCATTAAATGTGTTTTTAATTATTTTAGTAATTTTTGATTCCATCGTTGTAATTCAACTGAATAATAGTTTTGAAGAGAGGTTTCAACAGTCATTCAATTTTCTTGATTTTTTTACGGGTTATATGGTTATACAGGGCACCACCCAAAAATATACTCTTGTTATCTTGCAGTAGCAAGAAAAGTATTTCTTAATGAAAATATACCAGGGGTATCGATTAGTCAACTAGTCCCTATTGAATGGGGTTGAATCTCACTTTGGTTGTATCTGATTCTGATTGAGAATTTCCTTTCGTAGGGTTTTTTTCTGGGGTATAGAACACCTTGTTGACAAACTCCCCGAACTTGGAGGTGTTCAGCTACCTTTGGGGTCCTATTTGGTGATCCATTACTGGTCCATTTTATTGTGCCCTACAGGGTGATCTATCTTGGTGGTGCTACAGGGTCATCCATTTCCGCCGTACTACAGGGTGATTCACCTCCGTCGAACTACGGGGTAGCTTAACACCATATACCGGGTGGCCTAAAAGGAGCACGCAAGTTATAATTGGTTTATTTGAATATTTTTATAATACTGAGTTATTCAAATAATTGTTTGCCCTTTTGTTTATTGTTACCTGTTTAAATAATTGTTTGCCCTTTTGTTTATTGTTACCTGTTTGATATAGTGATTGCCTTTCTGGCTGAATTCACTGCTAGTTGGGAACGTATTTGGTTTTATTTGTAAAACGCAAATTGAGGTGTTTTATTCTTTTTACAATTGCTTGTTGATACCGATGCGCCTACGCCTGAGCTCACGCGACGCAAACGAGATTGTCTTACCTTACAATACTAGTATTTACGATTTCGATTTTCGTGGTAGTTTTCTTTTAAGCGTCGTTACTACTATAATTCATGGCTGATGGAATTTGTGCATATATACACCGCGCTCAATGACCTCTTGTATTGACATTTGAACATCGCATAGTAGTGTGAATATGGCATTGTTGTCTTAGAAGCGTTGTCGGTTAATCCATGTAAGTTAGGTTCACTGAATAAATCATATTGGGGATCTTTATCTTTTATTTCCAATATTGATTGGTAAGTTATTGATATTGTAAGTTACTTACGGTATCTGGAGGATTAAATTTACCTGGCGCCCATTAGGATCTATTTGAAATTTGCTAATTTGGTTAGCCCACTCCCGTCTCCACTGTTTAGCTTAGCTGCGGATACCCATCTGTCTTATTTGTTACCGACAGATGATTTAGTCTCCTCTTGTGCGTCCACAATTGGACGCACTCAGTCACATCAACAAGACATTTTCTTCAAAAAAGTGGGCAAAGGCAATTTTAAAACACAAATTTATTCTTCAAAAAGTTTTGACAAATATCCCATTTCTACATGCATTCAGTGGGTGTGATACAACTTCTGCGCTATTTAAATAAAGTGAAAAAAACTTTTACTAAATCACTAGAAAAACTTACCAACTTCGACGAACTAGCTCCAGTTTTTCTACAAGAAAATTGACCTGTCCAACAATTATACAAAAGTGGAATTAAAATCTAACTAGCGATATTCAAGGCTTCAAAATCTGAGAATGATATCGATCATCTTCGATAAACTCATTTCATTGAATCTACAAAACTTCATAAACCTGTCCAATTATGTAATCTCCCAACGACAAGTGCAGCGGCCCATCAACATATAAACCGTGTCTATTACCAAGTTCAAAAGTGATTAGGGCATGATTTGGAACCTCTGGAATGGGGTTGGGTTCTTCAAAATTCCTCAAAATATTGAGGAATTGCTCAATACTTTATTTTGTAATTGTAAAAATGGATGTGGTACACGGTGCGGATGTAAAAAATCGGGGTTACAATGCACTTAAGCTTGTGGTCAGTGTAATGGTTGCCCATTACAATGATACAGCATTGAAGCAAGCTTGCTTCAATGCTGTATCATTGCAAAGTGGCGGTGAGAGAGAGAGTACATACGACCCTGAAATTCTGGAAGGTCTGGAAACAACGATTCAGGACAACTTTTCTGTTTTACATTATTGAAATTTTGAATATTTTCACAACAATTTTATTTTGATTGTCAGAAATGTACAGTTGTTGAATAAAATTTCCGTTGAGTAAATTAATATAAATGTAAGATATATAATAATGTGATAAGTATAATATATTATCTAACATCAAGAAATGTATACCTTTTAAAAATGAAATACTTGATTATTTTCATATTTGAAATGTATTTTCAATACATTAAAATGTACAATAATTATTTCATAATGAGTTTTTAATTACACAAAGTAGGTAAGTATTATCAAATTGATACATGTGAATTGTAAAATGTTGTTACTGATAAACAATACAAATTATTCAAAATTGAAGGTGATATCCACAGATATTCACGGTTAACATGGAAACAATAGAAACTGAGATATCCACAGAAAACTGTTTTTTTCACCTTTGACCTCGTATAATTTCCGATACAGACACGAGATCATATGAGACTTCTGAGATCGCTTTAATAACGCCATATTGAAGGTATATACAAATATTCAGCTCATTACCTCTCATTCCGAGGTTATTCGCTAAATTACTTGGATTATAACAGTATTTTCAAAAAGCAAGTTTAGTGCCGTCGATAGTCAATCGGTGCAGCCGACAGTAGGATTGTCAAAATTTCGCGCATCTTACGAGTGATTTTCGTTTCAAAGATTGATTGGCAATCGAACCTTTGTAAACAGAACAAGTTGGTGTTGAAAGCAGAGCGGTTCCTAGAACTTCAGGAAACCCAGTCAATCGAAAACCTGCAGAAAACTCCGCACCGTAGCTGTTTTCGAGAAGAGGAACTTCATCGTCCCTTTCTGCAAGGAAAAAACATTTGGTGAAGACAAAATCTCTGAACCAGGGCAGACTTCTTATATTGGTTAGGAAAGCGATGGCCAAAATCTTGCTTTTATTGTTAGTACTCTGATTTTATGTCGCTTGAAAATATTTCTCAATCATTGTCTTTAACTGATTCAGACATTTCTTTTTCCAACCCAAATCCAAGAATTAATCAACTTTCTGCAAACCCCTTTTCGAATCGAACCAATTTCAATTCATAATTAATTTCAATCAATAATGATAATATATCTTATAATCAGAATTCAGAATTGAATATTTCAAACTGTTTTCAAAACCAATATATAAATTGCGTTCCACAATTTGATGGGAACCCAAATGAACTCAATAAACATTTGAGCACTGGTGATAGCTGAATTACTGATTTTTATGATGCCGAGAATCCAAATTCTTTCCAAAATACATATCTATTGAATAGTTTGATTAGTAAACTAACAGGAAATGCTAAACTAGTAGGTAATATCCAAAATGTCATTACTTGGAATATTTCAAAAGACACACTGTATAGGAATTTTGCAGATCAACGCGATAAAGCCCGTTTAAATAAAGATATGGTTATGATGAAATGATACCCGGCTCAAAAACCTTAACAATTTGTTGATCGAAGTTTGCAAATTCTCAATCTGATTTGATGCTATATTGATTCTCATGAAGCAGACGAAAATATAAAAGTTTCAAAACGCAAATTATATAATTCATTAACTTTGAAAACGTTTTTATCTAGATTGAAAGAACCACAATTCGATAATTGAAACCTATTGATTTGAATGAAGCTCTACAATTCATTATTCAAGAAGAAAATATAAATTATCATCAAACCCAATCGAAAAGAGTTTCTATAGCCAAATGAAATTAAATTCTAACCAAAATTCAAATCACTCTCATTTTCCAAGAAATTCTTTTGATGCTGATACGAGAAACGATCAATTCCAATACCGTCAAACATTCAATCAAAATAGATCTTCAAATTATCAATTACAACCATGAAACAATTTTCCTTCACAGCCTATAAATATTCAATCAAGAAATAATGTTCGACAACAAACATTTTTCCGAAATTCTCAAGTTATTAAACAACTCACCAATAACCAGAACGTTTTTGAGCCCAATCCCAATCGAAATCTTCCCAGTCAAACACCATGAGTGTTTCAACAAGGCAAACGTTCAACAGAAATCAACCAGGTTCCTCATTTCCTAGTTAACCTCACGAAAGAAACTTTATCTCAGAGGAACTTTTCAACACAGAAACAAATGATATCGAATATTATTCACAGAATTCTGAAGTTGAAAGCCAGTGTCAGTGTGAAAATTTCGAAAATATTCGATGTAATTCTAGTAATGAAAATTTTCAGTTAATAGGCCAAGACACCGGTCAAACGTAGAACCAGTGATAATATCTTTGAATTCAAGTAATTCTAGTGATTTACACTAAATTTGAAATTTTAAGTCGATAGAGGTTCGACTAAATCTTTTATCGATCCAAATCTAGCTTATAATCTATACCCCGATAAAATTCAAAATGATCCATTCATAGTGTCAACCGTATTTCAAAAATCTTATCATTTCAAAAGTATTTAATGTTTCTGGAAACTTGAAGTTTCATTTATTCATAGATTCATGGATTGATAGGTATTGATAACTTGAAACTACTTCAAGCAAATGTTAACTTGAGCAAAGGATTTTTGACAACACCTCATTCACAAATCAAATTGCATTCACATAAAATAAATAATGATTTGAATCTCATTACCATACTTCCGCGAAATGAACGAGTAATTGAAATGAAAACATCTGTAAGTGACGGTGAAATTATAATTCCTTATCAAAAGATACACAACTGCGAAATTCCAGAGTTTGTCGATCGCGAGAAACGGAGAAGCACTAACAACTATATTTAATATAAGTATGGATCAGATTACACTAGATTTCTCTGAAACTATTCTCGTTGAAAAAGTTGATAGAACATGCATACAAAAATTTATCTTCAATAATTTTGATGAGACGTACAAACGTAAACTGGACTTATCTAATATTAGAACTGAACATTTGAATGTGAAGAAAAATTAATGATAGAAAATGGTAGACAATATTTTTCTCAATGACTATACGAATGACCACTTAGAGAAAATCAAATCACTCTATACGAAAATAAACAGAAAAATAATGAATCGAAAAGAAATGGTAATTTCATAATCTAATGAAACCCGCGATAACCCGAAAATAATCAAATCTAATTTTAAAACCTACGTGAGAAAACACTTGAGACAAAAACACGCTAACAAATTTGAAAAACCGAACACTATCACAAAAGTAGACGAAACTATGAAGACAGTTTTCACAAAAAATAATAAAAAGTACACATGTACAATTTAAAAACACCAAGAAAGTAGTGCTATGATTTCAATAAATAGTCAATTTCATTTCTTTCCAGAATACTTTTTGTATTAGGACTTCAAGACAGAATAACACTGAAAAACTTGGAAAACAATCCTGATATAATATCTTTAAAATTGGGCTTTAAAATACGCTGATCTGAATTCATTCATAACTGAAATCGAAAAACTGAACGACCAATACGGACAAACTTCAAAAGCAGAAAACTATATCAAAATTTTAACATTGACAAAAAACAAGACTGAATCCAAATCGCAAGAAATAATCATGAATACCAGAAGGGGATTGATTGATGGTATTGGTTCGATATTTGAATGAATTACACGTAAACTCGATGCAGAAGACGGGGAGCGGTACGAAAAACTTATTAGGGAACTTCAAAACAATTAAAAAGTATGGGCTTCCAGTGTTGTGAAACAAAATTCAGTTTGAATCAATTTGATCAATAAATTCAATCAAACTATCCAACAAATAATTCACAATGAAAAATTTCTTCAAGAAAAAGTAGTTCATATTTCTGCTATATTCCAAACAAAGAGCATATGTTTACGATATACTCAACCAAATAATTGATATGTTCGAAATATTCAACTCTACCTTGAAAATTCCATAGCATTCGCGAAACTCAACATCTTTATGTTCCAATCACATATCCATACATTTTTTAGTACTATTCATCATATTCAATCCCTACATATAGTCAAAGTCAGTTCTAAGCACTCATATTAAAACATTCATTTTTACTGAAGAACTCAGAATATTCCGCAATTAAAAGCGACGATTGCGAAAAAGTCAAGCGACAATTCTATTTCTGCAAGAAAATGCTGATTGGAGAAATTTCTGGAAATATCTGTGAGCTGCAACTCTTGAAGATGGAAGACACTTCCACATGTAGACAATTCGATGTTGGGATTACCAACCATAGCCAATTAGCTAACCAACTAGACGACTCTACCCAATGGACAGCGATATTTCTAAATAAAACGACAATCCACTAACAATGTAACGAACGAGAGGAAGTTGAAAGAATAATTGGATCCTATTCAATCGACAACCCAGTAGGCTGCAAAATCAAGGCGAATCAAATTGAAATAATCAATGAAGAAAAAATAATCGATACCAATCAAATAATATTGATTTCCGAATTGAACCAAGATTGTAACTCTCCAAGAAGTGTAAATATAAGCTTTCAATTGGACGATGTTGACCTGAAAGAACTCCAAAACCATGATAAATCAGCTAATGGATAACAAAATAACATTCAACAAGGCGGACTGTACCAATCACCGAGTCTGTGGACTTTAGTGATTATATATAGATGGTTTACTTCTTGTACAAAAAAAATGTACTTCGATGTTGCACCAATGAGAAGCCGAGTGAAGAAGAGATCCAACTGCAAGTAATAAATGAAGGAACCGACCTATCCACTGTTCGTTCAACTACCCCGTTGAGCATGATAGTTGAATCTTCGGAGGGATGAATTATCTCGCTACATAGAACAATCCCGCTGATCTAGCAGTACCACCACCACCACCACCACCACTCTGTTCCAAATGCTGACAAGACAGTTTGCACAGGAGCACACATCTTCAAAGCTTCGCATCTAGAGTCAGTCAGATTTCATTCGTCAAAGTAACAACACGTATATATTTATATATTTAGTTTTTCTATAATTTTTTGATTTTCAAGTGTGTAACAATGAAGGTATTTTTAAAAAGCAAGTTCAGTGCCGTCGATAATTAATATATGTTCGCATAAACGTCTGTCGTTTAGGTCGTTTAGCGCTCGCTTCGTAGCAGTTACATCATTTGTTCAAGGTGTACCGGAGTTCATTTCCGAGATATTGCTCGCATTGTAAGATAATGTATAACATATATATCATACAAGTGAGGAGTTGCAATGTGAATGAAAAACACGAGTGTAGTATCTTTCTTTTCTACACATATTTTTTTAAACCGTTGGTATTATACGCTGTTCAACACAATAAACATTTTCATTACATTTTGTATGTATTTTCATTCACATTCTCTGTCACAATATTTTTTTTAAAATGTAAATATAATTCAGATTCACGTTTTTACAACACCGGAAGTTGCGAAACGAAATAAAACGCATTAAAAAAACTTCATTATCATACACTACGAAACGCAAATCAGGAATACTTATCTGAAAATGTTTACCGAAATATTTTGTTTTTGAAATCAACAGATATCCAAGAAGGAATGAAATACCTTCATTTTTTCTCTTCGTGATTTTCCTTGTGTGAGAAATCTTCGCTCTCTTTGAAAATTCTCAATTTTATGTATTTTGAAATAATTTTCACGTTCGTTGTAGTCAATTCAATATTCATCGAATAATCCGTTCATTGATTAAATTCTACGCGAAACAATATACATATACATATACATATATATATATATATATATATATATATATATATATATATATATATATATATATATATATATATATATATATATATATATATATATATATATATGTACTATTTTTTCAGGACTTGCAAGAATTTCTAGATAGTTCTGAAAATGGTTTCATTTACTTCAGCTTGGGAAGTATCATTAAAAGCAAAGAATTGAGCAATAATACACTTCTGAATATAATGAAAGCTTTCGAACAAATTCCATTCAAAGTTGTTTGGAAATTTGAGTCATCTCTTTCCTTGAATGTAATTGAAACAGTGAAATTAGTAAAATGGGCTCCACAACAGGATATTCTGAGTGAGTATTATTGTAAGTTATCAAATGAATGTTGTTTTTCTAATCATATACTCATACTCACAAAATATATTGAAAAGGACCAACAGTTGAATCGTTGCTAGCCGGGGAATACCAACAAACCAGATTCTAATTACGATTTTGATTTTGATAACCATCATATTGAGTTATTTTTTTTCAAATTTCTGTGAAAAAAATATTTTTTTTTTGGAAAATAGATCACTAATATATTGAATATATATATATTATATATATATATATATATATATATATATATATATATATATATATATATATATATAAAAACGATACAGGCAAACGATACAGGCACAAACTAAACGAATGACTAACTAAACGAATTGTAACTTTTCTCAATTAGAATTTGGACGTGAATTGGATCTATCGAAAACATTTTCTCTTCTTTTTCGAAAAGGTAAGTTTTGGCTTTCTACTTCTCCATCTTCATACAAAAATATGTGGGAATATTTCGGAAGTAGGGAGAAAACAATTCATTTCGAAACAAACTTTTTACAAATAGGTGTAGATCAAGCAAAGAAGTAACTTTCAGACACAAACTGGGATGAAAAGCCATCTCTAAACAACTACTTTCATATAAACATTGAATTACAGAAGAAAAAAAACTTATAAACATTGGATTATACGAAAAACATTTTCTCTATTCGGTTCATACTCCAAACATTCGTAATGTAAATGAGTCAGATATCATTCACAGGAATTGTCGCGTCTTCGAATACTTAAAAATAATAAAAATGAAAACAAGAGTGGACTGTAAGAATTGTGGCATAAAGCGAACTCACCGAATTCCTAGCACAAATCCCTGCTTCTGAAAGGGCCCTTTCTTGGAGTGTTCTTTCTTCAGCTTCACTGGGTTGTACAACAAAACGGGAAGTTAAAATGAGTTACCAAACAGTCGAAGATGACACAGAGTCTAGAGCACACACGGCGAAATAAGTAATTAGCAAAATAATAGCGATTCACGTATATGGTTTAGATAGATAAGCATACTTCAATTGAGTTTTGAGCATGCGCCCTCAGAAGTCGCTCCATGCCAACAATAATAACGCAACGCAAGTGTCTCATTCCGAAAAATCGGTTGTTCACCATTGAGGATCACAGTGTTACATGTAACTAAATTTCATCTCTTTCATATTGTGTATCAATCCTGTGACTGGAATCTAATTCTATTCCGTAACGAATATTTAGGGTACAAATTGTTGTTGTTTCGAGAGTTCTACTCTTTCCAGTTATATATATATATATATATATATATATATATATATATATATATATATATATATATATATATATATATATATATATATATATACATATACATATATATACAAATATATATATATATATATATATATATATATATATATATATATATATATATATATATATATACATATATATACATGAGGATTGGCAATCTTTGATAAAGAAATAGGTGGAAAAGATCCAGGCGTTGTTTGTGGATTGGCTTTCAACAATGAACATCGACTAAACTCACTTCATACCTTTCACCTCATACGTGTAAAAAACTTACCAGAATATGATGGCAACGAAACAATATCGATGGTCCGACAAATTGAATATTTGGGAGTATTCATAGACAGTAATTTAAAATGGCAAATCGATATCGCATCCGTCTTGAAAAAACTAAAAGCACACTATCAATATTCAAATATTCAACGAATATTCTGAAAATTGATCAGCTACTACTAGTTGAATCCCACTTGAAGTATATAAAATTAGACTGGGGAGCGGCAAAAAATAATCAAACCAAACATCTAGGAAAAATACAATGAAGCAATACTAGAAATATCTAGAACAAATACAATAAAGCAATAATAGAAATGATTGCTTTATAAATTACTATAAGTATTCTTTCGATAATCTTCCCACGATATTTCATATCTTATATATACAACATTTTTGAATTCTTATTTCTACAACACTATTGTTAACTTTTTTAATGACAACATTATTTTTAATATTCTAAACATTTCATACTTCATATTTCATTTCATATTTTCTTTAATTAACCTGATATGATATCGAGATTCCGGATCTACATGGACAATTTTCACTATAGTCAAGGCCTTTTGGTATTTTGTCTACTTTGACCAGATCCCTGAATAGGCTAATTGAACGCATACGTTAGAATGTCTTCTTTCCATTGTATTCTTTCAATGTACATTTGAGTTAAATGACTATTTTTGATAGTATTATTATTTGCAATTTTTTTACCGATGTATGCGCTGATCAGGCCCTATACCTCGAAGCCCCGACACATTCTGGAGGGCTCGTCAGCATTATCAACCAACGACCACTCCCCACACCGTGGGGTAAGTGATCATTTGGTCCGAGAATAATGTGCCCTGAGCAAGCCCAGTGAGCCAAGAATGACAGCCTTCTGCATCTGCCCGGCTAAGACAGGCCGAAATGATTTCGAGATTCAAGAGTAGAAAGGGCATCATTCCACCAAGGACAACCATAATCAGAACAATCATCTTAACAGAGTGATATGGATAGAGTCTGCGGAGTTTGAAGAGAAAATCTCGATATTTCATCCGTTTTTCTTTTTTTTTCGGACGATATTCGTCTCACCAGGAGCTGAAAACTCTACGACAAATATCGTCTTGCTCTGGTGGTAGAGAAGGACTACATCAAGCTTATTAGCTTGTATGAGCCTGAGGATGGGAAACTAATAGTTCCAATAAATTTGGCACATTTCGTTCCCCACAACGGATTCAATATCCCCCGGAGCGTAGGGCAACACTGGTGTCTCGTCAATACAGAAAGAATGTCGTAGATATAGCACTCTAAGGACCGCGTTATGTCGATGGAGACCGCATATGCTGGTCATGCTAATAGCAAGTGAATTAGGGTTTCGGGCCCCTCGCGGCAGGCCCTGCACCTTGTGTCAGAAACCTCTACACCCATCACGCGACTGCGGTAGACTAAGTTGTTGAAGACACCATCCTGGCAAGCCATGATGATCCCCTCAGTTTTTGACTTCAGTCCGCTTGACCTGAGAAAAACGAACGTCAGGCGCTTTAATAAGCCAATGTCTTCAATGTGATTGAAGAAAACCCCATGTATTGGCTCATCCTTTTGTTTCCGCAGAAGTGAGGTGATCTCTGCTTTTATATGGTCGTTCGGTAGCTAAGCGGTTCGGCGTGGGTGCTTTGTTCACTCACTCCAATTGACTGCCGTGTTGGTCGGTGGTTCAAGCCCTAGTCTGAACGATCGATCTTCACTTGCTACCGTCCAACCCGTGTTAGGAATCACACGTTAAAAGGTAAGACCTCGTTGATCCTTAGCTCGCACAAGTTTCGACTTCTGAGGGTTGTCGTTCGTAGGGATGCGACAGCTGGTTAACGGAAAAACAGATTTTAAACAGACAGACACATATGAGCTTTTTGCTGAACGGGTTTCAACTCGGTGACCTCGTTCAGTGTCGAAAACTAAACCGAGTTCATCAGCTGCTCGGACAGCTGCCCTAAAGAGAAAAACTTCAATTCCTGCTCTCTCATGGTAACTGGCCATACGGGGGATCCTAACTCCTGACGACTTCACCGGCTATATCCAATACCATTCTGTAGACACTCCAAACTCGATAGTCCAAGGCCTCCTTGTTGTCGGGGGAAGTACAATCCTGGAACGGACGATTTGGGGTGCAAACTCCTATAAAGATGCATCATTTTTTGGGTCTTAATGTCGAGTTGATACAGCTCCACCCGAGTCCAGTTCACTACTCCAAACGTGTACAGTAAGATTGTTCTTGCAACTTTGTTCTTCTTCAATAGTTCCGATGACCAGATCTGTCGAAGTTTGTACTGATACTTGCCGAGGAGGAAGAGTTAT
Organism: Leptinotarsa decemlineata; assembly: GCF_025532065.1. Lineage (NCBI taxonomy): Eukaryota > Metazoa > Arthropoda > Insecta > Coleoptera > Chrysomelidae > Leptinotarsa > Leptinotarsa decemlineata. Next base: position 20,543,898 of record NW_027412556.1, on the reverse strand, counting down.
TCACTGCTGTTACCTATTGTGAGTGGCGTTGTTCCACCCTGAGGTAAGTATACGTCTCTCCGGTGTAGGATGCTTCCATCGTGTCCGTAGTCCCCGTATCGTCCTCTTTTGAGATGGACGTTTGCACATATGTCTATCCCGAATTTCATACCTATAGCATGCATGTACTCTTCCACCACCCTCAAGGACTGATGCCTTCTCTCCAGAGGCATACAGTTCAAGATCATACATATAGAACAAATGGCCGACCTTGTGCCACCGGTTTCCGGGAGTGCCACAGTTCTGAGCGCAACGGTTAATGGCAATAGTGAGATGCAGAAGAGAAAGGGACTGAGAGAATCGCCCTGAAATACACCCCTTCTGTGAAAGGGACCGCCCTGATTGGACTCTGGCTTGACAAGATGTTATGGTGAAGCTAGTTTGCCAGGGTGATATCAGTTGTTCAATGCATCTCACTATTTTGTCGGGTACCGCAAGGCATCTGAGCAAATTCAAGATGAGCTCATGCGATATTGTATCAAATGCCTTACGGTTATCGATCCAGACCATAGAGAGGTTGCGCTCATATTGTATAGAGTCCTGGGTTACACATTTATAGATGAGCAGGTTCTCTTTACATGCAGCGACTCCTCTCTTCGACCCTCCGTGCCCATATATCTGTTTGAACACTTGGTCAACTGCGGTGAGTATTCGTATGTATAAGATGCTTGTAAACAACTCATAACACGAAATGGAGTTCTTAAGAATCGACAAATCTCTGAGAACTGTCCGCCCCTCGGCAAACCAATTTGGAATCGGCTGCTCTGGTCAGATAGCGGTGGGATTTTTCCACCAATAAGCGTTCAGCCCATCTGAACCTGGAGCAGCAAAGTTTTTGGAATCCACGAGAGCTCTTCGAACGTCATCCGGGGTTATCGGCCTGCGCAGTTCATTGAGCTCAGGCTGTTGAAGTTCTCTGTTGAAAGCTTCGAACTGCGTTAGGGCTGGAGTGTCTAAGTTTAATGGCTGCGGGTGTTCATAGATATCCTTCCAGAAGGATTCCACCTGATCAGCGGTCGGCGGATTATCCACAACACGTGGAGGCTCTTGGAATAAGCGAGAAGGTTTCTCGCGAAACCTAAGGTTTTCCGAGATACTTCTCGCTCGCTCCACTAGTCACTTCTTAGCAGTCACTAGCATTCATATCCTATCAAGGCAGTGCTGTTCAGTGGTCAGCAGTAAGCTTCGAGTCAAAGTGTGATGGATACATCGTAGTTTGGCGACTATTCGCCGCACTGCGGGCGTGGAAGACGTTTTGGCCGCCTTGTAATACATCACACATTGGATTCGAGACGCGTATTGTCTCGCCGTGATCTTAGCCTCCATCTGTGTACACGGCCGTTCAATTTTTCGAATCGCAAGGCCGAGATCTCGTCCTTTTGACTCGGAAAGCGACTGGACAACGCTATACATGGCGGTGTTGATTTTTCAGATGTCAGCTTCTTCTTTTAAAACACTATGAACCTCCGCATCCAAACAAGCCAGTTCTTGTGGATTCAGGGGCTAATTCTGTAGAGCACCCTGCGTGTTAGGATGGACTCCATTAGTGGTATGATGCGAGTCTCCTCTTCAGCCGTGCCAACGGGTGGTAGAACTGTCACTTCTGCCACTTCGTTAGTAGGCTGGGAAGAAACTATATAGCCCTGCCGCCAAAGATAGGATACGTAATCCCTAAGATTTCGGGCGGAAAATGCGGCATGCTCCGGATGTGTTTCACACCATAAAGAATGCAATCGCGCTATGTACCGTCTTCGCGCGGGCTCACTACTCTCGTAGCAATGCATAAGGCTATTTCTCAGCTCATGCGTCCATTCTAAACGTCCGTTATTATTGTCAGGGTTGTTATCAGTAGGTAAATCAGCGTTATGGGTCGCACCACCTTGCCTCTGACCCCTCCGAGCGGTTCGATTGTGAGGGTACCTTCCTCGATTATTAGGTGTGGGTAAGTGGTGGCGCAACTCACCAAAGGCCAAGGATGTTAGTGGTCATCCCTGCTTGCTATTATTATTATTGATAATATTATTATCATTCACGACTGTGATACTCGAAGAGACAAATCTGATTCATCTCACTGACTCTTCGTGAAATTCATTAATGCAACTGAAGTAAATCATTCAGTAAGCATCATTTTGAGATTTGGATGATCTCTGTATATTTTAAATAATATTTATCAATGATAGCCAATGAATTATTCTTGTGGGAACTATACAGAAAACATTATTTTGAAAAATGAAAAAAGAAAATGTGTCCGTACCTGATTATGTTCATAGTTCCTACTGAAACCTCTGATGTGAAATGAATCTATTGAAAACACTTCCCCAAGACCGAAACAAAAACTACGGTCGCTAACTCCCTAACCAATTTAGCGTCCTCAGGAAATCATCATGACAGTCTCATGAAGACGCTAACTTGGTTAGCGAAACGCGCGTCGAGAGACCGTAATTTTTCTTCTGGTATTGGAATAGTGTTTTCAATAGGTACCTAATTATGTTGTTTCAACGTTTGCAGCCAAGCGTTTTTGAATTAAATGAACGTATATTTCTCCATTTGCCATAAAAACTCAAAATTGATAAAATCCTCAGAAAAAGGAGCTATTTCTAGACGATTGTTAACACTTTTTTGTTTTTGATATTTTATATTTATTGATTTTTCATATAACAGTCTGTTATAAACCCAAAGTACATCAAAGACATTGATGCATCTACAAAAAATAATGTCATTCGAATAATATAATGTTTCCCATCATAAAGTGTACTGTTCAATATGAAAGTAGGATAATAAGGAATCAATTCTGATATTAATTTGATAATCCACTATGATTTGATATCAAGGTGTACCTATAAACATCGGAAGTATGAATTTGACGAATAGTTTCACAACCAGAATTTAATTTCTGATGACGACTATACTGAAATAATTTTGATAATGCAATGACTTTCATGAAATTCAACGTGATACCGGTTTTCAATAGAACTGAACTCTCTTCCCTTTTTCCTCAGGACATCCAAACATAAAAGCATTCATCACTCAATGCGGAATACATTCGATAGAAGAGGCAGTCTTAGCACAAGTTCCTATAATAGCTATGCCGTTCTTCGGAGATCAGCTGAAAAATGCTCGAATCGTAGAGAATAAAAATATTGGGAAACAAATTTATCATAAACCGGCTTTGAGCTATAAGGATTTGAGAGATGCCATCATGGAAGTTACACATAATGAGAAGTAAGTTACATCAAGACAATTCCTGTTCATAAATATTCTTCCCAATGAAATAAACGAGATAGCAGAGAAACAGTTACAGAAAGACTTTCTTGTTCAGAATTCTCTCAATGGTGAATAATACACAATGGCGGATTAACAAATCTTTAATGTATACAGTTTTTGCCGCCTTTGCCTCTACAATTGTGATGTCTTAATTTTCACAATCCAACAATTTCGTTGAAACTACATGTAAAATAATTTTTGGGTATATTTTTGAGCTAATTGAAGCTCAATTATGTACTATCGTACAATAATATTCATTTGGTAAATGTGAATAAATGATCCTTATTGCCCGTTAAAACAGTTGAAAATAGTCAACTCAGTCAAGTTATTAAAGTTCATTACAATATCTTTTTGTGCAATTTTTTATCGGCAAAATCATCGATGATATCGTCGTGGGAAATCTTGTTCATTAATTCTGACTCATTACATAAAAGAGCTGAAGCGTTTAATTTTTCTTGGGTCAGAGTCTGTCTCTAAATTAAGCCTTATGGTCTAATTCATATCGCTTATATACATAAGGCACTACGAAAGGATATATCCAATTTTGGATAAACGTTCAACAAACGCTGTTTCCGCAAAAACGGAAATTGACTCTCTGATGATATAGAATCTGGTTTCACCAAAATGTTTTGCGAAAATATGTGGCATCGAAAATGTATACATTCTTGAACTCACTGAGTCTCTGAATCGATAGGTTTATTTCGTTCAGAAATGAAAATTTCCCACAATTTTGCCCTTTTCACTCATACAAAGTGTCGACTGAGGGTGCATATTGGGCGAATATTTGTTGCGGTGAAATAGGTGTTTCTGAAATATGGAAGTTTGCTACTCTCTGATTGTGCAATAAAAAGTGAGAGAGGCAAAATCTGTTGCAGAATTTTATCTATGAAGCATCAGAAAACCTTCATGCTAACATCTTTTTGATTTCCATGATGTAGCAAACAGAAATCGGTTCTCAAGTTTGCCGACCCAAAAATATGCCGCCTATTGGTTAATCCATTCTATCAATTGAAAATCAATAAATCGATACTTTTTCGGTTTCGAGTGCATTTATTATTTCATCATATTTGTACGTACAAATATAAAACAGGTCTCGAATAATGCGAATAATTTGTCTTCATTCTTCAGAGCACAATTGTTTTTTTTCAAACGAATGGGTGAAACTGGTAAAAATTCGAAAATTCACTCCACCTTGGAGTTGGAAGAAAATCTCCAAATCCCATTTCTTGATGGTTTATTCATCAAGGAAAGTAATCAAATAGATCATAAGGTGTACAGGAATAAAACACACACAGATCGATACCTACATAATGGATCCAACCATCATCAAAAACAGAAACGACCCGTAATCAAACCCTAGCGATGGAGCTTTGAGAATACGTGAAGAAAGGTACGTCGACGATGAAATAAAATACCTAACAACTGTGTTACAAGCGAACGGCTAGGACAGAAAAGACATAATCCGCGCTACGCATCCAAGGGAGAAGAAGAGGAACACCAGTGAAGAGCAACCCCGAAGCACGGTCTATCTGATACATAGAAGGTGTCATCAACCGAATCAGACAAATTCCAAATTAACATCGTCTTCAAATCAACGAATAAAAGATCGGAGTACCTGAGATCAGCCAAAGACAGCAGAAATCCACTCAAATCAGCGCGAGTTTACAGGATTCCATGTAACTGTGGTGAAGTTTATATCGGTCTGACAGAAAGGAGCATTGGTACCCGCCAAGTCGAGCACAAGCGGAGTTGCCGATTGGGAAAGACCAAGAAGTCCGCAGTCGTTTAAAATGTATTCTCCGATGGGAACACAGGATCCTTTTCGAATTTACTGAGAGACTAGCAACGTCCAATCAACATTCAGCAAGAATGACATAGCCATAGAAATACACAAACACCAAGAGAACTTCAACAGGAAGTAAAAAAGAGCATATCCACCAACGATCTGACACACATCATTGAAAGGCACCAAAACGAAGTCTTATCACACAAATCGCGCGGGAATTACGCGCGTACCAGCCATTACCAAAATTGTGCGGAAAATCAACACTATCAAAGACATGACAGAAATGAGACCTTCAGTTTCAGTTGATATTACAAGAAGAGTACTTCGACCATGCCACTGAAGATGACTGCAGTTGAAACGTTTGGAGATTGTAATCAAAGAATACCACGGCAAAACCCAGAAATATATACTTTGTCGAGTGTTGGTTGACAAATGGTCTCATTTCAGTATCCATCAGTTTTTATTTCAGTATGTAGCAGAAAACAACGAAAAATTGATGAGTATAATAACTGGGTTGAAAATTTAGACTCAACTTCTCGAAGTTGTGAATAAATTCAACAGCACACATTAGGTTACATGTGACAGATGATTATGCAAACTCTCTACACAGATCGCACTGCTGATCACCGTTGATACGGTTCCAGTTTCAGAAAAGTTTTTGTGGTTTCGTAACAATGGTGGCACATCAAAAATATCAGTCGAATAATTTCTCGAAAAAGTGAATGAACAAACAAAAACAACTTATCCGAAATTCTCTCAACCTCATGTGATATATAATTCAGGTTGGACATTGGAATTGCAGAACAGTAGATATTTCAGTGGCGCACTGCCAAATACTCTCGACAAGAAAAATAGCGAGAAGTAAATACAGTTCATTCCATTTGAAACGAGCCACCCGGAATAACTTGTGGTACAATGATTTTCAGAAAAAAATAAAAAAATACGTCAACAATAGTATACATGGGGACACATTTTGACATACTCAGTTTTGATGTTACTTCTCCTATCGCATCCCATGAGCATGTCACCGTTTTTTTCAAATGGATAACCCTGAGCCACTCTGGATAACTTTTGAAACAATGATATGCAGGAAAAATGAAAAAACTGGTCAACAATCTTACAGAAGGCCACATTTTGAAATATTCGTTCTAGAGCCAAATATGGAAGCAATAAATCAGAAAAGGAGATTTTTTATTGATTCTTGAATCAAAATCTGATGACAGGACAATAAGAAGAAAAACTTTTCTATAGTAAATGTTTAAAAACGTTTCCACCAACTTCCGTACAATGGTACAAACGAGCTTTCATTGCCGCCCTCACATGGTTGAAAATCTCGGGAGTTATTTCTCTGCAATGCCTCATGATGTTCTCTCTCAAATCTTCTGGTGTTATCGAATTTATCTCATACACTTCAGACTTCATCCAGCGACCAGGAAAATCGTCGCACAGGATCTGCATGATGAGGAAGTGCACCATCCTGCTGAAAAACTATTTCGTTTTCGAATAAATTTATATTCTCCTCAATTGCCCTATTGATGCACAGTATTATTCGATTCTCCAACATATCTGAATATTTATCGTCATGTGATCACCTAAAATTCCTGCCCAAAAATTCAGTTTTTGAGGTCGTTGGGTATGAACTTGACGGTATAAATGAGGATTCGTATTCACCTCTCCATTCATACTAAACGTACCTTCATCCGAAAAAAAAAATGTATACAAAAATTATGATGCAAGTTGATCCGTTCAGTGAGACTTTTACAAAACTTGATTCGTCTATCGAAATCATCTTTGTTCAATACATGAACTAGTCTAATCTTATAAGGATGAAATTTGTACTTATGAAGCATCCTGAAAACATTTGTACGACTGATTCCTAGTAAGAGATTGCGAATTTTCCATTAGTCCAACGTGCCCTAAAACTGCAGTACAAATAGCTTCATCGTTGAAAACTCCTGAACGGCTATGCTTTTTATTGCTAACAGATCCAGTTTCCATACATTTCATCGATAATTCCAAAACGTATTTGAGTCGGACACTTCTTCCTGGATGACTATCATTGAACATCAGACAGCATTTCTAGCACTATTTCCATTCTGGTAGTATAAACTCACTATTTCAATCCGTTCTCGAAGCGTATGAACCATTGATTCTCAAGAATTCACAAAAACAGAAACACCAATTGTAACTTCACCTGGTAGGTAATCGTTATTGTAGAATCAGACAAATACAAAATGGAGAGAATATCGAATTCAAACTCAACTAGGCAAAATTAGACTTTCTTGAAGAATACTTCACAAAAACACCTATGAAACCTAGGAAACAGATTGTACAGAAGTTCATTCATGGTGGCTCGTTTTCAACCCAAATAATATTCAGCTTCCAAACTATGAGCTTTAGACTTTGTTAAAATCTGTTCAGCATGGAACACCTGATAATGCAAAACAATTGATCCATTAAAAAAATAGTGACACGCTCTGGGTGTGCGATGGGGAAACTAAGATCAAATGTGAATATGTCCAAATGTGTCCCTCTGTATACTATGGTTGACGTGTTTTTTTTTTGTTTTCTGCAAATCATTGTACCAAAAGTTATTCAGGGTGGCTCGTTTCAAATGGAATGCACTGTATTTTGAATGTCACAGAATTTTCTTTCCACCCAATTTCCCTAGGCAGGGAAATGTATTTAATTATCACAATACTCAGTTCTGCTTGTGAATTGAATTTGTATTTTATAATCAACTCAACAACTATATTTGGAGTATACCCATTTTCTATAGTTATGTCTCTGATAAAAGTTTTATCCATTTCTTTTTATAACTCAGATTCTTTTTAAAATATGATAAGTTGTGTAGCATGTGAAACAGCGGAGAATATTTTGTAAATACATATGAATAATTCAATCACATTGCAGGTATAAATCGTCCATTAGAAAGCTTGCCAGTCTTCTTGGTGATGAACCAATGAGTGGTTTGGAAAAGGCTGTATGGTGGACTGAATACGTTATAAGGAATAGAGGAGCCAAAGAGCTACGAAACCCCGCTTCAGACATACCGCTCTACCAGTTTTACTTGTTGGATATTTTGGGATTTATATTCTTCACTTCATTCTTATTCTGCTACATTATAAATAAGTTGTTCTCCAAGTTTCAGCAATATTTCATGCGGAGATGGAAAAACTGGAATGATCCGAAGTTGAAAACTCATTAGCACTTACGTTTCTCTAGGGATTGTACGTTAGAAATAAATTTAAAATATACTAAAAAACTCACTTTTGAGATTACTCACAACTAAAAATTATAAAGGCAGCTCAACGAAAATAATTTCAATTAGGTGACGAACGGCTGCCTTACTTTATTTAATGAACAACTTCTATTGTTTCAATATGTCTTTTGACTTGTCTCAAAATAAATTTGAGCTATCACAGTTTGGGTCGAGAGTTTTTTAGTGAATTTCAAGTTTTGAAAACGGAAAAGGATTGTTTCTCGAAACGTTAACCACTCAAGAAAACTAATTATTAATATTAATTTTTCTCAATTGAGATTTTCAGTCAAAATTTATGAATTTATGATTACTGACTGATTGGACTTTTCAGTAATTTATATTATGCTGTAACTTTTCGGGGTGAACTTTTCATTCCGTCCTTCATCACGCTCCAGCAGATTCTCTATTGATTCAGCTTTTATTTTTTCAGATTGTGTAATTTCCTATTTTTAATTCAAAATGAGTGACAAAAAATTGGCTTTCATATAAAAAGTTGAATGAAATCTCAAATATTATTGGCTAACCAAAGTTATTTTTTGAATGGAACACCCAGCCGTCTTTCGATTCCATTTTTTCAGCTCTATAAGGAATTTCTATTTTCGAATTTCCATTTCGACATTGCCAAGTTATGCCAGAAAAACCTATTTTGCAGAAAATATTTTTTTTAATTCACCACCCGCAAGTCTACAGCAATTAAGTGTTTTTTTTTTAGGAAAAGTTAGTCAGCATCACCATGATAATTTAGAGAATCTCAACTTTTGGAAACATGTTTCAACATTTTACAGTTCGATTTTTATGAAAAGTTGGTTCATTAAAAAACAACACGAAACCGAAAAAATCATTTTCCTGATTGATCTTTTCCAAGCCCCATCGGCAAAATTGGAAACGTTTCTCAAAATATTTTCCTCTCAACTCTTGCATCAATTGCATGTAGTAACGATGAAATTTACTGACTCGTATCATTCGAGACACGCTGGTTTGAGAAAATCCTAATTCTCTGCTCAGGTCTCGGGTACTTACATGGGGATTTTCAACAGGGTGAAGAGCAATTTGAAATGTATTCTCTTCATTTGTTACAGAATAGACACGTTCGATCTTCTCGTGATTGACAACTAGTTCCTTCATATCTTGTTTTTTAGAGCCTGAAATGCCCTTCCATCTGGTTGTCTTCTTTCGGGGAACTTCTCTTTGCATATCCTAGAAGCAAGGAGGCAGTTTCCGCCACTTTTCCCCAAAGCATACACCATTTGCACCATATCTTCCAATACATAATTCACGATAAAAATGATTCAATCTACACGCAAAAGAAACTTCAACACATGACGTTATTGACAAATTCCGAGATTAATTTTTTTATGTCGGTCATGGCTAACTGGGTTTTTGAAGAGAAAAGCAGTATAAATATTTTATATTTGAGAAAGTTGAATTATATCTGGTTGAAAATGAATGAAACCTGACCGGTATTACCGAGCACCGTATATATTGTTTCTGAAAGTTGAGATTCTGGAAATTATCAAAGTGATGTCGACTATCTAGTTCCAAAAAAAAACCACTCAATTGCTTTAGATATGCGGGTGGTGAATTAAAATAATATTGTCTGCAAAATAGGTTTTTCTGGCGGCGATGCCGCAATGGAAATTCGTTGATAAAAATTCCTTAGAGAGCTGAAAAAATATGGAATAGCATGACGTATTCATATACTGGGTGTTCTGAAAACAAAATATAACTTTAGTTGGCCACGCCACGTCTGAATCACCCAGTTGTTTCTTCTGATAGCAATGGACCGAGGGAATCTTGTTGACTCACCCTGTACATATACGTAGATACAATTCATATAATATTATCGAAGATTGGTAGCCTGATGATTTTTCACCTACTGTTGGTATATGGTATCCATCAGAAAGTGTTTCGATTCCGGATAGATTACCACGTTCATCAATGGTACGAGCAATCCAATTTTTTGATGCGTGTCTGTAACATTAATATATGCTCCATCCATATAAATAATAGTTAGCAAATAGGCTGGTGTTCCATCAATATTTTCCTGTTATTTCTCACGTTTCTCCTTCTAAATCCAAGTTTATGATTTTTTTCTCGCAAAAACTGCATAAGAAATCATTCTTTTTTTTATATGGAAATTGATTACGCATCTGCGTAAAATTGACAAATCAGCATCATCCATCACAGTTTCAAAATGTTTGATACATATTTTTTTATTTGGGATTGAGAATGTTGTTTTCACCTTTCTATTTGTTTCATCTCTGATTTGATTTTTGGTATAGTTCGCCCGCAAATCCCCGTGGCCTCCGCAACTCGTTTTCAAGCCTGCAAAGTTGAAATACAATATTGTTGAAATTTCACTTATTGATTTTTGAATTCGCAAGAGAAATGCTTATTCCATCTGCCATTGTTTCCGCTCGCATAAATCTTAATAAGTTGTTCAAAATTCAAAATTTACCTGCTTTTACACTGAGAACTCTGTTTTCCAGTTTACTGTTCGAAAGCATTTTCATAGACAACAAATAACTCATAGTTCACTACATAGAATATTTTGTCCACTCACATTTTTGAAGAGAGAAATATTGACTTCTATGTGAATTGAAACTACTCAGTGTTAAATGAGGTAACAAACAAATAATTATTGAAGATTTAATTCATGAAAACTGTATTCTTTTTTTTTTAGTGGCGGAAGAGGATGTTAAATAATTCTCCCAAATTAATATTTTCGAAGTTGTATGATCCATTTACCATGACGAAATAGGATTTTTTGAAATCTACTTTCAACTATTTTCAACATGTTTGATTCACGGTGTCTATTTTACAGATATTGAATTCGGCTAGGAAATCGAAGATTTTGCACACAAAATGAAACTGAAATTATTACTTGTAAAATTTAAACTGCAATAAAACTAGTCCAATTTGCCACATATTTGCCCATTCTTCTTACCTAAGATGACATATCAACTGGCTTATAAGGTAATCAAATGGAAATATGAATTGATGGATGTAGCCGTTACTACGTGGTAGGAAATCACAATGAAGAAAAAATTTGGTAAAAAGTAGTAAAAAACATAGAAAGTTTCATTTCTCTTTTCTTAATTGCAAATATCGTTGAAATTTTAGGATACCAGTTTTCTTATGGTGATGAATAACTAACTTTCCTCTCAGATGAGTGAATTCAATAGAAAGTCATCATTTATCTTATTCATAAAATTGGAAATTTTCTATTGTTAAGTATACATGGAGGGAGTGAATAATGTGACTTTTTTCTTGAACTCTAGTGCGCATCATCATGTGCCAGAGTCGAGAAATAACTTCACCAGCTTTATGAGTAAAAATATTCAAAGTTGAAAGTAGTACATTATATCAGATATTTCTGCTATTATATTCCAAGACTTTGATGAGAGTGAAATTTGTTGATTTTTCAGCCCTCGTTCAACAGTGTGGTGAATAACTAATTACTCACTGAAGAAAATAGAATTGAAATTTCCTGTTTTCTACCACTTTTATTTGTAACTAACGTTACCGGAACTTCGTCCTACAAGGAAGTTTTCAAACTTATACATCAAACTTTAATGTAATAATAATAGAGGACGAAATTGCAGTAACGCTAGTTACAAGTAAAAGTGGTAAAAAACAGAAAGATTCAATTATCTTTTCTTCATTATGATTTCCTACCACGAAGTAACGGCTACATCCATCAGTTTAATTACTCACTGCCCGGCCCTGCCTAATATTGCTCAGTATCATCACTCCATTCAATCATTACAAATTGAAAAAAAGACTCAAGGCTCACCTAACTTTCCAGTCTCTTGTCCATTCCCGACTTGGCAATACACGGTTGCATAAACTAATTTTTTTGCTCTTGTCACTACAGTATCATTGTTAACTTACGTTTTTCATCTTGTCATCACAGTATCACTGTTAACTTGTTCTTGAGGTTATTGTTCAATTATTGCTATTTCCAGGTTGTGTTGAAAAACAGCCTAGGCTGATAATCCGCCTCGTCACCTTCATACTGGAAGTTGTTTCCTTTTTTCTTTTTTGTCTGTTTCTATTGTATGTTTATGGTAAATAAAGACATATTTTTTTTAGCGAAATATGCACTGGTCAGGTCCTATCCCCCGAACTCTCAATACGTTCGAGAGGGCGCGCCAGCATTATCAACCAATGACCACTCCCCACACCATGAGGAAAGTGATCATTGGGTCCAAAAAGAATGTGCCCTGAGCAAGCGCAGTGAGCCAAGAATGACAGCCTTCTGCAAATGTCCGGATAAGATTTCTGCCCCAGTGCGGCAGGCCGGTATGATTTCAAGATTCGAGAGTAGAGAGGGTATCATTCCACCAATGACTCCAATAATCAGAACAACCGTCTTAAGGTAGTGGTCTGGATAGAGTCTGCGGAGTTCGAAGAGAAAATAAATCTCGATATTTCATCCGTTTTTCCTCCTGTTACCTTATGCAAGGTTACCTTATGCAAAATTGTATGCTTTCAGTAGTTCTTTGCTTTCCGCTGATATTTCACAACTTCATATTAATTATAGCTGCAACTCAGTTTCACGTCCTTGACAAGATAGAAATGAACTATAGTGTCAGAGTGACGGCCCCTTTTTGAAAAAAAACATATATATCTGATGAAAAGTAATGAACTATAGTGTCAGGGTGATAGCCCCTCAAAAAAATATATATCTAATAAATAGACCAAAATAGGAGTATATTTCTCATGTGTTCAAACACTTATCTGAAGCCGTATGGACTTGTGGTCCCAACGGGGAGTCTGGAACAGAAATAGCTGGATCGTGGAACCTCCAACAAATCGTGCAGGGGTAGGATCTTGGATCGTCAGTCTCCCAAATAAAGCTTGTACTGAAGACAGCACGCACGACTTTCAGAAAAGTATCCCTGCCCTCCAACTAAACCTCGGCACTTGGACTCAGTTTCTCAAAAAGGGATATGGTCCTCCAAAAGAGCTTCCGAAACAAATCCGGCCTCCAAACGATGTATTTCGGACCTGAACCTTTGCTCAAAGGTTCCTCTCTAATAAACCAGGGGTGGTAAAACGATGAAAAAGGTATGTCAGAAGCTGTGATCCCCTGATTGGGTACTGAGTGAACAATTTGCCCAAAATTCCGAAACAATCAAACGACGTCTTCACATTCCACAACGCCTCACTCAGACTTTAACGCAGCAATACATCCAGATAATTCCCAACATAGGATGGTTTAAGAAACCTGCAGAGATCTTTGGATATTAAATATTGCGTAACGACTTCAGTCGTTCACTGTGACGATTCTTCTTCAACCTTCTCTCACCACCTCTCTCGAAAGAATGTTCCCGAACCGGAAACCTCCCACTTTCGAAGTCCATTTCGTGACACTTTGAGTAGTGTTACCAACGGATTTCTTTCGTATTACTCATAGAGGTGCGTTTTCTTTACGAATACCAAAACTCACTTGAACCCAAATAACAAAAATTTCGACTATATCCTAACGCAGCAAATGAAGCAACACCCTTACAATACTACCACAGTCTAAACACTATCTAACTCCGATCATAACCAAAATTTTTCAAAAAACCCATCAGTTTGTATCCCTGTGGGCAAACCACCTTTATACGGAACGCACTTTCCAATATCGACTTAATGCAATTCAGATGGATGGTGGGGAACATATTGGGGCGAGCAGGACAGGACTTGGTAGTGACCGCAATTTGTGCACGAACCTTTTTGACTCGTCACACCACTCACCACACCATGGGGTAAGTGATCATTGGGTCCGAAAATCATGTGCCCTGAGCAAGCGCAGTGAACCAAGAATGACAGCTTTCTCCATCTATGCGGCTAAGATATCTACCTGAGTGCGGTAAGCCGGTATGATTTTAAGATTCTAGAGTAGGGAGGCATTATTTCACCAAGGACTTCTATAATTAGAACAACCATCTTGACAGAGTAGTCTGGATAGAGTCTGAGGCGTTCGAAGAGAAAATCTCGATATTTTATCCGTTTTCCTCCTCTTTCTTTCAGGTGAGCTTTTTGCTGAACGGGTTCCAACTCGGTGACAGAGTTGTGGTCACCTCGTTCAGTGTTAAAAACTAAACCGAGTTCATCAGCTGCTCGGACAGCTGCCCTAAAGAAAAATGCTCCAATTCCTACTCTATCATGGTCACGGACATGAGAATCTGATCTCCTGACGACTTCACAGGCTATATCCATTACCACTCTATCATGTAGACAATCCAAACTCAAAAGTCCACGGCGTCCCTGTTGCCGGGGGAAGTACAACCGTGGAACAAACGATTTGGGATGCAAACTCCTATAGATATGCATCATTTTTCGGGTCTTCACGTCGAGTTGATACAACTCGTCTCGAGTCCATTTCACTACTCCAAACGAGTAGTGTAAGATTGGAACGGCAAGCATGTTTGTTGCAGCAACTTTGTTCTTCCCAGACGTTTCCGATGACCTGATCTGTTGAAGGTTGTGCTGATAAGGTAGGCGTAACCTCTTCCTGACCTCCGCTTAGCGAGCTAATATTATCAGGTTACTGCGAAAATAATAAATCGCTATTTTGTAACATCCACCATATTGGATCGACAATGGCTACATACTTATTTCGAATCCAAAGTACTTCTGGGAGGATTAGTTATTCGTGTCATTGATGAATTGATTTTTAAAATCACTTTCACATTGTTTGTCTCAAAGTTATATTTGAATTTCATAAAATTTTCTGTATTTTCTGTAAGAAAGAAATAGAGAGAGATCAATTTCTGGGAGAGAAAAATGTTGGATTTCTACTTCTTTCACAATAAACTTTTCACAAAGATGTTCAGACTATGCAAAGAAGAAAAACTGGAAGAAAATACTCTTCCAAAACAACTACTTTTTTATGAATATTGAATTATATAAATATATTGTTTGTTGGGACAATCATGAAATACAAATCAATTCAAAGAACTAAGATTATAAAAAAAAGGAAAGAAGAAAAAAAAAATCACATCAAAGGTGCTGCTTCGTTCCCTCCTGTTCATAAAAGAGGACATATGCCTCATTGCTCACAAGTGATTTTGGCGAAATTGGGAACACGTGTGAATCGTTGTATTCATGCCACGTGCCACTATTGTAATTTTTTTTTATTGAATTTGAATGCTAATAATACTTGTTTGTTATTCCCTGTAAAGTTTATTTTCTTAACTCATTTTCGTGACTTTATATTTTCCAATTCGGTAGGGCCATCTGGAAACGACTAACTGTCCTTCCAAATCGTTGATAGCAATTGACCGTACCCTCATTAGGTACGTTCTAGGTTTCCTGCTTTTAATCATATGTGACACCTAGGTGTGGGTGATCGCACTCGCAGGAAAATAGTACTGCAGGAATCGTGAATGAATGATATTCATTTCGCGAAGTTTTCTTAGGAGAGTGTTGTAATTCGATGGAACTGTGAGAGGGAGGCGAAAATCATCTATTTTTGGAGTGTGTTTCAAAATGAACGACAGGCAGGTCTAACGGTTGAGGGAGTGCAACAATTTTTATTGTTACCCACGTTGGGGATTCTACTTCTGATATCAAAATAGTGATTGGTAAGCCACACCAAAACGTGTTTTTCTATTCGTAACCTTCATTCGTTTTCTCTTTTTTCATCCAGTTCAATTTCAATTGCTGCTACTATAAAAAAAACTACAAAGGTGGAAAAATTCCAGTTACACCTATTGGGACGGATTTCTCAAAGTGTTCACATCACTAGAAGGGAAGTTGAGAATTTTCTCCATTCTTTTTAAACGATCCATTGTAAGTTGAAGGTGTTATTTGGGACAAAAAAAATAATAAACCAACGCCCAGGAATTTTGCTGGTCTACTTTTTTTTCCTCTTTGGAAGAAACAAAAAAAACCCTTCTGAGAAGGTAAGAATAGTTTTTTTCCCAGTTCCACATATGAAATAAAAATTATCAAGTTTCTATTTTCAATTTTCTATTAATAGAAAAAAATAATAAAGTTTTTTTTTATTTTTGCTAATTGAATTATACCAAGTAAATGTTTTCAGAATTTAGTTGACCTTGAAATTTCTACAGTACGAATCAAATACACATTTTTGTTCAAACTTCTTGAGTTAGCTCTACATGATTTATATAGTGAACATTTGATTATTTATAATATAAAGTTGTGGGTATTCGATTTTTTTTGAGATTCAGCTAAGTGTACAATTTAATTTATTGATTTTTATTATAAATTTTACTCAATAATGACTTGTATGATTCGCTAAATAATATCTACAAAATATTTTTCGATATTTGATCAAGTTGCATATGGGGTGATACAGATATTTCTTGTTGTTTTTGATTTAATTATTATTGGGAAACATTTTGGGGATTTCATATTTGAATTCACTTACAGGGTGGGAATTCAATATAAGGAAAATATGTTAATATTTTTCGTTCTTACTTGCGTTCGATTTTTTTTCAAACAATCACTGGTTTTATAATTGAATAATTTGTTCTTGTTTTGTTAACACAGAAGGGATTTTAAGAAAGTATGTAAGAAGAACAAGGATAATATTTTTTTCTCAGTTTGGAATAGGGCACTTTAGGGGTTTATTGAGTAAATCATACAGAGTGATTTATATAGGGCAATTTTTAGGTTTTACACAAGGAATAAGGAACTCTCAATTAATTATAATTTTAATTATAATTTGTTTACGTTAAGAGGGTTATATTGAAACGGGACTCAGTATTTTGACTAGTTCTCTGAAAATTCAAAAAGGGAGTCAGTTCCTGATCATCTTTTTTTCTTTTTAAGGGTTTTTTTTTGGTTGGCTTGGGATTTGATCTACACGATTTGATATAACCTTGAGCCATACCTACCGGAAACGGAGTCAGCGTCTTATGCCCCAGCACGCAAGTACCTAGATAAGAGGGTTGAGAATTTTTTTTTGTGATCTAGTGATATACTTATTAAGATCCATTTATCAACTATACCACTAATTATTTCATTGAAAGCGGAAATTACGTATTTATCATTATTTTATTTTTCCTGCGCCTGAGTTTAAGCTTAAGCTTTGGGTTAGAGTGGGGTTTGATTCCATGGTTATTCAATCGACAATTTCCGCTACATATCCAAAATATATTTTTTAATGATTATTTTGTTTAGGACCTGGTGATTAAATAGGCCTTATTGTTATTATTTTTATATCCGTTGTTCACTAGGTGAATATTTTTTTTATACTATAAGAATACAATATATTCTGCAGTGTCATCAGCTTTTTTTATAAATATATATATAAGATTCTACCTTTCATGATTTGTCGGGACTTATAACCATCTTTTATTCTGGGCAATCAAATCATGTGGCGCCCTTGAACACCTGTTATGGACCACCCCGCCACTGTGCTAGTGGCATTTGTCCAGAATAATAATAATATACTGACATAGGGGAAGATTTTTTTTTGTTTCTGTCATTTTTTTTTTTTGTTATTTATTTGTGAACTTATCTTGAAGTGTAATATTGAATTATACTAATGAAGAAATGCTTTCGGAACAATTACTTTCATATGTACATTGAATTAAACAAACACTATTTTTTTCTTTTCAATTTGTCGTCCAAATATCCGTTAGACACTTGCCATATTGCTCATTCGATTTAATCTCAGCTATAGGAATCTTGTTCGAATCGAAAGGGATGTTTCTGACATCTTCTACCTAATTTCAATTTCAATTTCAAATGAGTTTGCTAGAAAGGGAAGAAACTTTCATGTGGTTATAACTGAGAAAGTCAATAAAATCAATACCAACTAGTCTCCTGTTGAAACTATTACCAAATTGACGTTTAGAATAGAATGTCATTTATATATCGATGAAATCTAAATATTTGGTAAATCATTTTTCATCTGAGTCACATTGCAAACTGGAAATGATAGATTTGTGGTCAACCATAAACCATTTTCTGAAAAAATAAAATCGAAAATTTGAAAACTTCTTCATTTGAAATTTTGCATTGAAATTAATATGGTGGAGACGGTAGGAGTATAGATGTTTGTTTTTAAAGTTTTTCGTTGCCACAGTTCCGAAACGAGTTTGAGCATATTCATATTCATCTTTCTTTCCACTATTACTTTGTGAATCTGATGGATATTAGGCTTGTAGCTGTTTCTGAAAAAGGAATGAAGTTTCATTACGAATCGACCTCATTTCCATTAATTTCTGAAGTTTGTTCACTTCCAATTCAAATTATACTTATATTCAATATTCTGATATCGCTAGTTTCCAAGAAATTACTTTCTTGAGCATGCCTGCATGAAAATCAATGAGCTCAAGTCACTTTTCAAATGACTTTGCGGGGAACTGTTCCATTTTCAAGATAATAAAAAGATCTTTGAGTCTTGAAAATGATTTATGAAACAAAGTAGGTTATAGTGGGTTATATTTCTTGATCGGACAGTCCACGTGAGTTTGCGTTGATGAACTCATTTTTTTGTTTGATGGAAGGGTGTACTAATTTTTTATTATTTTTTTCAAGCAAGGTAATAAATTGATTTTACCTAATTTTTTATGAAAATAATAGTAACTGATATTTCTTCCTGAATCAGTAGGTTTGACATACCAATCAGTAATTAAGGAATTATCAGTTTTACGGATAACTCTTGTATCAAGAAAAGGATGGGTCTGATTATTACATAAGGTCATAAGGTATTACACGAATGACGTCATCAACGTATTTCTTTAAAAAGAGATTTTCAAAACTCAGTTTGGGAAGTAAGTTTTCAAAAAGATCGTCCATTACATATTGAGCTATAATAGGAGAAATAGTAGCTCCCATTGGTGTACCAAAAATTTGTTTATAGTATTTACCTTCGAAAGAGAAATAACTTGATTCGAAGATGAAATTAATTATTTCAATTAATTTTTTTTAGTTTATTGAACATTTTTTATTTATATCATTCCATCTTTTAATAACACTTTTTCATAGGTATATTGCTGAAAAGTGAAGTCACATCAAGGCAGATCAGAACATAACCTGGAGGTAATGATTTTTCATTTATAAAATTGGAAAAATCGATTCCTTGATATAAAGTTCATTTTCATTCATTTTTCCAATTTTATAAATGAAAAATCATTACCTCCAGATTCCGATTTTCATTTGATAAGAAACATTGAATTATAGAACAACAATAAAATTAATTGGCGTTCCGGGGCGACTCCATTGATTCCAGTGGCGCACATTTGCATTTTCAGCTGCAGGAACATACGAAAAAACCTGCATCACCACATCATCTGAAGATCTTGATCTGTCAATGTCCTCTCTCTCTCATAAAACAGAATGTAGGGTGTCTCCAGAGGTTCCAATAAATTCAATACATCACCAGAACATTTCGTGACACGACTATCGTCAAACTTAAACCAGTCCGTTTCGTCTTTGACCAAGGCGTAATAATGACCAAATTCAACGCCAGAACCACAGTGAACAATGACTGCATGAATATTATGATATAGGTCTGCTAGATTTAAGTGTTCATCTATTTCGAACCTTCGTAAGAGTTTAGTGCTTACGTCAGAGGTTGATTCATGTTTGAAGATCATCAGTGTTATTAGATTGACTGGTGCCTCAGCTACACTTGTTTCTTCATAACAGTCAGTTAGTTTGGCGCATGTTTGGCAATACAGTCGATCAACACCTGTTGAAAGTTCCATTTTCAGATGATTTAACAATAAGCTTTGCACGGACTGGTTATTAGTCATATTAGGAAACGCTAGTTGAAGCTCCAGAAATTCACATACCTCTTGAACATTTACTACAAAGTAAACAATTGAGGATTTTTCCAGCAAGAGAATCACAAACACAAGACGAGATAGACTGTACGGAATCATTCAATCCAGAGCGGTCAGGAGTATTGATTCTGCTATTGTTTTGCTCACGAAGAGTATTCAACAAAAACCCCATGAATTCGAAACAATCCTCTTGTTGTCTTAACGAGTATCAAGTAGACTTCAAAGACTCCACAACAGGAAATCAGTTGTAGGAAAAGTTGATACAGTTTTATGAAACTGCACCTGCATAAACAGGTGTTTGAGTTTGGTGAATGAGTAGAAAACATTCTTGTTCTCGTTCATTATTAAAACCTCGTTCTTGAAATTCTTCGTCATGAACAACACTTGTAAAATGCTATTCATGTAGCAAGTGTTTCCTAAATTATCTAATCCAATTTTCTTCTCAAAGTTTTAGGACAACTCTACACTGATTCGTAAGGAAGAACAAGTTTTACATAATCTGCCTAAGAACCATTTCTCAAGCAGCGATCGATCCTTACGAGTGAAGAAGGGTTTCGTAGAGGGATCGATTCGTCTCTTGCTTCATGAAGCTCTTCTACTGAAAAGGAACCAGAACCATAAGAACTGCAACTCATATTTGGGTGGCAAGAATGACTTAAGTTCATTGACCGCACTGAGAAAGAAGAAGGTCGATCAATCACTTGCGAGTTAACCTTGAAAGGGGATTGATGAATATTCACATATATCGGCTTGTTTCGAAGAGATTTTATTTCCATACTGAAATTAGGGCAATGCATGATCTCATCAGAATTATGCGAATAAGGAATAGTTCCAAGGACCGAAGCAGCATTACCACGTTGAATAACAATACTAATTATTTCTATCAAAAAGAGGTAGAACGGTGATCTTTCGTTGCTTGTTCTATTCTCCTTCTGAGTTCATGAACGAATAACAGAGACTCTGGTCCATAAACACCAAAAGTTTCAACCGCTACTGGATGGGACAGATAGTTGTTACCAAGATTTTGGTATTTCTTTCGTTTCAATTTTTCGTCAGACAATGCAACGGTTCCAGCAGACTTCCAACTTCCGGCTAGATGGGAAGCCACGACCGTGTCAACGCAAGTGGAGTTCCATACCACAGGTTCACCGTATTTTCAAGGTATGAAAGACATACCATCTCGTCGTTTACCATCATCTCGACTGGTACCTAAGGGTTCCAGAATTGCAGGAACATCCGCTGACAACATAGCAGATTATATTCTGATCAGCTTTGATGTGATTTCACTTTTCAGCGGCAATATAACTATGAATCCAGTGGAGAAAAGTGTTATCAAAAGATGGAATGATATAAATAAAAAATGTTTAATAAACCAAAAAAAAATTATTGAAATAATTATTTTCATCTTCAACTCAAGTTATTTCTTTTACGGAGGGAAATACTATAAACACATTTTTGGTACACCAATGGAAGCTACTATTTCTCCTATTATAGCTCAATATGTAATGGACGATCTTTTTGACAACATACTCTCCAAAGTGAGTTTTGAAATTCCCTTTTTAAAGTTGACGATGTCATTCGTGCAATACCGTATGACAAATCCAATGAAATTATTGATGTTTTCAACAGATATGATAAAAGTTTACAATTCACTATCGAAATTGAAAATAATTAGAACCTTCCTTGTCTTGATACAAGAGATATCCATAAAACTGATAATTACTGATTGATATGTCAAACTTAATAAAATAAAATATTCAATTTTCCAAATTTATAGCCTCAGTGCACCACACTGTAAGGGTCGATCTAGTAGAAGTTCATTTACCTAACTGAAGTTATGATATTCGGCAATTAGCGATAATGCAATAATGCTGATTGGCAATATTAGACTTCGACCTAATATCGAGAACAAGAATATGTGGGCATGAAGCATTCGGTTGCCACCTTCTAGAGATAACACATCCATCACCCCTGAAAATGTACTTTCGGTAAGTGTATTTTTTTATTTGTATTATTGGTTTGTTGAAGTATAATTTTGATTTAGAGTGACATTGTTGAGGTTTATGTTGTACTTTTTTTTTGTGATTATCATTTTCATATAAATCCTACCATCTGAGTTAACCCCCAACTCGCGAGCCATTTGGGTCGCGACATGTGGTGGACGCAATTTTTCTGGTTAATTTTTGTCATGAATTGATTCAAAAACTTTCAACAATGTACGTTAATATCCTATTCATTATTCATTTCTGCCCCAAATGTTTTTTAAACCATTTGAAACATTCATTCTTCATTTATTGTTTCCTAATTTGCTCTATAAATGTTGGTTTTTGTATTAGAAACGAGAACTTTTCTACGTTCGGCAGAACATAGCCATTTTTGTTAAAGGGCTCAATTATTCTAATTTTGAAACCATCAGGGCATATTTCAGTATTAAAAATCACATTTATTTTAATGCACTAAAGGTTCTGATATTAGATCTTCCAATGTTTCTACAACTTTAGAAATTATTCCATCATATTCAGGTAGTTTTCTGAGCTTCAAACTATCAATTACATTTCCAAATGCAGATTCATCTGTTTTTTCTATGCAAAAGGAATTCACATATCTTTGTGAAGTATTTGTACACACCATGTTTTTTATTTTCCTGCTAAGCTCTCTCCAACTTTGGAATAATAATTTATAAATTGATTGGTCATAACTTTTGTATCTATTGTAGCTACGCCATTATTCATTTCGATGCATTGTTCCATTCTCATTTAAACTCATTTATTTTGTATCACACTGTATGTATTATTTCGACACGAGTACCTTCGAGTATCGGGCGTGCGTGTGTGGTACCAGGAAACGAGGAACTTATCGCCTCTAACCAGTGTCTAAAAATCTGCCGGCGCATCTATATGCTCAACTCACCAAGGTATGTCATGAAAAAGTACAATACAGTGAAATTATTTCTAATATATCAGTAACCAGTCTGCTAAAACACATCTATTTTTTGGTCCAATCGAACCGGGATTATTATTGGTAGTAATAGCATTGCTATTGTTATTTTTTTCAAGTCATACGTAAAAAAATCGTACTTCTCTCGATTTAAATTCGTATTTCTCTTTAGATACGAACGCTCAACTCAGTTTCTGGCAATATTTCATTCACGTTTGGTTTTTTACCAGTGAATGTTTTGTTCAGGAAAAAAGTCGCTTCAATTCTCGATTCTCGCTGGTAGATGACTGAATAGATACTCATAGAATATTATCATAAATAATATAGTATACACTCTCTCCTTTTATACTATAATCTCTTACTCGCACATATTAAAATAATATTGTGTTTACATTATTTATCTCTCATATGAGTTTGAATTATTCTCTTTGAAAATAAATACACTCTCATACTCATTATATACCATCTCTATTGTGTAATAACTTTTATATAATTAAATAATTGAATAAATTGAAACTCTTTTCTCATTATCATCGCTCATATATTTAAAAAGACTCTGGTACCTCGTCATTGAACACAACCTTGAGTTTTTTTGCATTTCGTTCGAACTCGAACATTTGACTTCGTTTTTTCTATTTCTCCACATTTTTTTTGGCTCTTCGTAAATACATTGTGAATGTGTTATTTTCTCGGTCTTTGTTGATCTAAAATGGCGGATGCAAAGAAAATAAAACAATATATTGCCCTAAGGCAAGTTGAAATTAGTAAATTGAAAAGTTTGAAAACCGTCGCTGTTAACGCACTTAATGATGAGTCCGTTCACGTGAATTTTCAGTGTAGATATAAACATATTGATACGATAAAAGATGCATTTCAGGAAATTCGCAGTAAATTAACTGCTTTATTAGCCTCGACAGACAGTGATGATCTTGCCTCTCAACATGATATTCACAGTTTGTTTATGGACGAATTTTATGAAATCCAAACGATCTATACGCAGCTTTTTTATACATTGAGTAATTCGCCAAATGTTTCTCCTGTCATTAGTAAAAATGTCAAATTACCCAAAATTGAATTGTCAAAGTTCACTGGAGAGCCAAAGAGTTGGCAAACTTTTATAGACACCTATGATTCCCTTATTCATAATAATAGTTCATTAACTTACATTGATAAATTTCATTTCTTCTTTGCAAAATGAACCTCTAGCTCTTGTTGAACGTACCCCTTCAACTGCTCAAAATTATTTAAATGCTTACAATAATTTGAAACAGAGATATGAAAATAAGCGTTTAATTGCAACCGCTCAATGGCAGGCTATAGTTCAATGTAAAAAGTTACTTCTGAAAACTATCACTCGTTAAGAAATGTATTGAATGTTTTTCAAGAAAACTTGTCATTGCTTGACAATTTAGGTTATGAAGTCATCAATTGGGAGTTTCCTTTATATCACATGCTCATAGATCGCTTATCAAGTAGTTTATTATTTCTGAAATTAATAACCCACGGGTCAACCATTCTTTTTTTTTTTCGATTTATTTTTTATTTTGACTTTTTTCGTATTTTCATCAATACAATTTTGAATACTTTTCATAAGATGAGTAGCCAGATCGTTTACACACCTCATTTTATAAAAATCATTCCAATTCAAATACCTGTAAGACTTATATAACTTCTCTCAATAAATAAAAACATTTGTATTTCATTTCATTGGTACTTTTTGTAAATTTTATATAGGTAATTTGAAGAATTGTAGCATAATGATCAGTATTATCACATTTATAAATAATTGGTTTGAATATGGATGTGTTCTTCATTATTTATCAAAATTGGTTTATCATTTTCTATTTTTCGGGCAAGGATTCTTTCGTTTTCATACCAAACAAATTTGAAGCCGTATTTCTTTAGTTCTTTTGACTTTCCAAATAAATATTTATTTCTTGAAGTCAGTTCTTCAGTAATGTAAATTACATTTGTAGATCCTCTTATTCCTAAAGTTTCAGTGGTAAAATGTCCGTTTGTTCTATAAAACACTTCAGCAGCATACAACATATTTCTTTTTGATTCTTCTGTATCTGAGACAATTTTCAGACCGTGTGCCGTATGTTTTTGAGTTTTGTTTCAACTATTTCAACTATTATCACACATTTCCGCATTATTAATGACCATTTCTGAAAAACATACAGGGTATATCAAAGATAGGTGGTTGAACTATAATATATGCTTTCCTATTAGAGGTACAGAAAAAAGTTGCGAGAAAAAGTTGTAGACATTGATGAAAGCTATGTTTGGATGATTTTTATAAATATCCAATGGGTGTCCAATGAATGTGTGACAGACCAAACTTATGCTTTTTCTAATGAAATACTCCAGATATTTCCACCGGTTTTTATACCTTGGGCTGAGTGCTTCTCAAATATTTAAGTTTGTTTGGATTTATACCACGTGGTTCAGAAATTATAATAATAATAATAATGACTTTATTCATAAAAAAGAATAGTTATAATCATACAAACAAATAATAGCTATGTTGAATAAAGTAAAATGGCAATAAGTGCAGAAGCACTTGTTTCGCCTAAAAAAGTAAACTTAACACATACACACACAAATACAAACTTTTAAAAAAATAATGTTAGGGCTATAAAATGACCAAATTGTAAACCTAGAAGGTGAACGATCAGAAGGGTGATATTTTTCATTTCATATTATGGTACTGTTGTAAAAAAATTCAAAAAATAATAACGCGCATTATACATTATATTATAAAACTGCTTTATACTTAAATGAATTGATGTTAATGATATACATGCAAACATATGCATCATATGGGTTCAGGTATATAACAAACATAACACACAAATTTCAAATATTTTTTTTGTCAACAAGTTCAGCAAAAAAATTTCTTGGTTGAGATTATATGAATAATCTTAATTTTTTCTTGAACAAATGAATAATTGTGATACTGCGCATTTCGTCGGGAATAGTATTGAACAGTTTAGGAGCAAGGTAGTTGTATGAATGCTGGAAAATTGATTTTTGCGTTTGAGGAATAACGTGGTTATTTTTTTTATGGGTGTTGTATAAGTGAGTCGGAAGAGTGAAACATCTGTTCTTGTAATAGGCTATGACAATATTATAGTAAAACATAGGCGGATATCGAAAACTTTAGCTTCGGAATACAATGATTCTGTTGAATAATGTGGTGGTTTTGATAGTATCAATTTCAGCGAAATTAGGTCAAAAAATGGGTGTATTCAACACCAAATATCTCCTACTCGATTGAATGGAATGAGACAATTTTTCACCAAAATATCCTTCAGGATAGTGTATTTTCACTTCATCTCCATGAGTTTACTAAACGGAGTGTTTTCAATACAGGGGTGAACAAAACTCGGAATCACTTTTTCTCCAGTTTTTTCAAATAGCACACCATGTACATAGGACTCTCCCAGACTAGTCCACAATATGAGCTTTCAGAAAATGTACAGATTGACTACTTTATTTCCATCGAAAATGTATCAAATCATTGAGGAAAGCATGAAAAAGTCAATAAATATATCTATCCACAATTTCTTCGCGAACTTCAATCGTTGTTCAGAGCAGACAACTTTTTTGGATCAATCTATTCTCCTACTCATTTTGATGGTTTCTCGCTGTAAAGCAATCCTTCAACAAAATAATAGAATCCTACGTTTTGTTTACTCCTTGTGCTTTACGCTCTCGCTGTTATCTGAAAAATCTCTTTCGAAAACTCGGGAATCATATATTCATCCTATCAGGATATCGTATTGCATATTATTTATTATATCGGCTGAGAGCAGCGTATGTAACATATATTCGGAATGTAGATTATTTCAGTTATATCAAATCACTTTTGGAACATTTGAATGTTATAGGAATTGTGGATGAACTTTACATTAAATTATTGAGTAGGTGGAATTATAATTGATATCTACTATTTTTTTCTCATTAATGAAATTGTGTACCGAAAAAATTATAGATATGAAACACATTTTGGGTGAATGTGACGGAAATTATTTATCAGTCATTAGAATGTATGCTGTTCGATATCCTAACTCAAGGTCTATACGACCAGAGAATTTTTGAAGGGTTAAGATTTGAGGAAACAGACAGTGTCAAGCGTTAGAAACGGCAAATAGTAAATAAAATTCAAACAAATGAAGAGAATGACGTGGTGGTGAAGCTTTCAATAGTTGAAAATCCTTTTACTTCCGTGAAAAGAATGTTGATCAAAAATGAAGTTTGTCCATATCGAAATTTATCCCATCAAGAACTCTATGAAACGGATTATGATATCAGAGCTCAATTAGCGAAGAACCGACTATTTTGAAACATGATCTGTTTTCTGACGAGTCTACATTTGAGAGTTATGTCACGATGAAAAGTCATGGGAAAAGTCGATGAACAACAGGTTGATAACTTATTAGGGGGGGGGCATGATTAGTGATCAGGTTATAGGACCATCTTTCTTTGATGAACCTCTGAAAGGAGAAATTCATAGAAATTTCCTCCGAAATAATTCATCAATTTTTTTGGAGGATGTACCGATTTACACAAGACATAGATCATATTACCATTAGGATGGCGCGCTTCTCCACAAATGAGGTTAGGAGATTTTTGAACAGGTGGCGTAGAAATTAATGGATTGGAAGAAATGGAACCATTTACTAATTGATATCTATGGAGATATATGTTGAAGAAGAGGTCTATCGAGAGAAACTAATGACACCAAGATAAGAATAATAGGATTAGAGAAGTTTTTCCTTCTATTACAAGATAAACTGTGATTGAAGTCCGAAGGGAAATTGTTGAAAGACTACATTTACAACTTATGTGAGTTTTTGTTCTGTTTCCATTTTGTTTTTCATTTTATAACTTGTTCTGTTCAGCACTGAAGGAAACCCGTTATTGCTTCTGTTCAACTTCTGCATCAAGAAGTTGACAGTGGTTGAACCTGAAATGATGTTTGCATATTTAACCTGTGAATGAACTGCATCCTTGAATTCATACAAACGATCATGGATGAATAATAAAACATCAAATTGAATACGAATGCTGCTACTATTTCAAATTTGATCCATTGAAAACATCGAAATTAATTGGTTCAGCTTGCAGGTCTGAAAAAGTCTAAACAAAATACATTCAATTACCAATTTTTGTTTTCAAATAATCCATTCTAGGTCTGTTAAAATTGTTTCAGTATTTGTACTTCTATTTTTTTACGTCCAGAATTAGTACCCTATGACTACCTGTAAAAATTTTCTAGACGTTTTTTGTCTGTCAATTAACCAAGTTGGCAGTATCAGAAAGTGATCTGAACAGATCTGTAATCTGAATAATTTTGTTATGCATTTACAAAATGTCATAAAAGGGTGCTGTGAGAGTGTTTTTGTGAGCATGAGAAAAACTAGGAAATGAAAGAGTCTATGCTACTATAGATATCTACGAAAAGTGTTACTCAAAGGGGACAAATTGTATCGAAAAAAACTTCTACTAGTGCGAAAAACCTTCAAATCGTAAATTTGTGCCTTGTGTTCAATCATCAAGTAACATTCTGATTGTTCTACTCACCGAAACTATGATGATTGGTAGAGTGTACTGGAAAATCAACGAGAAGATAGAGTAATACGCTCTCCCATGATCTATTGGCCAATTCTCTATGCAGAAGTTGATATTGAGGTTGACACTACCTAGGGTTATAGTGTGATGTATGAGATGTCTCATTATGAAGAGTGGCATCGCAAGTAGAAGAGCTACAACCCATATCAGTAGTAGGATAAGAGCTGCTCCAAAAATCTGCAAACTCTCTTTCGTTGGGTATACAATCACCTGAAATTGAAAATGACTCATAAGTTCGAAGTTTCAAATACTGATAAACTTTGTAAATTCATATTTCGTTATTCTGAAAATATTTTTCAAAGTAGTTTTCATATTCACCAGAAAATATTCATTTTTCATCAATCTGTACCTTTTCAATCATCATTAGTATTCGAAGGATTCAAGATCCTAAACACATAGCATTTTTGTTCGGAATGAATAATTCGAAAAAGGGTAGATTTGGTTCAGTTCAGTTATCACCCGAAGACGATTGTGGATACTAATAATCGGAACGTCGTGACGTAACTTGGTTTGGAATCTCTTAACTTTCATTTTTCATTTTTGTTGATAATATTTTTTAATTTTCAGCTTTTATTAATATTCCAATTATTTATTTTCTGGTTGTAGCTTGTATGTTATTTCCTTGTAATTTCGGTTTTTGTTTTAATAAAATGTTATTTACCGTTAATCTTTTATTATTTTTTTCAGGGATTTCAAATCAATTTATATTATATTAGACAATGGAAGTCCGAACTGATGAAATACAGGGTAGATTTGATTTCGTCATTGCAGGGGTTCAACTGTAAATCATGTTTGTTTATGATTCACTATGCTAGGAGAGTGGAAAATTTGAGTGAACACCATCATTTCTTTTTCATTTGCCGCCATATTAGAGAAACAATCAGAAATATTGTTCTTTTTCCACTTATAATGCCAAAACTCAGAAAGGGTGCAACTTGATCATATTCAATCTCAAAGAAAGTAGGGGATCTATAGAGCAGCAAATGAGAGATAAATTTGGGCAATATTTACATTTTCCTCATCCGATTCGTCTAAATTTTACGAAATACGGATTGTAGTACTCAAAATTGAATCATGGAAATTTCCAAGATTGTTATTGGGCTCTAGTTCCGAAGAGTTGCTTTTTAGTGAAAGCTGTAGTGAAAGATAGAGTACGAATCTTTGTGGGCAGTTCATGTTGACTATTGGTTTCGCAAAGGACCGCCTTGTGGTTCATCTTTTGAGAAAAGTCATTCGTGGTTAGCACGAAATAGCTTGTTTGCCTGGCTTGAGAATCAACTGTGTTACAGACAAAAAATTGCTGTCATTTGAGCGATTATTAGGGCAAAATCAACAAACTACAGGGTCTTCTAAAGGGGACTTCCGCACTTTGATAATTGATAACGACATCTTGTTAAAGCTACATCTTTCAAATTTGTTGTCATTGTTTCAGGCAAAATACATGCGAATAATTGATTTATATTATCAAAATGGACGGCCTGTAGAGACAACGTACCGCATATGTATTTGAGTCCACTGGTTCAGTAAACGATTAACCAACACCCGTACGTCGACGAAACACAACATCTGCCGCCCCTGTCTGAGAGTGTGTGCAGTAGAATCCGAGGCAGCCAATTTCACGTTGCTCGACCTTTCGCAGACCACAACTTGGGAAATTTGTGGCTTGCACCATTTCTGGATAAATGGGTTCGTGAAGCAACAAAATTGTCGAATTTGGGACGATACTGATCCACATGAGATCCAACAGCGTCCAATGCATCTCAAAAAAGTCACTGGTGTAGATTTTGGGCTGGCAGCAACATCGGTCCATATTTCTTAGAGAACCACGTTGGCCAGATCATTACTGTCGAAGGTAAGTATTATTGGTAGATGATTATTAACTTCTTTTGGTCTGAATTGGATGAATCTGGACACCAACGACATGAGGTTTCAACAGGATGGAACTACGTGCCACGCAGCTCTATCACATATTATATTCCGCACGAGCAACTTGGGGTCATGGTCATCTCACTTGTAGGTGATGTAAACTGGCGACTGAGATCGTGCGATCTCGATGGCCAGTGTATGCGAAAGAGTCACAAATCATAGCTGCCCTCAAGACCAACATAACCAATCCATGCTATCAGTCCAATTCAGCCTGATTTATGCACCAGAGTCATGAAAAATTGAACGTTTCAGATGCGCTCCACCCAGAGAAGCCATGGCGGATATTTGAACGATGTTATATTCCACACATTATGGCTTCAATAAGACTTTCAAACGAATACAAAATTTCGATGATATCTCACACGCACTTCGTTTTATTCAAATTTGAAGACAGGAAGCTCTTAATGAAATACTTCATTATTTGAAAACAAACAAATTACCTAAACTTTAGGAAACATTGAAGGAACTGATTACTTCACCAAATAGAGATTACACATTTCAGAGTAGAAACTGGCCGAAGTCAAACGATACTCTACAAAAAACTCTTATGATGAAATTCCAATTCCCCAATGAAAGTTTCGATGGAAAATAATAATCAGATTCTCAACGTATTTGTAGGTACATGAAGAAAATACAGCCTCCAATAGAATTTCGATGTTTTTGGTTATCCCCGTATATCTCCGGAGCCATAGAACCATAGAATCTTACTATGAGCCTAAAAGGTTAAAACGATCGTAGATCCTGAGATTTTCCAATTTAAATATGATTTTTTGGCCACATTTAATTGTACTATTGATAGTTTCAGAGATATTGCAAAGAAGTTGTTTGGCACCTATCAGGGGTTGTTTTGTAAAAAAATCAAGTAACTGAAATTTCATCGGCAGACTATCTGTTCTCTTCAATGCCTTATAGTCCTCGATTGAAGGGGTTTCAAGCCAAGATCGTCACTCATAGAGCGAAATATTTTGTTTAGGAAAAATATACTTATATATCAATTACGCTTTCAATCGAGTCATTATGGAGTTCTGTAACATATGAAATCGGAGAAAATACGGCATGCCGTATCTGAAACCACATAATTCTGAATCAATAAACCACAAAACTAACAGGAAATCACAAAATCCATTTGTAAATACCTTCGAAACATCGAAAGATTTCAGTCAATACCAGAATACGATTAGGGATGCACACAATAAAAAAGTGGTTTGATATTTCTGTTTCACTTCCCTATGGAACGCCGTTTTACTTTTTATTGTCACAAATATTCATTCCTCAATTTATTCAACTAACAATGTATTTGTTTGAATTTAATTGATTCATGCATTTGTTCGACACATTAAAAACGATTGTTACCAAAATTTGTTCTATTTTAAATGACACTTGATTTAAAACTTTACATGAATTAATTTGTTTGATGAAAAGTTGCGAACAGTTATAATATAGATTCATTGTTTGAAATTTTTGAAAGTAAATGTTTGTCATATATACTTTTTTTGTAACTATCGAATAATTTACTACAATTTTTGTGAAACATGAATAAAATGGTTTGTTGATAATTATAGTTACATGAATTAAAACGATTGTTGATAATTTTAATTCGGCGCTAGCGTCGAACGGATTCTTGCAGAAACTGAATTTTTAAATCTGGCAACATGATAGTTTAGTGATAGTAACACAATATTCCGTCCGACCGCAGCGCTGAATAAAAATTATCAGCAATCAATTTAATTCATGTATCACCTAAAAGCAACAATCAAAACAATTCATTTTTACAAAATATCGATAGAAAGTAAAACGGCGTGTCACGCCGTTTTACTTTATTTAATATTCCTTTGAAATGATCTGAATTATTTTGTTTGTTGAATTTCAGTGAATTAAATTGTTTGTTGATAATTTTTATTCGGCGCTGCAGTCGAACGGATTATTACCGTACTATGACCAATGACATACATATTATATGCAGTTATGTAGTTCCGCAAAAATACGCCCGACGTCATCGCATTGTATTGCATTGTATATGTTTCCTTCTTCCAAAAACCTATTTGCCTCTAGTATAGTTTGACGAATCCTACGCTTCACATTAAAACCACTCATGATAAATATAATATTGTAATGTTTTCACTATGAACAAACCGAACCATCAATTTCTGTTCAGTTGGGTAACCTATTTCTTGGTGTCAGTGTCAGTATTAGGCGTATTAGACTATAACTATGAGCTGTGCTTACGTTAACTATGACGTCTGGACATCTTACGTTAGACACAGTCTACAATTTGTTTCTCAAAAGTCGCATAACATTTGCCATCTATACAATCAAACAAGATATACTAACCACAGAATAGTAACATTAACGAAAACTTGATGACATTTTACAGACACCAACCAAGAAAACTGTAAGAGGAACTAGTGTGACCAAAATCCGTTCGACCACAGCGTCAAATAAAAATTATCAACAAACAATTTAATTCATGTATCACTGAAATGCAACAAACAAATTAATTCAATTCTTTCCAAAGGAATAATAATAAAAAGTGAAACGGCGTGGCACGCCGTTTTGCTTTTTATTAATATTCATTTGAAATGAGCTGAATTATTTTGTTTGTCGAATTTCAGTGATACATGAATTAAATTGATTGTTGATAATTTTTATTCGGCGCTGTCGTCGGGCGTATTTTTATGGAACTACTTAACTGAGTATATGTATGGCGTTGGTCATAGTACGGTAATAATCCGTTAGACCGCAGCGACGAAAAAAATTTATCAACAATCAATTTAATTCATGTATCACCTAAATGCAACAGTCAAAACAATTCATTTTCACAAAATACCAATAGAAAGTAAACCGGCGTGCCACGCCGTTAAACTTTTTATTAATATTCCTTTGAAATGATCTGAATTATTTTGTTTGTTGAATTTCAGTGATACATGAATTAAATTGATTGTTGATAATTTTTATTCGGCGCCACGATTGAACGGCGTGTTGTCATATGTAACAATTGAAGTTCTTGATAAATCCGCTCGATACCAGCGCCTAATTAAAATTATCAACAATCGTTTTAAATGTATCTTTCAAATACAACAAACTTTTTAAATCATCAAAAAATTTAATTTTTTGTCAGAAATTAGCTTTTTAAAAAGACTGATGAAATGAAATGATACTTGCTTCAGAATGTTTTGCACAAAAATTGTAACCAAATTTCAAATTGAATGCATCAAAGTGAATGTTGCAAATATTGAACACTTTCAATAAAATTGAAATATAACAATCTTTATTATTCATAGAAAAATATTTAGTATGGAAAGTTGATTTGCTATATTTTCAGACAAACGAAAGTCTATTTTTATTACCAACAATGTTTCATGAAAAAACTTTGACAGTCATTCAAATATATTCATTGAAATTTTATTCCCAAACTTACTTTTAGACAGTGAATTTAAAGTTTCATTGTAATTCAACAGTCATATAAATAACTAACATTTTATTGAAAGGTCAAAATTATATGTGGAATTGAAACGTTTGTTGAATTTACTCGAATAATACATTCCATTGATTGTTGAATTAAAATGTTGGATTATTGCTGAGTTGAACTATATGTATATAGATTATTTTTCAGCATAATATATAATAAATTGGCGTTCCATTTTTCAATACTCTGAAACAATATTTTTCTTCGGAATCAATAAAAGCTTCAAGTTATTTCATTACTCTTTTTTATTCAAATAACAATTTTATTCATGTAACATTTTAAATCAAGTGTCATTTAAAATAGAACAAATTTTGCGAACAATCGTTTTTAATGTGTCGAACAAATGCATGAGTCAATTAAATTCAAACAAATAAATTGTTAGTTGAATAAATTGAGGAATGAATATTTGTGACAATAAAAAGTAAAACGGCGTTCCATACTTCCCCATTTTGTTCGATAATAAATATTCTATAAATGTTATTTGATTTTTTTCCCTATGAATTTCATCTTTCAGATATGATTTTTTCTTTGACTTCTGATAATTGAATCAACACTAATAATTACCAACATTTTTAAATTTGAAGAAAAAACTGAATGACTGACGCATAAACCTAGAAGAATGAAGATTTGCATTATCAAAAAGCAGACATGTTATGTCTCTGATATTTGAATCTGTCATAATCAACTCGCCAACTATCAGAGACTCATACTCGTACAGAGAAGCCAGAGCCGGATTTAGGGGGGGGGGGGGCAGGCAAGGCTTCTGCCTCAGAGCCTCCACAGCAAAGGGGCCCCAAAATGACGATAAAAAATAACAAAATTTTGACGGGTCAACATCTTTTACGTTATTCCTCCCAATTTTTTTTTATTTTTACTAGGAATACTAGCACGAATATAATAATACTGTTATCAATATATCAGACAGCCCTGATTGCAAATTCCCATTTATTATCAATTTCTCATTGGAGCAAGCATTTCAGTGGCAACGATACCTTTTTCAAATGAGTAATTTATAATGTGTACCCATGAGTTGAAGAGAAATAAAATGAATGAAAAAATCCAAAAAAACGGGAGGCCATTTTTCTCGAATGGTTTAGTTGCGGTTTAATTTCAAATTGTCGAATGTTTCAGGGTTTATTAGCAGTGTTCTGCAGGTTCTTACACCAGACATTTCGTCTGTGTTAATATTATTCATTTCGATGAAAACACAATTTAATAATTATTCAAACCGATTCATTTATATTTTTTCTGAGTATGTAACGTGGTAAAAGATTGAACCTCTGTATTCTAGATATATTTATTATATACTTATCAAGCTGCATGAACATCAAGTTTCTTAAAGTCACTCGTTACTACCAACAGGAGAATCCAAGAAAAATCAGCGTCTGTCATTTGAAAAATGGGAACCGACCGGCTCTCTTTACCTCTAGACAAGCGAATTAATCAACTACGCTATCGGAGCAACCAAGTAAAATAACGGCCTACTCCTCCAATTCAGTCTCTCATGCATTCGAATATTAACTTGTTATTTCATTCTAGAATGGCTCACATTCAGGAGCCCCATCAAGATTCCATAACATGAACCTCAATGCATTGAATAAACCATATTGAAATTAGCGTCTATAATATAATACGGAAGATTTTATCTGCAGTATGCAGCCATAAATTTCAATTTGGTCAATGTCATGAATTGAGGTCTAATGAAATCTTGATGATGCCCCGGAATGTGAGGTATTCTAGAATGGAATTAATTAATCTTCGAATATATAAAGCTGATTTGTTCATAACAATCAACAACTTTAACTTCTCATGACACTACGAGAGGCTGAATTGGAGATGTGAGTCGGCCATCATTCTACTTGATGGCTTCAATAGCTGTTTGAGCTCATGTAGAGAACGGAACCGAGTTCCAATCCCGGTCGAATCACATTTTTTTATTTCAGTTTTTCTTCGCAAATTCATTCTATCGGAAATTCAATCTTTCGAATAGAAAATATCGAGTCGATTAGAAAGTCGAAGTCAAAGTTCGTGTCGCTGCGGACCGAATCAGGTTTTCAGACTTTGGCAGAGCCGCACTCTCACCATCTGATCTGGAAAATTAGCCACCATATAAACTAATCGTCTTAGTTGAGGAGCTGGTTTTATTTGGTCGAGTTTGAATAGGTATGAGCCACAACAAACCTTTTCGGGTTGCAGTGGAGGATCGAATTGATTGAGTCAAAGATAAAGGATACCCAGGAGAGAAAGAGGATGAAGATTTACTACAGCCCAAAAGCGCGAAGCAGCAAAGTCGATAAGAAGATTTGAACTGGAAAATAAAAGAAGATAGAGGGAAGAAAAGAAGAGAAAAAGGATTGTTTATCTACTCCTTTCGATTCATTACATTTGTCTTCTTTGGAAGGGAAATAAATTTTTCGTGTCTTGGTGGAATCAATCATAATTCTTTTAATAATTTTTTTCAACGTATGTATGTAAAAATCCGTTTCAAAATGTCTAGAAGAATAAACATTGCTCATCTAAACGTTAGATCATTAGTGACAAAATTCACTGATATAAAATGTTTGATACTCGATAATAATTATGATTTTTTAGGTCTATTCGAGACCTGGCTCACTGACGCCATATCGGATGACAATATCGATATACCCAGTTTCAAAATATTTCGCAAAGATAGAGCCACAAGGGCTGGTGGTATATGCTTGTATCTAAAAGAACAGCATGTAATAAAAATACTTAGTCACGTTTAACCATACATGGGTTTCGATACAGGTTGGCAGCAAAAAAAATAGCAATGGGAGTGATTTACCGGCCACCTCAGCTTGACGCTAATACGTTTGTAGACGATTTCGAAAACACAATATCTGAAATCATGCTTGCTTACAGTGATATCATTTGCCTCGGTGACTTGAATATCAACTTGATGAACTCTAATAATATGTCTGAAAACTTTACCAACACCTTAGAGGGAATCGGACTCAAACAGATAATACAAAAACCTACTCGTATCAACTCCAATTCAATCTCATTGATAGATGTCATTATTCTAAACGAAGATTTGCAACCAAACAGGACTAGAGTTTACGACGCCAACATTTCTGATCACTTAATCACTGAATGTTCAATCGATATGCAGTACGAAAATAAAACGCCAATCATACACACATGCACACACACATACACATGTTTCGTTATTTCTCTCAATTCAGTATCGTCAGCTTTGAAGACGACATCAAAAATCTGCCTTGGAATTCCATTATTGACAAAAACCATATCGATGAAAGAGTAAGTATAATGAATGAAAATATATTAAAATTATTTAATAAACATGCACCTTTCAAAACCTCAAGATTTGCTCGGCCTCCCAAACCCTGGATCACTCCAAATATCAAGTTTATGATTCCCCTTAGGAATCATATAAGGCAACTAAAAACAAAGGTCACTGGGAATTCCACGAGAACCTCAGGAATTACATAACAAATGCTATAAAAACAGAAAAGAAAGTTTATCTCGAACAAAAACTCGAAAATGCAACCTCTAAAGAAAAATGGAGATCTTTGTACAATGGGAAAGAGAAAAAATAAAAATATCGATTTCCACACGACCGCAAACGAAGTTAATAATCATTTTTTGAAATTAACAAATACTTCTACAAAGCAGATGAGAAACTCATTCATTTCTACAGAAACAATGTTAGAACTAATTTTGAACAGAAACTTATTTTAAAACAGTCACTGATGAGAGGGTAGCTCATATTTTATTGCAGGTGAATACACTAGCATGTGGGGCTGACCAAATCAATATAACCCTTATTCGGCTAATGTGTCATACCATACATAACCCACTTAGTAAACCACTCTGTTATAAATGGGGTATTCCCGAAACTTCGGAAGGAGGGGCTTGTAATACCTATCCCTAAAGTTAATTCCCTTCCAAGTCTTGATGATTTAAGACCCATCACCATCCTGTCCAAGGTATTAGAGAGGGTCATTGAAACACAATTACGTGACCACCTTGATAAATATAATATCGGACGATTTCTTCAGGGAATTAGACGAACAAAAGATCGGTCTTTAAGTATTATTAGATTATAGTAAAGCATTTAACACACCTAATCACGATATACTGCTCTCGGTTCTTCACTTCATAGGTTTAGAAAATCAAGCACTCAAGTTCTTCAGAAACTATATCACAGGAAGATCTCAGAGAGTGGTTTTACAGGAAGTTTCATCTGACAACGGATCTAAATCACGTGGAGTAGCACAAGGTTCGATTCTCGATCCTCTGATCTCTACTATCTACACATGTTATGTTTCCAATTCTTTAAAATACTCACGAATCCATATGTACGCAGATGACACTCAAATTTACTACTTTTTCGATTCAAACACATTAGCAGAGTCCCAACAGAAAATCAATGAGGACCTGCTTCAAATTGTAGAGACTTCTAAGAAACATGGCTTGATTATAAATCCATCGAAATCGTCTGTTATATTATTTGGACCTATTGATCCACCTGATATAAACATTCAATTAGAAGGTAATCAACTAACTGTGGAAGATAAGTCTAAAAACCTTGGGTTGTTTATCGATAGTAAGTTAAAATTCTCCGATCATGTATCTGTCATAGTTCAGAAATCTTACGCAAAACTTAAAATTTTATATGGTCATAGACATATTATGAGTAGGTCACTCAAAACTCTTTTATGCAACTCTCTGGTACTATCCCAAGCCAGCTATTGCGATTTCGTTTATGAGCCCTGTCTGACTGCAAGAGATATATCTAGAATCCAAAAACTGCAAAATTCACGCCTGAGACTCATTTTTGGCATCCGGAAATTCGAAAGAATCTCTCATACCTTAGTTACTACGGAATGATTGTCTATGAGTAATCGGTGGAAACTTCATGGCCTTTCTCTATTACATAAAGTGATAATAAATAAAACTCCTTCTTATCTCACTGAAAAAATCAAATACAGGAGAGACGTTCACAATTTTAATTTAAGGCATGAAAAAATAATCACAATTCCCCTTCACCGCACTAAACAATTCAAAAAATCCTCTTATAATCTGATCAAAGCATACAACCTACTTCCTGAAAATCTAAAAACAATGTCAGTGGTCAGGTTTCGTAATCACCTACAGAAAAAACTTCTTGAGGAGTAATGTTCGATTATATAAGTTCTTGTAATCATCATAAATTTCAGTTAATATGTCTTTCTTAAATCCCCTTTATATTTCCAATGATGATTATATAACTACTTATCTGCGTGACTTTTCAAATCTTTATTCTTTAATCTTAGTGTTTCATTTTTATTTTGTATCCCAGGTTCTCGAGAAAGACCAGTCTTGACTGATCGGGCTCCTTTTATCCATATTATTACTTTGTTGTTAGATTTCATACACATATGGTTAATAAAGGTTACTATTAGTATTATTTTTATTATTATTATTATTTACTCACTAACCTAACCTAACCTATAGAAAGTTCAAAATATTGATGGAAGGAAGTCTGAAGACTGTATCGAGACATATCCTTAGAAGAAAGTCAATATTCCTGAATAGAATTTCGAAATATTCATCTCTCCCAACCTACCTAACAGTAGGTTTTTTTAAATGCTTGCCGGAAAACAACTACTTTCCAGGCTAGAAACACAAGATTATTGCATTATATTGTATACAATCAAAAGTTTGGAAAAAACAAGACTGAATATGTACGAACCTATCTACGACCTACTCGTTCGTTCATTTTCAGTAGTAATATAATGAAACCATCACCTGAAATACATAGTAATCCAAGTCGGCGGTGCGGCACCTGCAAGTTTAAAAAGCCTTAATGAACACCTCAAGCGCGGCAGTTGAACTCCACGAGATCAAATGTCCCATAGACAGCGGAGCATCTCGGCTCCTGCAACATCGGAAAGACAGCGGTTGGGACTCTGCATGATCAAACACCTCGAGCGGCAAACTTTGCTCGGATAAGGAAAACACTGGTTAAGAACAGATAACCAACTTAAGTCTACACAACCTATTTGGCAGAAGTGCTACTGCAAGATCAAATTATCTGTGATGGTATTATATAGAAGTATGATGAAATCTGATAATTCGACTACGCCACTCTAGGCATATTTAGTATAGTTTGACCTTCAGATCGTTGAAGGTTTCCAACGTGAGGATGATCTCGACTCGTGTGTAATGAAGGTGGAAAATGGAAGCAAGCATTAGAAATTGATTAAGTTACTGCAATGGATGAATACCCGAACAGAAAAGAAATTCTCATCTTACCCATTGTGTCCACACTGGTAAATGCATGCTGTGAAATAGTTACTTCTCAGGCTAATTCCAGGCTGAACATTGAATTATTACCGACAGATATCCATGCAAGATAACTCACCTCTTGCAGATGTTTCTCGGTTTTTTCACGAGCAGGACCACGCTGAAATTATTCGAGTAGATTATCTACAGACTGATTTCGAAGTATAACCTCTCATCAGTCCTCTAGCATTGAGCTGTTACTATTCAACAATTTTTTTCTGAAACGAAAGTTTCATACATGAGATCGAGCCAGGTTGAAATGAATCGAGTCCCAGCCACACTGGTGTTCGTGTCGGATCTTTTCATTTACCATCTTGAACGAGTAGGCTTCGCTTGGTTTCTATGACAGGAAAAATTATTGATGTATTCGAATGATGAAAGAACTTATAAGCTATTTAGTTGCGCAAAATGAAATAGCAATTCACTTTTGCAAAGGAATATGTATGTTGAGCTATATCCGAATCGTCGTATTCCGAACATCCAAATGTTTAGACGATTAGAAAGAAATTTGAAGGACCATGGTACATTTAACAGAAAGAAAACAAGAAAATGTGTGGTAACTGGAAGTGTGAGAAATCAAATAAATATTATAGGTAAGCAAATATTACCACATAAAAATTTACACAGTGAAAACATCTTTTTTTTAATTTAGGATTGGCCAGTTACAAAAATTATTCTAATCAAAATTGTTCTTTAAAAGAAATTGCCCACAAAATGAAAATTTCTCTAATACCCACCAAACAATCTTGAAACGAACAAATATAAATGCTACAGGATACGCAAAGTTCATCACCTCAATGAAAGGGATTACGGAAGGAGAGTACGATTTGCGAAGTTGTTGAGATGTAGAAATAGGAAAGTTGGAAATAATTGTAATAAAATAATATTTACGGACGAATCAACATTCATCAAAAATGGTTGGTTCAACAGAAATATCCATTACAGGTGGAATGATACAAATGAACATTCACATATGAAATCCAATTTCCAAGAAAGGTTGGGGATAAATGTTTAGTTGAGAATCGTGGGAACAAACATCCTTGGCCCTTTCTTTTACGATGATCATTTGAATAGTGAACTTTATCTTCATTTTCTATTCAATGAATTCGATGGCTACTTAGATGAATTGCCACTGAATATCGGCCATGAAATACAATATTTTCAACAGGGCGGCGCTCCTTCCCACAATGCAGCAATAGTAAGGAAACACTCAGATGCAATATTGACAAGAAAATGGATTGGTGACAATGGACCAATTAACTGGCCAACTTTATCCTCAAATCTTACTCCTTTAGATTTTTGTCTGGGGATACATAAAGGATAACAAAACAAAAAACAAGAAATGCATGTAATAGTATCACACCTATTATGCTAGAAATTTGCCACAAAAATTGTCTGGACCGACAACTTATGTGCATTCAACAAAGAGGTCGTCAATTCGAGCATTTGATGTAGATTGCCATGTAGCTTTGATTTTTCATATTGGTTTCAGTTTTCCCTAATTGTTTTTCTGTTTGATTGTTGTCACTGATGATGATGGTTATTTCAAATGAAACGCTTTAAACATATCATATGTGATATATCCTTTGATTGTGAATTTATCGCTTTATCAATATCTGTAATAAAAAAAGTCAGTTCCGTATTTGAAAAAATGTTGATATTATAATTAATATAATGATGTCATCGAATTTCCTCTAGAAGGATTGGATATGGACAATTTTGCAGGAGAAAATGTTATAATCTATATGCACTTTTAAATCACAGTGGGACTACTAACAGAGGACATTATACAGCATACTGCAGACACCCGTATACTAGCGCGTGGCACAAATACAACGATTCACACGTGTCACCAATTTCACCAAAGTCGCTTGTGAGTGGAGAAGCATACGTCCTCTTTTATGTAAAGGATGGAACAAAATCGCGCCTTCAAGATAACCGAGGGAAAGTTTAACTTTTAGTTTCTTCAATTTTGTAATTTTTTTCAACATCTCATTTTTGTAAACAAACAATATGTTTTCAGATCAAGTAGATATTACTCAGATATTAATCACGTATTTCTCACAAAATTCAAACAATTTCATTCATTTCTCACATAAATCACAGGCCGAACTTACAAAATTTTATTAATAGCGTAATCAGAATGAAGTATCTGAATTCAATAGTACGATTTACATGTATATTTATATTTCATGAGATTTTCTTGACATGAATGTAATTAGAATTCGATAAATGAACTTTTTAACTGAATAAAACTGCAGTGATCACATTTTTTTATGAAACTGTACATAATGATAAAAAAAATTCAAATTCGAGTTTTTTTCGATTTTTTGCGTTTTCTGAGCACATTTATTTATATTTTTTCAAACCATCAGGAAGTATAGACTTGAACGAACGAAAGGCATTTGTTTGAAGGTGATTGACAATGTTTCGTGATGAGTTTCACTAGTTCGGACTTTCATTGTCTACTATATAAAATGATTTGAAATCCCTGAAACAAGTAAAAAAGAATAATTAAAAAAGAATAGTTGAAAATAACAATTATATTAAGCAACAATAAACCTGAAATGAAATGATAGTGAAATAACCTACAAGTAAAAATATAATAATTGAATAAATAAAAATTAAAAGAATGAAAAAAGAAAATAATAAAAAAATAAAAAAGTGTAGAGATTCCAAGTCACGTTAGTTCACGACGTTTCGATTGTTGGTATCTACAATCGTCTTCCTTTAATTTTTATTTATTCAATTATTATATTTTTACTTGTAGGTTATTTCACTATCATTTCATTTCAGGTTTATTGTTGCTTAATATAATTGTTATTTTCAACTATTCTTTTTCAATTATTCTTTTTTACTTGTTTCAGGGATTTCAAATCATTTTATATAGTAGACAATGGAAGTCCGAACTAGTGAAACTCAGAACGAAAGGCATACCGACTTTTTGAAAAAGCTGATAATTTGATGCAATGTGAATAAGGTGAAAAAATGAATATTTTGAATCAAATGAATTACAGTTACTTTGGGACGCGTAAAGGTGAGTTTTCATCAAATTTTGAGGTTATGGGAAAAATTTGTAGATACAAAAGTTGTAGATCTTTCTATTACCTACAACTTTGCCATTCAACTTTTTGCCATAGGACTTTGCAGTTTTGCCAATAATAGTTACTAAATAGCAGGGCCGAATTTGGGAGAGGGCAGGTGGAGCTACTGCCCTGGGACCTCCATCGGAGGGGGGCCCCCACAATAATCATAAAAAATATCCAAATTTTAACGGGTCCCGAATAGTTTTTTTGCATTTTTACTAAGAATACTTGCACAAACCTAGTAACATTTTCATCGATATAT
The DNA here is from genome assembly GCF_025532065.1 of Leptinotarsa decemlineata. Taxonomy (NCBI): domain Eukaryota; kingdom Metazoa; phylum Arthropoda; class Insecta; order Coleoptera; family Chrysomelidae; genus Leptinotarsa; species Leptinotarsa decemlineata. Next base: position 20,500,162 of record NW_027412556.1, on the reverse strand, counting down.
CAGAAACTACTGATTGCACGTTTCCATTCACTATTGATTTTTGATTTGATTGAGCATTTCAGTGACATATTTTTAATGTGTAATTCGTAATTTGTAACCAAGAGTTAAGGAGAAATGAGTTAAGTGAAAACATCCCAAAAACCGTTGATCCTGCAGGTCATCCTTCAGCTCTAGGAGCTAGATTTCAGAAAAATCATTAACGGCTCTTTGTCGAAAAAAGATCGTAAAATCCCATTCATTAACGCGGTAAGTTAGTTTCTAATAAATTGTATTTTACTTTAAAATATTACTACATTCTTGTATTACTTGTTTATATTTTGGAAATAAATAATATTCCTTTGTTGCCCCAGGGCCTTCAGACTTCCGAATACGGCTCTGCTCAATTGGTCGGTTGTAAATGAGATAACAGGTAGAATTTGGAAAACGATTACAATCTCATTTCTTGGACAGTAGATGAATTTTGAGTATGAATAATTATTGGCATTATGAAAAAATGTTCACATTGGTGACTAGTTAACCTCTTGTTGGTCGTTCAATAGGGAATTTGAATGTTTGCCTTTGGAGTCTAGGGACTCCAACAGGTTTAATTCAATGAAAACATTACTGAAATACAAAATAAATGAGACTCAGGGGTGCAACAAGTAAATTCGTTTACTTCCAAATTAATTCATCAGGAAAATGGAATTTAATTTGTTCGCGATAAAAACACATTGCTGTCCCATTGAAAGAGTACAGACACCAGTCGAAATGAAAATATTCTGGAAATTTGCAAAAAATTTGATGAATCTGATCGACAAAGAATAAAATGGGATAGCATGACAACTTAAATGTCACATAGATGTCATGTCATTTTTCGAGTTGAATCGAAAAATTCTGAGTGAAATATAATATTTTCATTATTTTCAATATTCCACAGTGTTCATTTACGTGAGACTCAAACTATTTTATGAATCTAACCTCCGAAATGAAACTGTAAGAATGAGAATCAAATCTTCATGAATGTATTTTCAGCTGAAAACTGGGTTTGACAATTCCTCAAATCATGATCAGTGAAAAAAAAACGAGCCCAAAAACCTGACATTCAAGTAGTAGACAGAGCTGTATTTCAACAGACAAACACCCTGCCAAAATCCGACCCATACCATTGTACCCAAACTACCCTAAATAACTAAGAAGATAAATCACACAACCGGAACACGAATTACGATGCCCAAGGATTACGAAAAAGCCCGCTAATGTAGAATAAGACTATTGTGAAACTAACAACTAACAAAATCGAGATGTACTGATAGAATAAGGAAATAATTGAAAGAGGAACATATCGTGAAGCCAACCACATGAAACTATAGTATACTAACCCCGCCCCTGAAGAGGCTTGAAATCAATATCAGTGGCTTCACGAACAAGACCACTCTAAACCAAGCTTCTGTAACAAGAACAACTCTTAGAAAAAGTGGGCACCACCCCTCAGGACAGTGCTGTTTAGTTCTGCTATAGATTTTGTTGGTATAACAAGACAAAGGCATGTATACATAGCCTGCCTCTAACAAGAATAATCGGGAGGATTGGGTAGACATGACCACTCCCTGGTTCAAAATCTCTGGCAATTCAGCAGATGGTGACCTCCGTATACTCATAAATGTTCTTGTTCAGATCAGCCAACTGAAAATGTTACATACAAAAACCAGATAAGTAGCACTCCAGACCTAATTGTTGAATTATTGTTCAAAAAAATTCAAATCATTGAATTTTAATATCAAATATTCAATACAACAGAATAACAGAGTATAGAAATGGAAAATTCACTGAAACCAACAAAAAAATCATAAAAATTCGACCAAGAAATTCCGTACTAACCTAGACAGTGGAATAGGGAGGCTTTATTTAGGTCATATCATATCAATGCGCCTGTAAAACAACAAATAAGGAATTTGCGTTCAGCACGTATTCTACCTGCACGGTCTTTACCGAGGAATCATCGTACCTCAAACAACAGTTGTAGTCGACATGGAAGGCATCGCTTACGTAGTGATCCACGTTGGCCTCTTCGCTGTCGTGGTACACGACGGCGAATAGCTTGTACTGTATCCCGAAACCAGTATTGAATCAATTTTCAAATTCCGAAGCCTTGATGATATTTTTGCAACCGTTAGGGCTGTAACCAAAAAATTTCAAATGCAATATAACTTGATCTAGCAGTGATTGCTTTGATTAGGCAAACCCTTTGGCTATGTAGATAGAAACTCGCCCATCCTGTTACAGTGAGGATTCACAAATACGTCGAACCACATGGAGTGCTTGCAGAGGCACATGAGTAAATTGTTGTTGTACTCATTTTCGGTGGCACAGACTTTTTTACAGACTTGTCCTCGATTTTTCTACAGGAATAGGGTTCGTTATTCCAACTCTGTTGGGAATTAGTCATTTTGGAGACTGTGAGGGCTCAGAGAGAGAACTGAGTCCAGCCTCATTTGGAGTTTACTCCTCTTCTTCAAAGCTTGACCGTTTGGTTGCGAGTCTTCCGCTGCACATCCCCAGTTCCTGCAATGTCTGTAGATATTTTATTTTACTATTGTTCGGGTAACTATGAACCGTACGATTCTGTTGCGTTAAAATATAATGATTGTATTGCGGCATCGGAGAAAAAGCATTATAATAAATTTTATCAGTTTGAACTTTCATTGTCTAATATGATGAAAATCTATGAAAGAACAAATAAAATCAGAATGAATAGCTGAAATATAAATTATATTAAGCAACAAAACCTGAAATGAAAATAACATTAACTGGTCTAGCGAGAGTTGACCGTTTGGCGGGAGTTGACCGTTTGGCATGAGTTGACTGTTTTTCGCTAGACTACAGGTTTCGATATGTTGCCTATTTCTCCGCTAGCTTGACTGAATTCGTCGTTGGACAACATGTATGAAGCTTATTTGAACTCGGGACCACTTAATGTAATGTTGATAAGTCTAAACGTTTTCTGCTATTCCTGATTTGCTGATGACTCTTCGCTGTGTGTTTTTCTTGTGCTCGACAATGTTAAGCGCTAAGTGCGATTTTGAGTGTGGGATATTCATATACCAAGAACTCACACGGGTCAGTATCTGAATCATCATGGAACCACCATCAATCTACCAGACTATAAGACTATAGTGGATCGTGCTTTCGGGATCTGTAATACCAATAAAGGTCTCGAGAAGGAACAAGTCATCATCAAAAAAGATCTTCAGCGGAATATTTACTCCAAAGTGATGGTGGAACAGGCTTTGGCTATAAGTCAGCAAGAGTCTCCCAAGGAAGAGAAGCCGTTAAAACCAGTGCCTGTACTTCCCTACATCAGAGGATTTTCGAAAAGAATGAGAAGATTCGATCCAAGTACAACATCAGAACCTGCTTCTTATACGGAAACACCATCCGTAGCAACCTCAGGAGTGCGGAGTGCGTTTTCAAGAATTGCATATATATTTTCCAATAACGCATTCAGCCAAGATAGCGTAGAAATACGCAACACATGGAAACCTGTAATCAATCGGAAAACGGTCAACTCCCGCTAAGCCGGTGAAGCGGTGAGAGGGGAGGTGATGGGTGGAAGCGATCGAATGACCTATAAATCGAATGTGACCTATAAGACGAGTGTGAATATTAACAATCGGAACGTCGTAAAATAACTTACTTTGAAACCGTTTTTAAATTTTTCAATTTATTTTCAATTTTTGCCTATTTCTATGTTCATTTCCTTTCCTTTTTACTGTGTAGTCATTTTCATTCATTACCTTGATTATTTCATTCGTTTTATTGTATTTCCATTCCAGGTTTTATTGCTTGATATAATTGATATTGAAGCTTTTCATTCTGATTTTATCTATTATTTCATAGATTTCCAATCATAGAGAAATCATATTGGACAATAGAAGTTCAAACTAATAAAATTCAAACATTCTCAACCAATATCAAACAAAAGCATCGTGATAGATAACGCTGGATTGGGGATGAGAATAGGATAGCGAGAAACATTGCCGGTTTCAATCGGTCTAACGCCACCATCTTTCTTTTTCAAAGCACATGATGTGCTAACATAAAGCAAAACATTACAAAGCGCTATCCTCTGGAAAAACTAATACGAAAGGTCATAATTGCTCGATGGACTACATTCTCATTCACAAATGAAGAACTTTTTGAAGGGAAGTTAGTTTGGTAACAAATTTAAGTTTTTTTACTGAGGATGTTCAACCTGGAGTTCACAAAAAGTTCATCAGTTTGTCATCAGAATATATAATTCTTACAGCTTCTGGAAGGTCTTCATCTGATATTATATTATACCTCATTTCAATTACGATAGATTCAGAATTTTTGGATTTTTTGATAACTTCATTTTCAGTAGGTTTGAAAGCCGTTTGATTCAAGTGTTCATTTATAATACTTTCTGGAGATATTTTGCTTTTGCCATCATGATACGGAATTTGAAAACTTTCGTAACCAAATAGAAGTTTCTACCATGATTCGATGGAATTGCGTTTGGGACATTCATCGATGGTAGTCGAATTGCCAGAAAACGAAAGATATTTTGCAACCTTCACTATTCTCCCCCAATGCCCCTCCCGGGTTGTGTGCCCAGGTCGCAAGCTCCCTCCTTACGGAAATGCTTCCGCAGGTTTGGACCTGGCGACCCTTTCCTTCCACCCCCGTTTCTTAAGGAAACGGTCCTCAATCCAGCTGCTGGCACTTCAGCAAGATTGATATCTAACCTCTTTTGGTTGGAAACCAGCCTTTAGGTGCTTTTATTTCCCTATCTATTCGCGTTTTGAATATTTTGGCTCTTGTTTGTCGCGGTATTCCTGACTGAATTTTTGCATGGGGGCCCCCAAAACTAACGGCGGCCAGAGCTGTGGCAAGCGGGCGTTCCTCAGTGAAGCTGAGAGAAGGTGGGTTAAAAGTGCGTCGCGGTTTTGCTGAAAGAGAATATATGGTTAATACACACTGGAATATTATACTTACCGGAGCCGCCTGACGGCGACTCGCGGGGGAGGTCTGCTGTTTTGGTCTATAGGTCTTCTGTATTTGTCCCGTTCTCTAAACCTGGGGTCGTCCATGTTCAGCGCTTCGTGCAGGTCTCGAAACGCCGGGTTGTCGTGCACTCTGAGTCTTTCAAACACGCTTTCTGCGTGTTTCCTCAGGTATGTGTCCACGTAATAGGGGTCCTGGTCCAAGTCTCTGTTGATATATCTGTTGGGCATGTATCTGGGTGCGTTTAGAGCGGCCCTTATGCACGCGTTCAAAAACGACTGTATATTGTTTCTGTATGTCTGCGCGCAGTGTCCCCATGCTGCGCTGGCGTACAGTATCATTGGGAGGATTATTGTCCTGATCATTAGCAGCTTAACTTTCAGCCCCATGTTGGATTTGGGGCCTATAATTGGCTTTAGCTTGTGTCTGGCTGATCTCGCCCCTCACGTGAGCCCGGAACGTCAGTCTTTTGTCCAGGGTGACCCCCAGGTATTTGGCCTTTTCCTTCCAGGGAATCTCTTGTCCGTTGTAGAGGACGTGTCCTTCCGGTTGTATGCGTCGCCTTCGGGTGAACAGTATCGCCTGGCTCTTGTCAGGGTTAATTGCGATCTTCCATCGGTTTGCCCATTTCTCTAGTCTATCTACTTGTTGCTGTAGGTACCTGGTAACGTGAGTTGCGCTGTTGGATCTAGCCAGCAGGGCCGTGTCGTCTGCATAGAGAGCCAGCTTATTATTGCCGTTCTCTGGCCTGGGCACGTCTGCTGTGTATATAGAGAAGAGGTGTGGCGAAAGGACCGCGCCTTGCGGGACTCCTGCTTCTAGTTGTCGGGTTGTCGAGAGTTCCTTTCCCACTCTGCAGCGAAACGTTCTGTTTTTAAAAAAGAATCGATTAGTCTTACCATTGTGTCCGGGTAGCCGAAGTCGCTCATCTTTGCTATTAATCCGTTATGCCACACTCTGTCGAACGCCTTGGCGACGTCTAGGAATATGGCTCCGGTGTTGCGTCCTCTGCCGAGGTTGAATCCCTCTGTTGCAAAGTCCACGACCCTTAGGACTTGTAGCTCGGTGGAGTGTTCGGATCTGAAACCGAACTGTTCGTCCGGGAGGACTCCCAGTTCGTTGGTTTGTTCCTCTAGTCTTTTTAGGATAACGCGTTCCGCCACTTTGCTGATGGCTGGAAGTAAGCTGATTGGCCTGTGGTTTTGTGAGAGCAGGTGGTTTTTTCCTGGCTTCGGTATGTGAATCACCGTTGCCTCCTTGAACGGGCGCGGGAAATGTTGTAGTCTCAGTATGCCATTCACGATGTTTGTGATGGCTGCTATGCCTTTTCGGGGCAGGACTTTCAGTGCCCGGTTTGTTATTCCGTCCGGGCCTGGGGCTTTCCGAGTGATTAGGCGTCTTAAGATGCCTTTCACCTCCTCGGGAGATGTCGCGGCCAGGGGTTGGGTGTTCGTTCGTCGGTTCTTTATTCTTCGCGCCGTTCTTTCCACCTGTCGTTCTGTTTCTTCTACTTCGTCTGTAAGAGGGACTCTGTTCTCTCTGCACTGCCTCTCCAAGTTGTCCGCGAATGCTTCCGCCTTCTCCAGGTCAGTGTAGACGATTCCGTTGTCCCCGCGTATACGCGGGCATGGCTGACGAGGTCCGTTCCTTAGTATCTTCTGCATTCTCCATGCAGAGTTATCCTCGGTGTTTAACTCTTCTAGACGGGTAGTCCACTGTCTGTCTCTGATGTTTTTCAGTTCTTCCTTTAGCAGTCGGTTGGCTCTGTTCATGCAAGCTTTATCCAGAGGCGCTCGGGTTCTCTGGTAACGCCTTTTCAGTCTTCTTCTTATCCTAATCAGTTCCATCGTTTCTGGTGGGAGGTGGTCTTGGAAGTTGAAGCGTGGGGCAGGGACTTCCCTTGCGCTTTCGTTCACCGTTCTGATTATTGCTTGCTGTAGTTGGTCCACAGCGTTCCTCAGGTCTTCTGTTGTTTCGATGCGTGGCATGTCTCCCATAGCATCGTGTATGGCGCGCTGGAATCTATCCCAGTTTATTACTCGCTTAACTGGGTTGTCTACTTCCACTTCACCTCTTCCTATTGAGAATAGGACGGGGTTGTGGTCTGACGACCCTTCGTCTAGCACTTCCATCTCCGTTGTTTCGATGTTTTGTACTAGTGCGATGTCGAGGATGTCGGCAAGTTGTTCTATGCCTCTTTGTGGGTAGTGTGTTGGCATGTGCGGTGCCACCACTGTTATCTCCTCAAATTCTTCTAATAGTCTTATTAGTATGTTTCCTCTCGCGTTTCCATACATACAGTTCCACTGTCGTGATTTGGCGTTAAAGTCGCCGATGGCTACTGTTGGTGAGTGGTCTGGGAATATTTCTGCAATATTCGTTCGTTCTAGTCTTGTTTCTCTGGTTTGTGGGCGGAGATACACTGATGCTATTCTTATTTGGCCGTAGCGGCTTGTTTTGACTTTGACTGCTATGGCTTCGCCGATTGCTATGTCCGGTTTCCTGTCTTCGTACTGTATTAAATCTGTTTTCACTAGTAACGCAGCGCCCCCCGCGGCATTGCGTCCCCCTGGCCTTTCTGCCCTGTATATATTGTATCCTGGGATACGACATCTCATCTCAGTCCTTATTTTTGTTTCCTGTAGTGCCATGACGTCTACTTCTAGCCGCGACAGCATTTCCAGGAGCTCGTTCTTCCTGTTTCTCAGGCCGTTGATGTTCCAGGATCCTATCCTTAGGGTTTCCGGAATTCGTTCTGGCATTAACGTCTTGCGTTTTGTGTTAGTGCTGCTAAGACCGCTTGCGCGATCTTTTGCTGTTCTGAGTTGAGACTTCCTAGGACAGAGATTATCCTATTCGTGTCAGTCATGGTGTGGCTTTCCCTTCGCGTTGTCCTTGTCTGCTGGGTTTGAGGCCGCTGGTTCTCCGCTTGTCGCGGCCTCTTGCCTCCCTGTTGTTGTTGAGGTGTTGTCCTAGGTTTGGGGAACATCCTGCATCCCCGGTAGCTGGCTGGGTGCGCCTCCAGGCAGTTGGCACACTTTGCTGGCGTCTCTCTTGGTTTCTCGCATGCGCTTGTAATGTGGTTTTCTCCACATTTTACGCATCTGGCTGTGGCATGGCAGCACCTCTGCGCGTGGCCGAAGTACTGGCAGCGGTGGCACTGCGCTACGATTCGGCTGTTTGTTCTCTGCGGTTCTGCCCTTACTATTAGGTCCACGCACGTTCTTATTTGGTATATCGCGTTCTGGTCTTTGGGGACCTTGACCAGGAAGAGCGGGAGGCTCTGTTTTGTTTTCCTCGAGGTCATTCTGTGGCATTCTATGACCTCGTACCCTTGTCGTCTGAGGTCGGCTGCCACATCTTCCGCCTCGATGTTGTCCGGTATGCCTTTTATCACCACGTGTAGTGGGACTTCTCTTTTTAACGTGTATGTGTGGAAGTCCAGTCGGGTTTCCTCCAGGTATTTGGTGCAGCGTCGCCAGCTGTCTTCCTCGTCTGTATATATGATTATACCTTCGCTCGTGAGCTTGGCTCTCGCGAAGTTTATCTTTCTCCTGTTCAGTTCCCTGGACACGTCTGTCCACTTTGTCTTGTCGTGTAATACGATCGGTGGCGGTTTCGATGGGTCGACTGGGGGTTGTGTTTGCGCCTCCGGTGTCTCAGCATTCGGTTTTGGCCGGACTTGTGGCCATACTGGTACCAATGGGAGATTTTGTTTTTGTTTGTTTGGCATCTCCGTTTCCGTTGGTGCCACTGTTTCCGTCTCCATTTCTTCTGGTTTATTGTTTACGGCAATTAGCCGCACGGTTCTTTTCCTGGCTTTCCTTGATTCGGTTTTTACAAAACCGTCCTCCGTCTCTGTGTCCGTGGTCTCCTCTGTTTTCCTTTGCCTCTTCTGGGAGGTTTCTCTTCCCGTTTCCTTGTCATTCTCGATGACTTCGGGTTTTTTGGTCTTTTCCTCTTTGTTTGTCTTTTCGGTTTTACCCGTGGCTGGGGCTTTGGATTCCTCCTGCTTCTTCTCCTGTTTTTTCCCTTTTGTGTCTGGTTTTGCTCTTTCCTTTTCCTCAAGTTTTTTCCTGAGCGTCACGTTTTCGGCCAGTATCTGGTCGAATTTCCTATTTAAGTCTGTTATCTGACTTACCATTTTGTCTAACGTATCCCTGAGTTTCGCATTGTCCTCTCTTAAAGCTTTACACTCTGCTTCCATTTTTAATCTCTCTGTGGTTCTAGAATAAAATTCCTGAAAATAAATGGGTTAGTTTGTCGAATTCTTAGTTCTGAGAAGAACTATTTTCCATAAGATGTTAATCTCGCTTAGTTCTAAGAAGAACTATTGTTTGTGTTTCTCAGACACTTCACACTTGTATCGCTTAGGTAGTCCTTCACAGGTACAAGCTTTCGCTTCCAGTAGATGTTCCTTCACTATTCTCTTTGAAACGATACAGTAATATTTTGAAGCAGCCAGTCTCTTATGGAAGGGTATGTGAGCTTTTTCAGTTTCTGAGACATCAGTGGTTTCAGGTACAGGAAAATTTGTCCTTTTTTGAATTTTTATATATTTTTGCTCTTTATATATTCAAACCAACAGAATTCTTGAAAGATTTTCAACAAAAATCACATTAGGATGTTGATAGTAACATTGACGAATGGTTTTTCAAGATATACAAAAAAAGTGTGTATCAAATAAAGCCCTTTGCTCAGACCATATTTATAAGATTGAAAGATTTAGCGAAATAGTATATTACACACCTAGGGAGAAAAGTACGACATTTTCGCCCTCAAAGTTTTGTCAAAATTTCGAAAAAATCGCGGACGAGGATGCTGTACCTTCACCCGTGGTGCGTATAAGATTTTTTCTCATCGCGGAATGAAAAGTTCGTTTTTTAATTTAGCGTTCATCAATCACAGATTAAAAATTTAATTTTAGACATGTATTTCAAGTTGTCATAGACAAACCATTGTCTAATAATATCTAAAATGATTTGAAATCCCTAAAAGAATCAATACAAATGAAAATTCAAAAAGAATAGCTGAAAATAACAATTATAATTATCAAAAATATCCCTGAAATGAACGAGTTTGCAGTGAAAATAAATAAAATTAAAAAATAGAACAATTGAACTAGAAATAAAAAATTTAAGATTGAGACATTCCAAGCCATGTGACTTTACGATGTTTTGATTGTTATTATCCACAATCGTCTTTGGGTGACAATTGGACTTATTTCTCCAAAAAATGTCTATTTATGGGTCATTCGACTACTTTCACTTATCTTCTTCTTCCGCTTCATCGGTTTAGCGGGACATGACCGTTTGGCGATAGTTGGCCATTTTTAACTTGATTATGAGTTTCCATATGTTGCGCATCTCTACGCTAGCTTGGCTGAATACATTATCTGACAACATGTATGCTTCTTTGATTTTCCTCCTGAACTACTATTCTTGATTTGCTGGTTTTCTCTCGCTGTGTGTGCTTGGCAATGCGAAATTCCAATGGTTTAGTTTCACCGATATAGGATTTTTCGCACTCACAGGATATCTGGTAGATGTAACTCTTGGAATCGCAGTCCTCGTTTCGTAGTCTGGTTTTCGTGAGGCTGCTACGGATAGTGTTTCCGGATCTGAAGGAGGTTCTCATGTTGTACTTGGACCCAATCCTTCATATCATTTCCGATAATCCTCTGATGTAGGAAAGTGCCAGCACTGGTTGTTACGGCTTTTCTTTCTTGCGGGGTTCTTGATGTCTTTCACCAAAGTATTTTTCACCATCGCCTTGAAGTAGTCATTCCGTTGAAGACCATTTTTGATGTTCCTTCTCGATGTTAACGATCAAACGTTGTGAAGTAACTTTGCTTGGAATCTCTCAATTTTCAATTTTTTATTTTTTGTTTATTTATTTTATTTTTTACTAATTAAATTATTTATTGAAGGAGTTGATTCAGATAATAATTATATGGAAACAGGTACATGTAAGGAATTAACAAAAAAATAAATAGTAATTGCAGAAAGAAACTTTCCCTCGGTTATCTTAAAGGTGCGATTTTGTTCCACTCTTTACATAAAAGAGGACGTATGCTTCTCCACTCACCAGCGACTTCGGTGGAATTGGTGACACGTGTGAATCGTTGTATTTGTGCCACGCGCCATTATACGGGTGTCTGCAGTATGCTGTATAATGTCCTCTGTTAGTAGTTCCACTGTGATTTAAAAGTGCATATAGGTTATAACAAGTAGCCACATTTTCAGCTGCAACATTTTCTGCTACAAAATTGTCCATATCCAATTCTTCTAGAGAAAATTCGATGACATCATTCAATTTGCCTCTACTTTCAGTTGAAGAGAATCTTTTTGAATATATTACTGAAATATAGGGAACCATGTGGATTGATAGGGACTTTATGCATTTTCATTTCCATCCAAAGTTTCTTCTCTTGTAAACGAATCCAAGCATTGTCACAAACTCAATTGGTCGGTTCTTTGTGGTATGGAGAAAGACAAATCCCAGGAAGGATCAAATGTCACTGAAGAGAATCCATAGTGTGTGCATTTCATCGTGGATTTCAATTGGCCAACGAAATTATCTACAATCTTACAGTTATGCATCCTCAAATATGTGAGCCATGACTCTTGTGCGTTTCCGCTGTCGCTCAATTTTTCGTCAATCTCCGTTAATATTGGTTTAAGTTTCTCATTAATTATATTTACCTCTTCATGTAATCCTTTTCAAAGATAACGAAGAAACTCCTGGGCGTCTTGCTGGGAATTACCCATGAATCGAGGAGCAAAATTTTGAATCTGATTTTTTAAGGAGACTGTATTTACTACTTTATCAAATGAATATTCTGACCACAACTCCTTGATGACTTCTGCAAACGATTTGAATAAAGCACCCTTCATACTAGAAATACTAGTATTGATATCTTTCATGAATTCATCCTTTTTCAAACATTCCAATAACCATGTCGTATTTGATAAACATTGAATTACGCTGTTCATGAAACAGGTGTTACCAATATTTTTTAAATCATTCAACCCGAAGGTTTTGACTGAAAAATTTATCACTGAACAATCCGAAATATCTTTGAAACCCATTTGAGAATTTAGCTGAGAGAAAGTATTTTTTCCATTTGCTTTTATTTCAATTTCATAAAGTGGTTTCTTATCACCTCTCTTTTCTTTATAAAACTGGTTTTTAGGAAACAAGTAAATTTCATCAAGTTTTTTGGAATCAGGGAGAGTACCGAAAAACGAAGCTGCATTTCCTCTTTGGATGGCTATACTAATTTTCTGAATGAGAAAAGATGTGGCTCTTGATTCGTGGGTTTCGTCGGTTACCTTTTTTCCAATTTCATTGATGAAAGATAAGGCTTCAGAGCCAAAAACACCAAACGTTTCAATAGCTATTGGGCGAAAGATATAATTATTTCCCAAATTCTGATATTTCCGTAATATGGAAATTTCTCCTAAAGAAGCAGCAGCACCGGATTCCGCAGAAGTAACAGGAAGATGGCAAGTTGCTAATGTATCTACACAAGTAAAGTCACAAACAATAGATTTACCATTTTTCCATGGAATAAGTATCATACCATCCGGCCGTTTTCCGTCGTCTCGACTTGTGCCTATGGGTTCTAAAATCGCAGGAATTTTTGCTGAAGTTAAACCACTTTTGATTAGATCATCAATTGCATAATGGCGAGATAAACGACCAGCGCTAAAACGGCAGCTCAACCCATGAGTACCTGATTCATCCACAAATGCACCATATTTACAAAAGTGTTGAACACACAGTGGTGTACCAAGTCGAAATCCTATGGCAAGTCTGAAAGAGTCGTCATCCAATAGAGTCCCAAGTGATGCTACAGGAACAGCATTTAACCAAACACCAGATTCTTTCACAGTTACTGCGAGAATCATTTTTTGAAGTGTCATAAGCTGTCTTCAGTAAAATACTAGTTGTTTGATCTAGTAATGGTTTATCCCATGCTTGTATTTTATTTTACTGTAATTTTATTTCAGAATTTTATTTGCCTATTATATTTGTTATTTTCAGAAATTCTTTTTAATTTATCATTAGTATTGTTTCGTCGCTAGGTTACCGAGAGGAAAAGTAAGTTATGAGCATGTGCGTTAGTGTTATCTAACCGGGAGGGAACGATGCACTTTTGTCCCGCTTACAGGAGACGAATAGAGAACTTTTCATCCCGCAGTGAGAAAAAAGTATTACTTTTTTTTGAAATACGAACGAGCTGTAGTAAGTGGATTCATTTTGCAGACACATATTTTCCACATAGCTTTTGATTCATCTGTCCTTGGAAAAGAAAATTGATAAATTCGATTTACAATTGACTTTTATCTACTGCATTTTTTATCAGCAGTAAGAAGGTAATTTCAGAAAAAAGTTGTTTCCAGCGGCAAGTGTATTGAAAAATCTTTTATTAAGGATTAATTTGTATGAGTAATATTTTTTGTTTAACAATTACATTCATTGCTTCAGTTTTTCATCCTTTTGTGCGTCTTAAAGGATGCACAAAAGTTACAATCACAATCACAACTGTGATAACCATACTACGGTAACCCAGAAATCTAATGATGAAGGAGAAAAATGTTTTTGATAACATTGCTATATGTTTAGATCGACCTACTAATGGTTGGTGAATGTGGGAAATAAAAAATTAAACTTTCTATGTTTTTCACCACTGGTATATTAACGTTACTAAAATTTCGTAGGACATTTTCAAATGAATATAATAAACTTGAAATAGTCCGTATAGGACGAAACATAGTAGCAGATTACAGCCGTCTCTGGGCCTCCCCCCACCACTATGACATATTAATTGATTTTTTTGTTGTTAAGTAAAATCAAGGCGATGTGACCTAGAAGTGTCTGGTGCATGGATCATTCAAGATTTTCATATGAGATTTTGTGTGTGTGAGACATAATCACGTAATTACATTTGGTTGATGTGTGTGTGTGACAATGCACGGTACAGGGTTTCATCATGTGCTTGTCTGTGTACAAGCATACGTCTGCAAACTTCGAGTATCCTTGAAAGAATTGAATGATCCAACAATGAGCCTACAAAGTTAGTAGTGGTGTGACGTCACAGCAGCAACCGTTCAACGGTAGAAGAGTGAGATGTTCACTCCACGACGTGTGGCTGAGTGATGCGTATTTATCGGTGTATCCTCACCTCTCTCTCGATGAGGCGATGGCTGTGACGTAACGCATCGCTCTACCCTCGCTATCTATAGTGACGCGCAGGTGGCGAGGACTGTATAAACGTCTGCTCTCTACGAGAGCGCAACGGCCACTGTCTGTTCGTATCGACATCTGTTAACGTGTCCAGTTGGGAGGTTGAGTTGGCGCATGTAGCTGAGAGGTGAGGTGGGCTATGACGTCTTGACGGACCCGATCAGACTGTATTTAAGAAGAGGACGAGTGTAGGTTATGTCAGTTTACATCAAGTAAGTTAGTGAGAACGTATCATAGAAAATGTATTCCTGTGACTGTGGTAAATCTTTCACTCATAGTGATAATCTTCGTCGGCATAAGCTCCAAACTTGCCAAGGAGGGCCTTCAGTGAAACGAATGAGAGTGGACAATGCAACACCTATGTATACATGCAATTGTTGTAATATGACAATTCCTATGACCCAAGTGAATTCTCACCGAAGAATCATGAGTCATAAAAATAATGCATGTGTTCAATTGTCAAATTATAACGAATGCATTCAATTGCCGCATTGCTACATACAGGGTGGAAAGTTCGGTTCTATCCATTCTATTTTGGAAATTATATTCTTTAGACTCAAGATTCGAGAGACACGAAGTCATTTAATTCCCAAAATGAAATAGTGGACCATATTCACATTTGAATGCTGTTTTTGATGGATTCAGTGATGTAATTATGGCTCAAACGACTGAATTCCAGGAACGTGACTCGTGTATTTATTTTTGTAAATTTCAATGAGATTGAGTGGTAATATTTATTTTTTTGTAATTTAGGTTGGACTTGTGAAAAAAAGTTTCTCAAAGTCAACATTAATAAATACAGTCCACTGGGAGGGCGTTCATATGTGAAGCTCCCCGAATGCATTGAATGGAGGAGAGCTGTCGTGAATGTTCGTAACGAAGATCAACACTGTTTTTCCTGGGCTATAACATCAGCAATATACCCTGCAAATGGTAAAGTCTCCGAAGTTACGTCATATCCACATTTTTCCAATGCTTTAGATGTTACAGGTATGGATTTTCCGGTTGAAGTTAATAATACGAGTATTGAAAGATCCGAAGATAGGAATGGTACTTCAATTAATGTTTACGGTTCAGAGAGTAAATTTGACAAGGGCAAAATAGAGTATGATGTGATTGGTCCATTGCGATACTCACAGAGAAGACTCCGGAGACATGTCAATTTGTTACTCATAACTGATGACTCTGGTAATAGTCACTATTGTTGGATCAAAGATCTTTCAAGATTAGTTTCTAGTCAACAATCAGCTCATGAACACAAAAAATATTTTTGTGATGGTTGTTGGGTGTAGATGCAGCTCAGAAATTTGTGAGTAGCATTGGGGACGATTTGAAAAAGATATATGAAAATCATCTCAGATACCCTATACCAATGGATGCACAAACCCTCGAAGAAGAGGAAAAATTTGCTGCAGCCAGAAATTGTGGTATAGGTAATAAACCATTTATTGATGTTGGAGTCAAAGTTAGAGATCATTGTCTTGTCCCAGAAAAGAAAAGTTCATATGCCGCTCATTCAAAATATTATTTAAATTTCAAATTCCCTAATTTGGTATCTATTACTTTCCACAATTTAATTGGTTATGATTGCCATTTATTCATAAAAGAATCGTATAGGAATAAAAAGAAAGATGATCTCATCCCACAAACAAAAGAGAAATATATATCTTTCACGAAGCATCTCTTTACACACACCTATACCGATAAAGATAGTATGGTTAAGAAGAAATATCTCAAAATGAGATTTATCCATAGTTACAAATTTATGACTAATTCGTTGGCGAAGTTGGGTGCTAACTTGACCTCTGATCAATGTTTCGAGATGCAAAAACATTTCTCACAAATTGAGAAATTCAATTTGATGAGACAGAAAGGTGATTTCCATATAGTTTCGTTGATGACATTGACAAATTGGATTATCCATCACTTCCAACAATAAATCAGTTTAATAACAAACTCAGTTGTGAATATACAGGGTGTCCCTAGACTTCCTCTTTTCTTCTCGGGAATGTATAGATGGGGTCAAAATATCACCAGTACTTCATATAACTTTTTTTCCTAAAAGTCTTCGCAACCAAGTTACGGGCCCTCGAAGTTACAAAATGAAAAATGTTTTTCTTTGATAACTTTTCAAGTGAATATTCAAAATCATCCAAATTTTGGTAATTGACTAAACAAATGAATTCCGTCGATGAGCTTTCATGCAGGAGTCAGTTGTTTTGCTACAAAGTCAGGAATGGACTACCCCGATGGTCCACAACCCAAAACTTTGAAATGACAGATATTTTTCAATATTTTTCAACAAAATAAGGTTACTTGGACAATTTTATGGATAAAAGTACTCGTGTGGAAAGTCGATCGGAGCAACGAGTCTTGATAAAAATGTAGTTCTACACGACGACATCAAACCCGCTCGTCCACCATTATTTGAAATGAATAATTATCAAAGCAGAAATAATAATGATAACGTTAATTCAACAACATTCATAACAGGAATAATACAAAGTATGCTAAAATGAAGTCGTAAACAAAAAGTACAGTACCTATATGGAAGTTTAAGTCACAATTGTGATAGCAGATATTTTTTCAAAAGAAATATCAAGTTCTGTAGATTCGTGGTGTTTTTAAACTAACAAGCTACTCTACTATGAAATATCGAATTCATTCCATATTTTGTATGTACATAATACGTGTGGAATAATCACGTTTCGTGTTGATCAGTTATCTGAATCTCATGAAACTCAACATTCGAATGTTTCAAATTCTTCTTCACAGCTAAACTGTTGAGGAATTTCACTGATAATTTATAATTCTATGGGAGAAATTCTTTAACACGAATCTAAATTTAGCTGAAAAAACGCACATCGGAAAAAATATTTACTATACTAATAAAAAGCAAACAAATGAACTACAAAAACGGCTGCACATGATCAGGTGAAAAATATCCAGGGAATAATTATATTCCATTTCTTTCACAGATGTTGACAAAAAAACCTTTTAGAAAGTTTTGATAAAAAATGAGAAACTGGAATGCGATTTTGTTTTGTTGAGTGTTGCGTTGTCATATGACTATCATTGTATTGTCAATATTCTATAGGATATTTTGAATTTTTTTGATATGGCCGAACAGTTTACATTCAATGAATATGCAGATATGCATGTATTTTATGGACGAGCATTTTGTAATGCTGCAGAAGCTCGTCGTCTGTATTCCGAGCATTTTCCCAATCGAACGGTACCGTCAAGAGAAACATTAGAGCGTGTCGATCGCAGCTTGAGGGAGACAGGTATGTAATAATTGATAATTAATTTGAGCACGTTGTTTAATTTCGATATTATTGTAGGTACAGTTTTGCCAAAACGAGGTGGTGAGGGCGCTCCTAGGACTGTACGTACCGTTGTATTGGAGGAAAATATTTTGGAAACCGTTGCTGATGATTCTTCAATGAGCATCATAAATCTATCAGAACAGTTCCATACATCCAAGTCCACTATTCATAGAATAATTAGGGAACAACTGCTCCACCCATTTCACATCCAGAAGGTACATGCCATGACACCTCAAGATTTTCCAGCACGACTGGAATATGCCAATTGGTTCATGGATAGGCAAAGAGAGGATATGACTTTTAATAATCGAGTTTTATTCACTGATGAAGCAGGTTTCAGTAGAGATGGAGTTATCAACTCTCATAATCTCCATATATGGGCCGAAGAAAATCCCCATGGGATATTGCAAGCCAAACACCAACGGAAATTCAACGTGAATGTTTGGGCTGGTAGGAAACCATCTTATAGGACCATTCGTTCTACAGGACCGATTGAATGGAGAACGTTATTTGGAGTTCATTCAGAACGATTTGAATGGACTTTTGGAACATGTTCCATTGCAAACCCGAAGAGATATGTGGTTTATGCATGATGGCGCTCCTCCTCATTTTAGTTTGATTGTGCGTGACCATCTGAACCATATTTTCCACAATAGATGGATTGGTAGAGGTGGGCCATATTCATGGCCATCGCGGTCTCCGGATTTAAATCCATTGGATTTCTTTCTGTGGAAGCATCTAAAAAGCCTTATTTACGCTACACCTATTCACACAAGAGATGCATTGTTGAATAGAATAACATTACATTGTGAAGCCATACGAAACGACCCTGGAATGCTATTTCAAGTACAGAGAGGGTGTCTTCGCAGACTAAGAAAATGTATAGAGAGAGAAGGTGGTCATATCGAGCAGTTTCTGTAGCGAATTTTTCATTTCTCTTTGCTCTTGAGGCTCTTGAGTTTCTTTAGTTAAACGTGTTTGCATTATAAAAATTCGTTATGAACATTTTACCTATCATTTCCATTTTCCTTAAAACTAATATTTTCGAATAATGGTAGACATCTCAGGATAAATGTTGTTGAATTAACGTTATCATTATTATTTCGGCTTTGATAATTATTCATTTCAAATAATGGTGGACGAGCGGGTTTGATGTCGTCGAGTGAAACTACATTTTTATCAAGACTCGTTGCTCCGATCGACTTTCCACACAAGTACTTTTATTCATAAAATTGTCCAAGTAACCTTAATTTGTTGAAAAATATTGAAAAATATCTGTCATTTCAAAGTTTTGGGGTGTGGACCATCGGGGTATTCCGTTCCTGACTTTGTAGCAAAACAACTGACTCCTGCATGAAAGCTCATCGAAGGAATTCATTTGTTTAGTCAATTACCAAAATTTGGATGATTTTGAATATTCACTTGAAAAGTTATCAAAGAAAAACATTTTTCATTTTGTAACTTCGAGGGCCCGTTACTTGGTAACGAAGGATTTTAGGAAAAAAAGTTATATGAAGTACTGGTGATATTTTGACCCCATCTATACATTCCCAAAAGGAAAAGAGGAAGTCCAGGGACACCCTGTATATCAGAAAATTATTATGATAGGGCTAGAAATGTGTGGAATTTATTCAAGTGTCAGAATTTGGGGGAATACTCTGATTTGTATCTGAAGTCGAGTGTATTGCTATTATATAATATTTTTGAAAACTTTCGCACCACAAGTTTAGATATTTATAACTCAGATCCAGCACATTATCACACTGCACCTGGATTATCTTGGGATGCTATGTTGAAGTATACGAATATTGAAGTGGAAGTACTAACTGAGATTGATATGATTCAAAAAGGTATACGAGGTGGAATTAGTCAGTATTGTGAGAGGAAACATAGCAAATAATAAATTTTTACCAAATTATAATCCCAATGAACCTTATACATTCATTACATATTTAGATGCAACAAATCTATACGGTCATAGTATGTCACAACTTCTACCAACAAGTGAATGTACATGGTTGACACCTAATGAAGTTCTTGATCTTGATGTGATGAATGTGAGTGCTGATAGTCCGTATGGGTATGTGTTTGAAGTGGACATTCATTATCCACAAGAGTTGCATGATAAACATTCTAATCTTCCATTTTCAGTCGAGAGATTAATACCACCTCGTACACAATCGAAAATTCCCAAATTAATTCCAAATTTGAATGATAAAAGATAATATATTGTTCATTACTGATCAACGGAAAAACTGATATTAAACAGATTTTAAATAAATTACAGAAATCTTCAGCTAGTCATCATAAATGGTTTGATTGTAATGAATACACATAGAGTATTGAAATTCAAACAATCACGTTGGATGAAACCCTATATAGATCTTAATACTGGAATGCGTAATACGTCTAACAATAAATCTGGTAAAGATTTTTATAAACTAATGAGTAATGCGGTATATGGGAAGACAATGGAGAATGTAGAATTGATGTAAGACTCGTTACACATTGGGAAAATATAAAGAAAAATATAGGTGCCAGTACTCTCATATCCAGACCAAATTTCGAAAATTGTTCAATTTTCACAGAAAATTTCGTTGGCATTCCCTTGAGTGAAGTTAAAGTCCATTATGATAAACCATTATATTTGAGATTTTCTATATCAAAATTATCTAAAACAGTCATGTACGACTTCTTCTATAGATGCATCAAGCAACATATTGGTGAAAATGTCTCTTTACTGTACACAGATACCGACTCACTCATTTCGAAAGTAAATACAGAATATTTTAATGAATTCATCAATTCAATATTCCAGTAACAAGTTCAGTCTTGGGTAACTTCAAAGACGAATTTCCGAATGATACAATCATGAGCTTTCATGGTACAGGTGCATGATGGTGAATTCAAAAAAGCTAAAGGGGTGAAACGATCGGCTATAAAGAATGAACTGACATGTGAAGATTACCAAAAAGTCGTCGAACATGGTGGTATGATATTCAGAAAGATGAATTCATTTGGAAGCGTGTTGCATAATATGTATACTGAATTATCATACCACGACCATAAACGATTCATCATTCCGAATACAACTCAAACGCTTCCTTGGGGTCATAATGATATTGAATTTTATCAAAACGATCCAAATAATAATATGTGGTGGATAACTAATATTATTCAACAATCACAAACTCAGGAGAGTCCACTGGATCAACTCATCAATTTATTGTCTACCGAGATCAATAATTGAAATTCCATTCAATGTCTTTGAAACCGGAAAATCCAATATTGATGTCCATGTATGTATTCATAAATAATGAAGTATAGCAAACTGTAATGTGATATTAATGTATTGTGTATGTATTAGTATTACTTTGATGAATATAAAAATGATAAATATTTTATTTGTTTTATTTCTATTTTCCTAACCAATTATTGCAATGTATATAGCATAATGTGAATGAAAGAAATATTAGTTTGAATATAATCATCGTGGGTGCACAATCAATAAGTTTGGGAGAAAAAGAAAATGAGGTGGTAATGTCATTCGAGATCTTTCTGGTAATGGATTTAAATTGACAAAAGATGGATATTATGACATGCAAAGAAAAATATTGAAAAATACAAGCGAACCAATTGACAACAGTGATTGTGTAACTGTACCGTATCTTGTGGGGAAATTAATGGAACAAAGGATGTCATACTTCTAGCCCTACAAGCTGCAATACAATCCACAATAAGTAATGTTGCTCGCGATGCACGTCAAGCATTCGACGATAAAATTGCAGAGGCTCGGATAACTTTGACTCGTAAATATGATAATCTCAAAAGTGATATAGAAATGAAAATTTCTGACATAACAACATCTACAATGAAAAAATATGACGCTTTGGAACAGAAAAAACATAAAGTGAGTTCATCAGGTGGACCATTACTGGGGTATCCAGGAATGAACATTAATCTAAATGTTAGAATATTAAAACCAAAACCAACAGATGACGTATTAATTGAACGAACATGGTGAATGTATTCTGCGAAGCGGGGTCACCTCCCCGCCCACTCGGCTGGAGCGAAGCGGTGGCTTGGGAAGTGGGCGTGGCCCCAAGGGGCCACGCCCTAGGCCAACAGGCTGAACAGGCTGAAATTGCTAGCCAACGAAGCAAACTTGAAAAACAAGTTGCTGATCTACAAAAAGATTTGACCGAATTACATCGGAAGGAAACATCTCTGGAAGAAAGGCGAAAAGTAGTGACTTCTCCGATAGAGCGATTTGAAAAATTGAAGTCTATGTTGGAAACATTTTTTTTGAATTGTAAATAAAAGAATAATTTTAGGTTAATTAGGAATTTTAAATTATGGTAGTTTTAAATTTATATTTGTAATTTTGGAAAAAAAAGAAGTGGAATGAAGGGTGTACATTGTTTTGTTTGGTACGCATTGAACAATGCGATGGAGCATTGTTCTTCACTCCGTCTTATCATTATTATTATTTTTATTTCAATTCCAAGCTCTTCTAGACAAATATCTCACAAGAATTTTTGTTTTCTTTGATCACTTGTGAATAATCTCTTGAGAAGAAAATGAAAAAAAAGACATGTTTCATAATGTAATCAACAAGTATAATTTAATATAATTCGTATTGTATTTAATCCATTCAATTATCTCTTTCATTGAATATAGCTTATGTCATTTTGCAATTCATCCCCACTTCATCCCCACTCCTCCCCCACTCCCCGGAAGTATATAAGTAGAAATCATCTGATGGAATATTCAGTTGATCACCCACCTTCAACATGGAACCTGATTCAACTCAGATAGCTTACAACATGTCTCTCCAAGAAGGTTTCGTTCATTCGATCACAGCACCTCACGACATTGAATTTGAATATATGAATAATGATTATAGAGTGCAGGTGCAGCATGTTACCGGCACCAATGAAGCGGACCTTTCTGATGGCGAGTATCCGGATCCTAACGGCTGGTGGGATCCCGATTATGATGACCTACTGCCCTATGGAGACGATTACGATGACGATGAGTCCGAGGAAGTCGAGGATAGTCCTCCACCATCCCCAATCCTCATCGAGGATAGTCCTCCACCATCCCCAATCCTCATCTAGGATAGTCCTCCACCAACCCCTATTCTGTTTGATGAGGTCCCCAATTCGTATGACGATATATGATCCTTCCTCCCATCCTTTATTCGTTCCTTCCACGGAGTACACATTTTTTTGATGGTGTACACGGGGCACTGCAAAGTTGGGGCAGTGTCTTCCTCCCTCTCCCTTATTAGTTTTTTCATAATAATCACTCAGAGTTCCTCATAATAATCACTCAGAGTTTCATAAAGATCGTCATTCTTGTCGCTTTCGAATTTCAAACACTGAATTGTTCTACATTCACACTTCATCCCCACAATTTTTTTCAAATATAAATATAGCATCAATCCAAGTTCGACATCATTCTTCCACAATGTCGAGTGCTGATTTCACCACCGAACCGATGAGTGTACTAGAGTATTCTATGTCGAGTACAGTACCCATCCAGGTACATAAAATAGATTCAACGTTCGATCATTTCAGTATAACCTTCGCACAATTTCTGCAACGCATCTATGTTCTTCCTGATGATTTCCCGGAACGTATAGAAGAAGGTATGCAAGAGGAAGTAGATGCAGAGTTTAAGATGGTTGTCGACGAGTTAAACGATCTAGACGATTATGCGGATGATATCATTAGTATATCGTCTGATTCAGATGATTATGAGGACAACATCATTAGTATATCATCAGATACAGATGATTTAGATGACGACACCATCATCTTTGTTTTTGATGATGAGGATCGTTAGTCCATAAATAAAAGATTAGTTTCAGGTTAATTAGGAATTTTAAATCATGGTAGTTTTGAATTTATATTTGTAATTTCAGAAAAAAAAAGAAGTGAAATAAAGGGTGTACATTGTTTTGGTTTGTTACACATTTAACAATGCGATGGATGGGGCATTGTTATTCACTTCGTCTTATTATTATTATTATTTTTTTTTCAATCCCAAGCTCTTCTAGACGTATATCTCACAACAATATTTGTGTTCTCCAATCACTTGTGAATAATCTCTTGAGAAGGAAATAAAAAAAAGACATGTTTCACAATGAAATCAACTAGTATAATTTCATATAATCCATATTGTATTTCATCCATTCAATTATCTCTTTCACTGAATATAGCCTATGTCATTTTGCAATTCATCTCCACTTCATCCCCACCCCTCCCCTACTCCCTTTCAAAAGTATGAAAGTAGGAATCATCTGATGGAATATTCAGTTGATCACCCATCTTCAACATGGAACCTGGTTCAACTACCAAGCCATAGAGACTCGCGGAGCCTCAGAGAGCTCACTATGTGTCTCTACAAGAAGGTTTCGTTCATTCGACCACAGCACCTAACGACATTGGATTTGAATATATGGATTATGATTATAGAATGCAGGTGCAGCATGTTACCGGCACCGACGAAGCGGACCTTTCTGATGGCGAGTATCCAGATTCTAACGGCTGGTTGGATCCCGATTATGATGACCTACTGCCCTATGGAGACGATGACGATGAGTCCGAGGAAGTCGAGAATAGTCCTACAGAATCCCCAATCCTCATCGACGATAGTCCTCCACCATCCCCAATCCTGTTTGATGAGGTCCTCAATTCGGATGACGATATAAGATCCTTTCTCCCACCCTTAATTATTTTCTTCCACGGAGTACACACTTTTTGGTTGGTGTACACGGGGCACTGCGAGGTTAAGGCAGTGTCTTCTTTCCTCTCCCTTATTCGTTTTTTCATAATAATCAAACTTCGACTTTTTTTAGTCAAAGTAGTCATTTGTCACATAATCTGTGAATACTACTACTTCTATTGTTTGTGTGAATAATGTAGCCTTGAAAGGGGCTGTCGTTTTTTGACCAGTAGGTCCACGGTTATTGTTTCACACGTTTGACATTATTGCATATTATACATGTCGACATTCGAGTGAAGTTTGTAAGAGGTCTCTCGCAAGCATCGCACCAATTATGTGCTAATTCCATCATAGAAACGGTGTTGTGGCTGTTGATATGATGATACCACCCTCCATTGTTGTTTCTTATGGAGTAAAAATGGAAACAAAACCAACATAGCTTTTTGATATTGTCATCGATTGTTGTTATCCGCACGTGTGCGTCCATCACGCAAATAAATCCTTGGGATCTTCTAACGTGTCAGTGACGTTGAGCAATCGGAGTCGATTCTCAAAGCACCATCACTTTCAGATAAATCAGCTACAACCCCTTCATCATCGCCTTCACTATCCACGACCAGCTCATCGACCATGTTATCATCTTCATCGCTCTCGTTAGCCTCGTTTTCATCTTCGTCGTTTTCGTTAGCCTCATTTGCATCTTCGTCGACTCCAAGGTCAATCTCCTCTTCACCGACTCCAACATCTTCTTCAACTATCACTTCCTCTAGCGGAATATTGGCATCCTCATCATCTGACTCGCCTATCCAATTATCTTCATTGCACATTGCAGATGTGCCGGAACGAATTGAGCAAATTGTTGTTATAAATCCAATTGTTTCGCAATCATCACCACTCAAATACCCTTCATCTTCCCTTCCTTTTGGTGTTGATAAAAAATCTAGAACAATCAAGAGGAAGGTTACTAATGCATCTTCATTGATTGTCACTGACTTCAAAGAAAAGAAACAATTGAAAAGTATTGTGCGAGAGAAAAAACCCGCAACGAGAAATGACAGATCGAACAGGAAGACAAAAGGTGAACCCAAAGAAATGAAGGGTGATTTGAAAGCTGAATCGCTATCTTCTTTTATTCCACTATATCGGTTTGGAAATATGAAAAAGAAAGCGAAATGCCACCTTGTAAAGGCACAGATGGCTATTGCTGAACATGAAAAGAGTGAGTGAGCTATTAATGTTAATAAGGAAACTTTTCAAGCATTAGATGCGAAGATTGCATTAGCGAAGGTTGAATTGGCTAAAATGTGTAAAGATGCAGATGAACTCCGTTCAAAAATTGTGAAAGATAATTGATCCAATCAACGTTCTAGAATGCAAGCTCAGGCAGCGTTTGAGGAGTCGACTCAACTTTATGAGACGGCATTATCAGTGAGAGATAATTGGCGAAAAGTGTTGGAGAGTGCATTGCAAAGTGACGGCGATTAGTTTTGGGAATGGTAATGTGTTTTCAATATCGTGAGTTGAGAAATATAAGCGGAAATGGAGTATACAATTAATTTGGTTTGGTATACACAGAACGTTGTGTTTGGTTGGGGCAACGTTTACCGCTGCAATATTTTTCAATTCATATACTTATAATGGAAATGAAAAAAATAATGAACTTTATCATTACTTCATTCATAAATACATTAGTAGATACATTCAAACCGTATTTGATTCATCAATACAAGAATATTGTTCATTAGGAAGGCCTAATTTACATATACTTTAGATATACTCTATTTTTTCTTCTCTTCAACACCTTCTCAATCAGATATACGTCAGGATTTTCGGTTCGTAATAACTCTTATTCGTAAAAACATCCTCTAATAGGTTGTTCATTCATATCTCCAAGATTATAGGTGGTGGGGGTGGTTTTATTAATTTTAACAATCTTGAAGAGCTCCGTGGTAAAGTTCGCAGTACAGGACTTTTCAAAAATATTTTTGTACTTGCATATACGTACAATATCATTCAATTGGAATTTGGGTTCATTTTGTTCTCCTACAATTCCTTTGATACCTTTGAATTTCAATTTTGTTGATGAATTAACATTGATGGGTGCCATACCTATTGTACGATGAACTTTATTGTTATATCTACTACTTATAGTTGGAAGAATATCAAGTCATTTGTGGTGACATCTCATCGAAAATTCATTATAGAGCCATGCCTTCATTGTACGAATCACTCTTTCTGCTATAGCCGCCTTCTTTGTGCTAAATGTTGAATAATGATTGATATTATATTCTCACATGAGAGATGAGAAGCTTCTATTAAAAAATTCTTGCCCTTGATCGCTTTGTATATGTTTGGGGAAAAATATGGCTTTCTTTAGTACATGTTTCATTGCATTAGTTATTGTACTACCTGTTTTATCTTTAACTGCTACAGTCCACAGATATTTTGAGTAACAATCAATCACTACAATATATATATCGGTATCCTTTATTACTTTTTGCGTAAGGTTGTAGTTCAGCTAGATCTATTTGCCAAAGATCTGCAAAACCTTTGATGGTGGTTATTCTTTTGCGAAAATAATGCCTTGCAGGTCTATGTAATTCATCAACAACTTGTCGTTTGACAACACTTATTCCATTAGTCATTCTATTTCAATATGATTGAAAAGGTGATAATATTACTGCATTGAATGATGATGTGACAGTGTTCATTACTTGTGGATATATTAATATATTATACCTTCGTCACCTAATTCTTCAATTATTGAAATTATATCATCATCATGTCCAGTATGCCCAGCTGACTTTGAAGCTACCAATAATCGTAAGCGAGCAACTAACTCTTTCGGTGAATTCCAATATACATAATTCACAGGTTTAGAATCATATGTTTTCTCCATTTTCACTCGTTTGAGTGCCCCACCAATTTTACTTCTACTTCTTGATAAATATTGTGATGAGTCTAAAAGAGGTTTGATAACTTCACGAAATTTTTTAGAATTTGTCTTTTCAAAACCATTCTTCAAATGATATTGTTCATATGTAGCATTCGTTATTTTCAATAATTTGGAATATACTTGACGAATTTCATTATCAACATCTTGCGGATTCTTCAAAAAGATCATATCTTACAAGTCTGGACTACTATTTCACTTTATTAGCATCCCAAAATGAGATGTTTTCATCTTTGAAATGTACCACCAGACTTCCCATTTTCAGATTTTGTGTAATAGGATCCATACGTACACCAAATGTTCCATCATATACTGGATTTCTAGATTTCACATTATTCAAATGTTTCGCCAAAACATCTTCACGACTTTCATTCATATTAGTTGAGGAGTCAGGATCTGAGGAATCGATGTGGGATGATGATGGTGTTTCGAATAGAGTTGTTCTCATATTGTCTTGAAGTGTGCTCGTGTCACTATTCACAGATGATACACTACCAAAAGTTTGTTTTTTCCCTATTGGAGTACTCATGGGATAATTTGAAGTAGATTGAACATTTCCATGGTTTGACGATAACACTGATGATGTCGAAGTAGCTTTTGATGATAAAACATTCAATGGTTTCGAGAGTCGTACGATTTTCAATATTATCATTCTTGAAAGAGTTGAATTTCTGCCTGACAGCTTCTGTTGTCTCTACTAGTTGACGTTTCAAATTCATTTCATTGTGTTCATTTTCAGAATCATTTTTTGTATTCATATTGCCTTTTTTAAAGTATAGCTCAATTCGCTGATGAAGTGACCTCTACAATATTCAGTGATCGAATAAATTTGAATAACAAGATCATGGATATATAAAACTATCGAATCTTCTGCGATATCTACCTTCATCTATTTTTCTGTCCTCATCAATGACTAAAAATCAATATTAGTCAAGAATTTAACACACATCAATTTGAATTGTTTGAATGTTACATCGGGTGATACATGATCTGAATAAATGTGGTTTAAATTCGTCTCATCGTGTTTGAACATTATGATGTTTGGGTACCCGAGAATATGTCTGCGAGAAAAAACAATCAACATCTATATGACGTACCATACAGAAATATGATCTGATGATATCCTGCTTTTCACATATCATATCATCGAAAATGAAAACAGAATTAGGCTTAGCGTCGGAGGGTTCCACTATTTCTGCATTATTGCTGAATGTATGAAACCTAATCCTTTTATAAGTTCCAAAACATTTCGCAAGTACTGATATTTAAGTTGATTGAGTGAGTTCGAATAGAGATACACATTTCTAAATCTTAGTCCTTGTGGATGTGTTGATGACGATATCATTGCATTCGTCTTTCCACAAATTGAAGGTCCTATAATGAGTCCTCGAATTGATGATGGAAGTAGTGGACCATGTCTGGATACCCTTCGTCCATTCAATCCACACCCAAATTTCTCATCTCAATTATCTACAGCAAACTTTTCTTTCTGTTTTACAATGCGCATCGTGCCGTGGTTGACAACTATATAAATGTTATGGAAGAATTGTGTGTATTTTCTATAATGTTATCCAATTTGGTACTGAAGAGCCTTAGGGCAAGTGTCTTACGGCGAAACACCGATGTATACCAGTGAGGATGACAGTGTTCCATGTGAGTAAAATTTGTTACCATTCATTTAAAGTAGAATTTATGTCAATGATATTTGATCTTATTCCACAACGGATGTTAGAAATACAAACTGAGTTAAGAAAAGTATCTTCTGTATAATTCAGTGTTCATATAGAAGTATTTGTTTCGAAAGAATTTTTTCTTTCGTGTAATTCAATTTTTATATGAAAGTAGCTGTTTCAGGAGGACTTTTTTTCAGTTTGTGTCTGAAAGTTACTTCTTTGCATGATCTACACATCCATGTATAGAGTTACTCATTTTCAAATTGATTACTTCCTTCCTTTCTTTGGAAGATTCCCTCATTTTTTGTATCGAGATGGAGTAGTAGAAAGCCAAATGTTATTAGCTTATTCATTTCAATGTGTACCATCAAACGATACGGACATATTGAAAGTGATCGTAAAATTAAAATAGGTTGTGATTTTGTTAATGATTTAATAAACAAACTTCCTTTCGAATTATATATACTCAGAGGTTATCAATACTGTGGACCGGGTATAAAACTGAAACAACGTTTAGCTCGCAACGATCCTGGAATCAATAAATTAGATATTGAATGCAAAAAACACCATACTCAATATTCTAAACATCCATCCGATCTTGCAGCAAGACATTTAGCCGACAAAGAATTCGAATACAGCGCTTGGGATAGGGTTGAATCGAAAGACGCTAGTTTTGGGGGAAGATCAGCTGCATTACTTGTCACCAACATTATGAAAGCAAAAAGACATATGGGCATGGGTTGTAGCACCAAAAAGAAAAAAAGTAAGAGGAAACAAAGGAAAAAAAATAAGTTGCATTTGGTGCTGGTATAGTCCATAAAGTGCGAAATGTATTGAAGAAAGCTGGCTGGGATCAATTTGTGATGAATAAAAGCACATATGCACTGTGGCATTGCTGGCGGCACGTAAATACCTCAAAGCTGCCGGTGGGAAGAAGAAAATCCGCACACCACGCATGATATCAGTTCCCAAGATCGGTGGACTGTTGCCATTGATACCAATTTTTGCTGGACTATCCGCACTAGGGAGTTTGGCGGGAGCCGCTGCTGGTATTACCACAGCCGTGAATTCAGAAAAAGCCAGCAGAGCTGCTTCAATGGAAGCCAATCTTCACAATAAAACCATAGAGGCTATAGCATTGGGCAAACGCGGAAGTGGAATATACTTCCAATCGTACCGTAGAGGTTTAGAACTATATTTAAAACCTTACAAACCCCCCAAACAGAACAAAAACTAATTGATTCCCTACCTCAGATCGATCTCAGTTATGATGCACAAAAAATGAAAATTCCACATTTTCTTGGTGTTTTTATGCGTGACAGATTATCCTCTTCAGGTCCAAGACGATACAAGACAGGTATTGTCAATTTGATAGAATAAGTGGACCAGGAACACATTGGGTGGCATATAAAAATGTGGAAAGGTAGTTGAATACTTTGATGGTTTTGGAGATCTACCGACACCATTGGAATTGACTCGATTCTTTCGAAAATGTTCGAATGGTAAAATCAAATATAACCATGATTGTCAGCAGAAATTTAATACAGTTCTCTGTGGTCACTCATGCTTACAGTTCCTCTCTGAATAATTTTCCAAATGAAAATAGATATCACACCAAAACTGGATCGGAAGGCTATCAAGGGAATGGGATTTTCACTTGGGATGTTTTCAAAATATGGTTCCTTGAAAAAAATGGATAAAGTGATGCTGGCAAATATGCCCAAGGAAGTGATACTTGCATGTGTTGCACATGAGATTGCATTTGTTTGGGAAAAGCTACCCAAACATCTACAAGATGACATCGACATTAGGAAGTATAGATATTGTTACGAACACCATCCCGATGAAAATTCAGATTCGGATGTAAATGGTGGTCCTATACCTCGAAAATCTGTATGTTGTATTTGTAATATAGAGAATATGAATATCGATATCAATAAAAATGATATTTATTACAATACAACACCTTCGAAAAAGTATCAATTGTCTCAAATGTGCTGTTGCTGTGTACAACAATGAATTGAAATGTGTTTCAAAATATTCATCAGTCATGTCACGAAAGTTCGAACTACAAGCTGTCGGGACAAGTGTCTTGAGTGTGGATTTTTTTCCACCTATTGAATTGGATAGGAACAGCCGTTATGGATTATGACTTTTGGGATTCTATGGATGTAATACAATCAATAATATTACTGAAGCTGATAATTTCATGAGTTTCGGAATCAGTAATGACAACTCATCGATACACCAAAAGTACACAACCGAAATTCCATGTGGTGCTTACGAAATGGAAAGGATCAATGCCGTCATACAGAAACATATTATGTACAGGTTGTTTCATGATAAAAAACCAATTGATATTGTTGCGGATGATATTTCCAATCTAAACGCCAATAATAATACATTCAAATTTGAAATGCGATCCAAATATAAAATTGATCTGACACATCCGAATTCTATAGAAGAAATGATGGGGTTCGCTAATGCCATATTTTCCCCAAATCAGATACATGAATCCTCATTACCAATGAACATTACAACTGTGAGACTTATCCGCTTAGATTGCAATATAATATCTGGTTCATATATGAATGGTGAAGAATCCCATATTCTTTCCTCCTTCGATATTGATGTTGAACCGGATACAATCTTACTGAAAAACCACACATTATTATATATATGCCTGTAAGTTCAGAAGGTCGTCAATTGATTCACAACATTACAGTGCGTATTTTGGATGAAAAACAGACAAATGAGACGCAGAGATACAACAGAGAAATTCATTACTTCTAAATGGATTCAAAATGAAAATGGAATTTAATTTGTTTCGAGACAGAATTAAATTGTCAACTCACTGAAAAATCGCCACTCAAGACACTGATGAAAATAGCAATATTCTGAACAGAACATCAAATAGGTGAGGAAGAAAGGTTTCGGCTTTTTACTTCACTTGATTCATTAATGAAATTACGACTTCATGTCAGTTTGTAAGGAGAGAATAATTCTTCGAAAAGAAAGGTTTTCAGCTTTTAACTTCTCAATCGACATACGAAAAAATATGGGAATTTGCCTCTGTGTCTCATTCGTTTGTTTTTTTGTCATTATTTATTGAACACGATTTGAGTCGAAGCAGTGACTTCAAAAGAAAATACTCCTAAGACGTATTCACGTTGCTTAATGCATCCGAAAATAACTTGAATATGTAACGACATCTTATAGAATTTTCCTGGAGAGGCAATAAGACAAGTGTTTCATTCCGAAATATCGGATATTCTCCATTGAGGCTGACAGTGTTCCATGCAAGTGAAATTTCACCTCTTTCGTATACTAATATATTGTGAATGATATCTGATTCAATTCTATGATGAAAGTTCAAAGTACAAACTGAATGGGAAAAATTTTTTTCTGTTCAGTTCATCACTCATATGGAAGCAGTTGTTTGGAGATTATTTTTTGTTCCGTGTGATTCAATGTTTACACATATGTATTTATTTCGACAGGTATTTTTACAGTTTGTATCTGACAGTGACGTCTTTGCATGATCTACATATTTTCGTGAAGAGTTTATTTTGAATCGAATTGTATTCTTCCTTTCTTTGCAAGATTCGCACATTTTTTCGCATGAAGATGAAAAAGTAGGAAGCCAAATCTTTCTTTCCCAAAAATCAATCACTCCTAAAAATGAACATCAAGGTATCATATGGTAGTTTGAAAAATACATTGTATGTACAATCATCTTCTGAGTTAAGTCCAAAAATACGAAGTGATTCATCAGATTTTCATAATTTTCATCATTTTATATAGCTCATCTTTACGTGATTCAATCGATTATATCAGAATATAATCATGAAATGAAACTTTGAATATATGAGTGGAATATCTTTATTACTTTCTTTTTCAGTTGAAAATTCGGTTTGACGATTCCTCAAACCCTGGTTCATTGAAAAAAATGAGAACAAAATGCTCTAGATCTAGTAGAAGACAATGCTGTTTGGTTCTGCTATATGTTCCGTCAGTTTTAGAAGGATATGTCATATATACATGGTTGGTCATAACCACTCTTGTTAAAAATAGCCGACTGAAAATGTTACATACAAGAAGTGCTACAGATAAGTAGCACTTCATGATAAAAAAAACAGCATTCAAAATTTATATTGCTGAAGAAACATAAATTCCCATCTCGAAAAAATTTCTGCAGTTAATCTTAAACTGCACATGATCAAAAACACTCGACAGTGAAAGTGAAGCCTAGAGTTCAACTTCATCATTGGAAACTTCCGTTCAAAGGTAATTGACAATGTTTCATGATGAATTTCATCAAGGAAATAGGATTTTGACTTGGGATGTTTTCAAAATATGTTACCTTGAAAAAAATGGATAAAGTGATGCCTGCAAATATGCCCAAGGAAGTGATACTTGCATGTGTTGCACATGAGATTGCATTCGTTTGGGAAAAGTAACCCAAACATCACAAGATGACATCGACATCAAGACATACAGATATTGTTACAAACACCACCCCGATGAAAATTCAGATTCAGATGTAAATGGTGGTCCTATACCTCGAAAATCTGTATGTTGTATTTGTAATATAGAGGATATGAATATCAATATCAATAAAAATGATATTTATTACAATACAACACCTTCGAAAAAGTATCAATTGTCTCAAATGTGCCGTTGCTGTGCACAACAATAAATTAAAATGTATTTCAACATATTCAGTCATGTCACGAAAGTTCGAACTACAAGCTGTCGGGACAAGTGTCTCGAGTGCGGATTTTTTTCCACCTATTGAATTGGATAGGAACAGTCGTTATGGATTATGACTTTTGGGATTCTATGGATGCAATACAATCAATAATATTACTGAAGCTAATAATTTAGTGAGTTTCAGAATCAGTAATGACAACTCATCGATACTCCAAAAGTACACAATCGAAATTCCATGTGGTGCTTACGAAATGGGAGAGATTAATGCGGTCATACAGAAACATATTATGTACAGGTTGTTTCATGATAAAAAACCAATTGATATCGTTGCAGATTATATTTCCTATCTACACGCCAATAATAATACATTCAAATTTGAAATGCGATCCAAATATCAAATTGATCTGACACATCCAAATTCTATAGCAGAAATGATGGGGTTCGCTCATGCCATATTTTCCCCAAATCAGATACATGAATCCTCATTACCAATAAACATTACAACTGTGAGACTTATCCGCTTAGATTGCAATAAAATATCTGGTTCATATATGAATGGTGAAGAATCCCATATTCTTTTCTCATTCGATATTGATGGTGAACCTGGATACAATCTTACTGAAGAACCACACAGTATTATATATATGCCTGTAAGTTCAGAAGATCGTCAATTGATTCACAACATTACAGTGCGTATTATGGATGAAAAAATAAACTTATCGATTTTGGAAGTGCAGAAGAGATTTTTATCATTTTGGAATTGAAGAAAATCGAATAACTATTGTTATGGGTTTCATTTATAATAGACAAAATCGTATTGAACAATCCCAAACCAAAACGAGCTGCATCATTAAAAAGAAAAATATACATGAAAAGAAAAGTGTGCATAAAAAGAAGCTCATTCCACAAGTTTATGCTAAACAGGTAGCACATAACGCTCTGTCTGTGAGTGATCTTGAATTTTTGAAATCGATTGAATTGAAAGTGGGAAAATAAAAATGGTGATCGAAACAAACAGAGAAAAGTTGGATATATTCGATGAACCAGTGCTTGATCATTTTCTCA
Organism: Leptinotarsa decemlineata; assembly: GCF_025532065.1. Taxonomy (NCBI): domain Eukaryota; kingdom Metazoa; phylum Arthropoda; class Insecta; order Coleoptera; family Chrysomelidae; genus Leptinotarsa; species Leptinotarsa decemlineata. The sequence goes on along the minus strand of NW_027412556.1, from coordinate 20,465,441 downwards.
TAAGTTTACATGAGCACACATATAAGCTCTATGGATCACCGCTATTCAGGAATTCAGATGAAATTAGAATTGCAATCAATAATCAAGATGTTATACTAGATATTGCCGAGAGCTTCATTTACATAGAAGGTAAATTCACCCCCAAAGACGAAGCGAAAACATGCTACCTCTCTAATAATGCAATTGCATTTCTCTTTGTTACGTCACACCATTACTAACTCGGTGGGCTCACACCGATGGAACATTCATTACTTGAAGGATCTTTGAAGTATGCAGACGTATGTTTGTACACAGACAAGCACATGATGGAACCCTGTACCGTGCATTCTCTCACACACATCAACCAAATGTAATTACGTCATTATGTCACACACACACACACAAAACCTCATATGAAAAAAATCCTGAATGATCCATTCACCAGACACTTCAAGGTCACATCGCCTTGACTTTACTGAACAACAAAAAAAGCAATTGATACGTCATAGTGGTGGGGGGAGGCCCAGAAATGGCTGTAATCTGCTACTAAACATCAGTAACGTTGGTTACGAATACAATTGGAAAAACCAGCAGCACCATATCATCTGAAGATCTTGATCTGCCAATGTCCTCTCTCTCATAAAACAAAATGTAGGGTGTCTCCAGAGGCTCCAATAGATTCACTACATCGCCCGAACACTTCGTGACACGACTATCGTCAAACTTAAACCAGTCCGTTTCGTCTACATTTTGTTTTATGAGAGAGAGGACATTGGCAGATCAAGATCTTCAGATGATGTGGTGCTGCAGGTTTTTCCGGGTTTTCCTGCAGCTGAAAAAGCAAATGCGCCACTGGAATCAATGAAGTCACCCCGGAGCGCCAATTGATTTTTATTTTTGTTTTTATTTTTATCGTTGTTTCATAATTTTAGAAATGAAATTTTGATGTTTTATGAGAGAGAGGACATTGGCAGATCAAGATCTTCAGATGATGTGGTGTTGCAGGTTTTTCCGGGTTTTCCTGCAGCTGAAAAAGCAAATGGGCTACTGAAATCAATGAAGTCGACCCGGAGCGCCAATCAATTTTTATTGTTGTTTTAATCTTTATCGTTGTTTTATAATTTCACAAATAAAAATTTGATTTAATCTCCACAAAAGTTTGTGGAGATCAAATCTGTAATTAAACTGAACTGTTTGAACTAAACTGTTTAGTTCAGTTTAATCTTTCTTTGGAAGATGATCACTTGGTGATCGAAACACTTGTCTAGGTGTTGAAATAACGGTTTGGTGTTGGGGAAAAACTCCAGTAATATTCATTACTACACTAAAGGTTACAAACAGTGCATCACACTGTAACGGCCACGGCTACATCAAAAATTATTATTATTTTGCTGATATGTGAGCACTTTTGCTAATAGATTAACTCAATGATTGTTATAAGGACAATACTACTGAATGCAAAATACATATTTGCGTCTGATTATGTCACTTTCAGGAGTGAATGGTAAAAACGTGACAGTATTAGTTTTGATTTGAGAGAACCTACCAAAATATCAGCCCGAATTTTGTTCTCTCTGATCATAACTCCGGGCGTGAAAACTTATGTTAGCAATATTTTCAATAATACCATCAAATACAAAAATAGCAGATTGTGTTGCAAATGGAGAAATTTCTGCAAAATGGTTCTATTTGTGATATCAAGCAGATTGATTTAGCACATATTTTATACAGATAGTTTTTGGCATAATGTATTTCTTTAATGTCTACTCTACTTTAAATTTCCCTCCATGAACACCTTTTTATAATATTTTATGTAAAAAAAAATTATATGATGTCGTTATTTATTCCAGTTATTTTCAGATGCGCTGAACAACGTGACTACGCTTTGAAGTAATGTCTTTTGACGTAGCGGCTTTGATTCAAATTGTGTTCAATAAACACACGACTGAAAAACAGACAAATGAGACGCAGAGATACAACGGAGAAATTCATTACTTCTAAATGGATTCAAAATGAAAATGGAATTCAATTTGTTTCGAGACAGAAACAAATTGTCAACTCACTGAAAAATCGCCACTCAAGACACTGATAAAAATAGCAATATTCTGAACAGAACCTCAAATAGGTGGGGAAGAAAGGTTTCGGCTTTTTACTTCACTCGATTCATTAATGAAATTACGATTTCATGTCAGTTTGTAATGACATTCATTCGCTTATTTGATTGAATCCCAGCCATTGAAATCATGTTCACATCGAAAGGGGTATATTTTTAGGAGAGAATAATTCCTCGAAAAGAAAGGTTTTTAGCTTTTAACTTCTCAATCGACATACGAAAAAATATGGGAATTTTTCCCTGTGTCTCATTCGTTTGTTTTTTTGTCATTATTTATTAAACACAATTTGAGTCGAAGCAGTCACTTCAAAAGAAAATACTCCAAAGACGTAGTCATGTTGCTTAATTCATCCGAAAATAACTTGAATATATAACGACATCTTATAGAATTTTCCTGGAAAGGCAATAAGACAAGTGTTTCATTCCGAAATATCGGATATCCTCCATTGAGGCTGACAGTGTTCCATGCAAGTGAAATTTCACCTCTTTCATATACTAATATATTGTGAATGATATCTGATTCAATTTCATGATGAAAGTTCAAAGTACAAATTGAATGGGAAAATTTTTTTTCTGTTCAGCTCATCACTCATATGGAAGTAGTTGTTTGGAGATTATTTTTTGTTCCGTGTGATTCAATGTTTACACATATGTTATATTAAAAAAATCAATGCACCCTTTGTCCAAGGATTGCACCATAATAAACAAACATTGCATCAGCCACTACGCAGTTACCCAGGAAATGACTCAGCATATTCAGCACATTTCCAAGGTTTTTCTAGAACATTCGAAGAAACGCATATCTACATCAGCAGTTCCTGATCCTATAAATATGGGAAAACAAGAGGACGCCTCATTCTTGAATCACTTCGCGACTATCCAAGTTCGTCGAAATCTTGAATCATAATTTTGTATTATTTTATACTTTATTGTAAATATTATATTCAATAAAGTTTGTTTTTAAAAATATAAATTCAGTGTGAACCACATAACACATATGTATTTGTATTTGTTTCGAGAGGTATTTTTCCAGTTTGTATCTGAATGTGACGTCTTTGGATGATCTACATATTTTCGTGAAGAGTTTATTTTGAATCGAATTGAATTCTTTCTTTCTTTGCAAGATTCGCACATTTTTTCGCATGAAGATGAAAAAGTAGGAAGCCAAATCTTTCTTTCCTAAAAATCAATCACTCTTAAAAATGAACATCAAGGTATCATATGGTAGTTTGAAAAATACATTGTATGTATAATCATCTTCTGAGTTTAGTCCAAAAATACGGAAGTGATTCATCAGATTTTCATAATTTTCATCATTTTATATAGCTCATCTATACGTGACTAAATCGATTATATCAGAATATAATCATGAAATGAAACTGTGAATATATGAGTGAAATATCTTTATTACTTTTTTTCAGTTGAAAATTGGGTTTGACGATTCCTCAAACCCTGGTTCATTGAAAAAAATGAGAACAAAATGCTCCAGATCTAGTAGAAGACAATGCTGTTTGGTTCTGCTTTATTTTCCGTCAATTTTACAAGGATATGTCATATATACATGTTTGGTCATAACCACTCTTGTTAAAAATAGCCCACTGAAAATTTTACATACAAGAAGTGCTACAGATAAGTAGCACTTCATGATAAAAAAACAGCATTCAAAATTTATATTGCTGAAGAAACATAAAATCCCATCTCGAAAAAATTTCTGCAGTTAATCTTGAACTGCACATGATCAAAACACTCGACAGTGAAAGTGAAGCCTAGAGGTCAACTTCATCATTGGAAACTTTCGTTCGAAGGTGATTGACAATGTTTCATGATGAATTACATCAGTTCGGACTTCCATATTGTCTTATATTATATAAAATACTTTGAAATCCCCAAAAGAACTGATAAAAAAGAAGAATTAAAAAAGAATAGCTGAAAATAACAATTATATTAAGCAAAAAAACCTGAAATGAAATGAAGGTGAAATAAAATAGAACAATCGAACAAGAGTTGAAAATGACAATAAAAAAGCTAAGAGATTCCAAGCCAAGTTTCTTCACTACGTTTCGATTGTCAGTTTCCACAATCGTCTTCTGGTGATGACTGGACCAATTCTTCCAAGAGATGACTATTTATGTGTCTTTCGACTACTTTCACTTATCTTTGCTTTCCTTCTTCCGCTTCACCGGAAGTTAGCCTTTTTTCGCTTCATAATGGATTTTCATATGTTGCGTGTCTCTAAGGTAGCTTGACTGAATACATTGTTGGACAATATGTATGCGACTTCTTTGAATTTGCTCCTGAACCAATGTTTCTTCATGTGTATGATCTCAGCCTGGGACCACTGGGACCACTCGATTATGTTGATGGGTACAAACATGCTTTGCTATTCCTAATTTGCTAGTTTCCCCCCAGTGTGTGTTTCTTGTGCACATTAATGCGACCATTCAATGGCCTCCTAGTTTCACCGATATAGGGTATCTGGTAAATGCAATTCTTGGAATCGCAGTCCGCGTTTGGTGGCCTGATTTTCATGAGGCTGCTATGGATAGTGTTTCCAGATCTGAAGCAGGTTTTGATATTGTACTTGGAACCAATTCTTTTAATATTTTCCGATATTCCTGTGATGGAGATGATCCACCATCAATCGAATAAAAGAAGAATCATCAAGACTATTAGACCGTGCTTTCGGGCTCTGTGATATGAAGAAAGGTCTCGAGAAGGAACTAGACATCATCAAAAATGATCTTCAATGGATGGCTACTCTAAAGCGATGGTGGAACAGACTTTGGCTAAAAGACAATGCCTCGCAAGGAAGAGAAGCCATCACAACCAGTGCTTGTACTTCCCTACATCGTTTCAGCGATTCCAGATCATTTTATATAATATCAGACAATGGAAGTCTGAACTAATGAATAAATACCTAGGCCTAATGATCGATCGATACATGAAATGGAATTCACATGTATTATATCTAACTCAAAAATAACGAGGATTTTTGTTTCGCTTCAAACTATTGTAATAATGGCTCGAAATTCCCTATATTATGACTACTGTATATTATGGTTTCGTTCAATCGCAACTCTTTCATGGTATTATTGGTTGGGGGGTATTAGGGATACCCACTTGAGATGTCTGGATACTTTACAAAAAAAATTATAAAAATTTTGTTAGATAAAGGTAGAACGTTTTCCAGTGACCTCTTATTTGAAAAAAAAAACAAAAGAACAAAATGAAAATAAAACCAGTGGAACACATGTATAATACCCGTAGAGAAGAAAATACATTTTTAGCTTCTAGATGGTAGGTCAAAGGCACTGTAATTATCTTGGCCCAAAGATCTAGAGCAAAGTACCGGAAAAAAACAACTTATAAATCCAAATTCAAGAAAGAACAGAATTGGCACAGAAATTCTGATCGAACTCTGTTTCATCAAATTATTAATCAGCACACTTTCTAAAAAATGAAACTACCTGTAGAATGAACTCAATAAAAAATACCTAATTTCAATCCCATTATGTCCTTATGTGTTTCATATTATGTATATAGTTTTCCAATTGTTTATGCTGATTTATTTTCATCAGTTTATATCTATCTATTGTATTGCAATCAATTCATTTTAGTTAACAGTTTATATCTATTCATTGTATAGAATGCTCTTACATACATATTTTTTAGTTTAGTTATAGTTTAGAATTTGGCAATATCACGCACAAGGAACATTTTTTCGAAAATGTTGCTTCTGTGATCCTACGTTTATTAACCGAATCTCTGTTATATACATGTGATCAATATGGCGAATAAACATTATTATTATTAATCGAATTAGGACTAATCAGTCATCGCATTAGGTTTCAGACAATAGAAAAGACAGGGACAATCACAAAGTACTTAAAAATTATCGTTGCCAGCCGTTTTGTGGTATGGTAATCCAAATATAGATGCCGATTCACTCCACTTAATACCAACGTCCCTGTTACACAAAATAATTCGAAAAAGCAGGGTTTCGTGATCAGTAGTGATAATGAATCCATAGAAAAACCATTTTCCATGAATCTATGATTATCAGAAATTTGCCTCAGTTTGAATATTTTTCATTAGTATACAGTTCATTGGGATATTTCCAGGACTGCTCAACTCATAATCGATTTATTTGAGATTTTTTCGTGAAGCGAACCGTTTTTGAAATATTCAGAATATTGAAAAATATTTTTCAGGGATTCCAAACGGCTATCGTATGAGGTCGAGTTCCTTAACATTTCAAAATCATCTTTTCAGTTACGCTTCAATAATGTATAACGTTTCAATGAGAAACATCGTAACTTGTCGTGTGTATGTATCGTAATGAAACTTGTCTATGGAAAATTAAGTGCAAAGATTATCATAACCGTGATTTAAAACAGTCTGCATATAATGAATTAATTAACAAATTGAGATAAATAGACCCCCCAGGCCGAAAAAGAAGCTGTTGTAAAAAATTAATAACATAGGATCCATACCCATAGCTTAACGAATGAATAATCGTAAAGTTTCTAGTAACGTGTATGGGCACAATGCAAACTGTGGTGTTCAAACTGTACCGTCCGATCGTAATGATTTTTCGTAACATGTGTAGCAGTCATTAGAGTCGTATAGTTGAAGTGAATCTTTCCGATAACGATGACTGAATCATTACGGATGTTATTTTCATTATCTCATCAATATCTCGTATGGAAATCAAATTTTGAAAATAGGAAATGCATCAGCTACATACTTATGAAATACTTCTGAAAGATTTATTTCTATTGTTCAATTCTCTTACAACAATGGCTTGATAAATAGAAATGATTGCCGAGTAAATCCACATTGGGTACGTAACAGAGACTATTTGGGATAAATGTTTGGTTCAGTTTGATCACTGGATAACTGACTAATTCATATTTTCACGAAGGTAAACGTCAACGACGAGAAATATTTGAATTTTCTATAGAATCAGTTACAATGAATATTGAAAAAAATTTCGATAGCAACGTGACAGAATATTTTGTTCGAATTGTTGAGAATTGAATATAGTTTTTCCTATTTCGTCCATTGGGACACATGGACCACTAGAAAGGCCAATTACACGATATGACGTTTCTCTATGAAGCTATTCGAAAAATAGAGTGTACAAAGAACCCATGGAAGATATGGCTGATTCCCGAATATACTTCTCTCTATAAAAGAACTTTCGTCTCAAAGTTATAAATAATTAGGTATTTTGCCGACTTGATAAATAATTGCATTCGAGCGGAAGGGGATGATTTGCCACAGTATTTTTCACGTTTTCTTTTGTTGGTAATATGTTATATTTGATTTTACTAACAGTTTTTATCGATTGATTTGAATCTTTATTTTATGTTATCAATGAAGCAAATATTCCAAAAATCAAATATAAATTGCTACACAACCAATTGTGGAAGAACAGTTGATCTTGAAGTAGTTTGAAATACTAGCCACTGAAGATGACTGCCGCTGTTGCAGTCCAAACGTCTGGAAATCATAACCAAAGAAGACCACAGAAAACCCAGAAACTATCCAAAACATTGAAGCAATTTGTGAAAGCCTACATTCCTATACCAGTGATTCATTTGAGAATATAATGACAAACCAACTTTTCGAGAAAAGGAGAAGATGGTTTTTGTTATTCCATCAGAAACTAATTTTATTTTATATTCTAAGGTTATTTATTATTTTCGCAAAACTGATCTGAACTTAGACCAATGGCGTTCAAAACTGGAGTTCAGTTGAGATCAGCTATCCTTATTTTGAGCCCCTGATGTTGCTAGAAACATGATGTTTTTCATACAGTGAGGTAATACTCAGAACTTACTGAAAAATTATTCTTCACTTTAGTAGAAGTGAAAAAAATTTCAATTTTGGAATTTCAACACTCTGTATTTCGAAAACGGTGCATTTGTTAAAATAAGTTTCACCTAGAAAATATTGATGGATTTGTGTTGAGAATATTTTGTATCGATTTGAAAACCGTTTCCAAAAAATATTTCCAAACATTCTAAAATTCTCTAAAAGCGGCTAATTTCACGAGAAAGAAATGATACAACTCAGATTATAAATGAGCCAACCAGGATTCCTGACCGTGATGGAGAATATGCCACTCTTCTGGATCTATACCTAACAAACAATCCAGAAATATACACACAAACTCATTTCAATGTTAAGTGAATATCCGATAAATGTTGGGGAACAATCTAAGCCGCCCAGCATATTCTAATTCATACATATAAACTGAGTTCATTAATGATGAACAATTTGGTTTCGAACAACAGTATAGTACTCTCACAACACTGATTACGAATGATATATCTAGGTCTCTAGATCAACATAATTTCACTACTATAGGCAATTTCATTGTGGAAAAATTTTAAATATTTTAGTTCTCCAATTTCAGCATAAAACCTACCAAAATGTTAGTGAAACTGAAACTTATCTTAAATTGTGAGAAATTTTCACCGCTACTAAAGAAAGCTCTTCGCCATATAAGCAATTTCCAATAGTTTGTCAGAACGATTAGTATACATCTTCACACTGACCATACGCGGTTAAACTGGTATAGTTTCAATGGCATAACAAATGCCGAAGGGAACATGAACATGAATCTTCGGACCAATGCTCAATCAGTCAAGTGCTAAGAATTAGAAACTTGAACACAACAGTTATTTGTCCAAAACATCCCGCAATATGTTAACACAACCGTATTCAAATAGGCGTATGTTTAAAAATGAAACTGGAATCATACAAGAGGTTACTTCTTTGAAGGTGGTTGACAATGTTTCGTGGTGCATTTCATTAGTTCGGACTTCCATTGTCGAATATGATATAAATTGACTTGAAATCCCTGAAATAATCTGTAAAAAATTAAAAAGATTAGCTGAAAAATAACAATTTTTTGTTTGTTAAAAGATTGGCTGAAAAATAACAATTTTTTGTTTGATAGAATTGTTATTTTTCAGCTAATCTTTTAAATTTCTTGCAGATTCTTTCAGGGATTTCAAATCAATTTACATCATATTAGACAATGGAAGTCCGAACTAATGAAATGCAGAGGTTATTTCATTGTGATGAAATCTACAGACCATCTTTGTATCGACCATGCATCGAATTTATTTATAAGCTTTATGATAGGTTTGTAGTCATGAATTATCCAAATTTCGATGCCTTTGTATTCACCATATGTTTCTGTGTACAGACGGTAACTAATTAGATTATTTCAAACGGCTTTTATGTGAACGTTAATTGGATTCCAACTGATGAAAGATCGATATCAATCGCGTATCGTCCAACGCATGCTAGGAATCATACGTTAAAAGGTGGAACCTCGTTAATTCCTGTGTCACATAAGTTGACAATTCTGAGGGTTTTTGTTCGTGGGAGTCACGAATGATTGAAAAAAAAACGAATTTCCAAAATGATATTTCAATGAAATGTCAAAGTATTTCAGAAAGCATTATCGACATACATGACAGGGAAGCCTTCAACCGACAAACACAAACTATCTGAAAATTTTTCACTAATAATAATTTTTAGATTTCCAAGTAACTAATAAGTATTTTTCCTCAACTCCTGGACTAATACTCCATTCATTTCTACATTAATGTTTATGTTCACATAATTATACACAGTTAGGAGAAATCAAGCAACAGTTGAAAATTTTTTGGTTTATTTGCTCAGAAGTTTACAGTTGGATGCAAATAGGATTATATTAATGATTTCACAGAACTTCTTCTTTTCAAGTGAAACTGAATCCAATTATTTAATTAGGTTATTTTCTATGCGCGTCTCAATACCACAAATATTCATGAAATCATAAGTTGTGCAGATATTTAGTACTTCGACTATTAATTAATTGTCTGATGATAGATTTGTTATAATTAATGGAATACAAATATATTTTTTTGAACTGGAATTATCACTTTTATATAATTTTGTAGTGATTTGATATAGTTACCAGACTTGATTACGAGGTGATGATTATTAATTCATTGATACAAGCTAAGTCGCTTCTATCCACTGTTTGGAACCTTTGGTGTAGTAATGAATATTACTGAAGTTTCTTCCCAACACTAAACCGTTATTTCAACACTTCGACACGTGTTTCGATCACCAAGTGATCATCTTCAAGAGAAAGATCAATCACGTGCCGAGGTGTTAAAATAACGGTTTGGTGTTGGGAAAAAACTTCAGTAATATCCAAGTCGCTAAATTAGTAAATCAAGCTTTCAGGAATGAGGCAGACAAAAATTTCATGAAGGACCCCCGCTCAAATTCACAGAAGACCTACTTAATCACAAACGCAAAGTTGAAAGGGTAGTGGTAGGTCTACTAGCGGGTCATTTTCGGCTTATAAAAGATATGAGCATTATAGGCCTGGTGACAAAACACCATGTAGGTTCTGACAGGAGGAAGAAAAAAAAATGTACTTCACGTGGTATGTGAATTTGAAGCGTTAGCAAGGCTACGGCATGGTAGATACGGCAAGGATAAACCAGAGCCTATACGCTATACGAAATTGTTAAAAGTAATATGATACATGGCCCATGTGGAAGTTTAAACCGAAATTCTCCATGCATGAAATATAATTCGTGCAGCAAAAGTTATCCTAAGAATCCTATTAAGGAAACTCAAACCGTTGATGATGGTTATCCGCAGTAAAGCAGACGTTCTCTGGATGACGGTGGATTCTCTGTCAATATCAATGGTATTACAATAGATAAACGTTGGGTGGTTCCTTTCAATCCAGTGCTATTAAGAACATGTAACGCTCACGTGAACTTAGCGTATTGCCATTCAGTGAAGTCAATCAAATACGTTTGCAAATATGGTAATGAAGGTAATCAGGGTACGTCTACTTCAGAGAACGGGAAGGATGAAGTTACAACCTACACAGTTTGGCGGCTCCCTGAATTTCCAATACATGAGCGTTTTCCACCTGTAGTGCACCTTGCTGTCCATTTAAAAAATGGACAAACAATTAATTTTAATGAGCAGAACTTGTGCGACAAATTGAGTAGTCCTCCTACAACTACACTCCTCTCCTTTTTCGATCTGTGTTACGTGGATGACTTTGCAAAAACATTGCTATAGTCGAAAGTTCCTGCGAATTACGTTTGGAACAAACGATCGTTTCAGAGAAGGAAGAGAGGAGTGAATGTTGAAGTATGATCAGGGGTCAAAAAAGAACACGTTCTAGGTAGGGTTTATAAACCCCACATAATGCTACCACCTTCGAATGCTTCTACATGAGATCAGAGGCCCAATTCCATTTGAAGCGTTGAGAACTGTAGATGATCACTTACATCCCACTTTCTAATCCGCGTGCAAGGCCCTACGTCTACTCGAAGATGATAGGCATTTGGATTCATCTCTTGAAGAGGCAGTACGTTGTCAAACACCGCATATGATTCGAAAGCTTTTTGTTATCATTTTATTGTTCTACCAGATTTCCGACCCCCTAAGTCTTTGTGAAAAATACAAAGAATACCTTTCTGAAGACTTCAAAACACAACTGGAAAGGCAAGGTGACTTGGATGTAGAGCACTCATCGGACCTGATATTTATCAAATGCCTGTTGGTATTAGAGGATGCCGTATTATCATTAGGCGGCCGTCCTCTTGAAGAGTGCGGATTACCTCAGCCAATAACATCAATGGATTTTGAAAATAGAGAGTACGTGAAGGAGACAACTTACGATACAGTGGCCTTAGAAGACGCAGTGAGAAAAAATGAAGCATCATTGAATGACGAGCAACAGGAAGTTTACAATAGAATTATCACAAGTGTAGATGCAAATGACGGTCGAATATTCTTCTTAGACGCTCCAGGTGGAACTGGTAAAACCTTCATTAATAATTTACTTTTCGCGAGAGTAAGAAGTACTCACGGCTTTGCCCTGGCTGTGGCGTCGTCCGGCATAGCTGCTACATTACTCGAAGGTGGTCGAACTGCTCATGCTATATTTTAAGTCAACACTCAATTTGATCACTGCCTAGACTCCCATTCGCATCATCTCCAAACAAAGTGCTTTTGCTGAAGTTTTAAAGAGTACAAAAATAATTGTGTGGGACGAAATAACGATGGCTCATAAAGGTGGTATTGAAGGGGTAATACAAAATTAATGGGTTGGGTAACAGTTTTGCTGGCCGAAGACTTTCGGCAGACTCTACCAGTGGTGCCAAAAGGAACCAGAGCTGACGAAGTAATGTCGTGCATTAAGGAATCTAATTTGTGGCCCCAGGTTAATATTCTCAATCTCTCTAAAAATATGAGAGCACATTTGGGCGGAAATGAGTCTACTGGTAGATTTTTGGATCTCCTTCTTAAAATCGGTAATGGTGATTTTCCATCATTTAATGGAAAGAATTGTGCACAGTTGTTACTACGGTTCAAGAATTGCTGTCTGAAGTTTATCTTGACATTATTCATATACATGATATGGCTATTGAATGGTTATGTGAGCATGCCATACTCACTCCAAAGAACGAACAAGCAGCAGCTATCAACGATATCCTACTCATGTCATTTGAGGGCGAAGAAAAGGTCTATACTTCGATTGATACTGTGGTTAATACAAATGACGCTACTAATCAGCCTGTAGAATTTTGAAATTCATTGAAACCGCCAGGTTTGCCTTGTCATAAGCTTATTCTGCGTGTGGGCACTCCAATTATGTTGTTGCGAAATTTAAAACCACCAAAACTTTGTAACGGTACGAGACTGCGAGTGAAAGCATTACATCGAGATATAGTGGAAGCCACTATATTAACTGGGTGTGCGAAAGGGGAAACTGTATTTATACCACGAATCCCATTAATACCTAATGATATCCCGTTCGAATTTGAACGATTACAGTTTCCCCTAAAAGTCTGCTTTGCCTTGACAATAAACAAGTCTCAGGGGCAAACTCTCAAATTTGCGAATATTGACTTGAGAGAACATTGCTTCTCTCATGGACAGATTTATGTTGCTTGCTCACGAGTAAGTTCACCCAATAGCTTGATAGTTTTAGCGCCTAATGACAGATTAGTTAGGAATATTGTGTACAAAGAATTTTAGTAGGCCCTAATTTTTTACACACGCTAAACAAAAGTAAAGCCGCAAAAACTAAACCTAATTAATAATAATACTTCTTAACGCGAGCGAAGCCGCGGGCGAAAGCTAGTTATCATATAATATCGTTCAGTTGATTTGACTAAAACTTTAATCAATCATATTTAGGGTTTTTCAAACTTTTTCGAAGATAAGCAAATAATAAAAACATTTTGCCATCAGAACAAACGTGAAATCATGGTCAACAGCTTGAATCGACGAAATATAGGTGATACGAAACATGGGCTTCAAACAAAATGGATTGAATTCAAAATTTCTATTGCGTCATAATTTTCCGCAATACATTATAATACTTTCAGTCGTCATATAAGCTTCTACTGTTTATTTGAATTGATTATTTCTTTCTGTATGAACAACTACCTTCCCAAACAAAACAGCGCCACAGGCTCTGTTTCCTTCATAATTGTTTCGATTTTGCGACTTTGATTACTTTCAGTCCATATTTTTAAAAAAATGCATTTCGTCGATATGCCAACTCCATTCAATACTATAACTCCATTCAATACAATAACTCCACTCAACACAATAACTCTATTCAACAAAAGAGTTCTCGTGATTATATAATGAGCAAATTCTATGCTTTTCATCAAATACTTTTGAAAGCTTATTAGACATATTTTTCTATATTACAGAAATGTAAAACTAATTACCAGCTTTGTGCTCATTTAATGTACATGATACTTGAATTGAATTCATTTAAATACTTTTCATCCAATGAGAACAAAAACATGCAGATGACTTTTTATTCATCTTCATTCACCTTTCAATTACTTGTTCATTAGTAAAACGGAGAACCATCACGTGCAAAAAGTATATCGAAAATGTGGAGGAATTGTCACAAGAATTTATCACGTTTCATGTTCCCCAAAGAAAAAGAAAATAGGTTACGCTGAAATCGACAGAAAAGAGTATTTTGTTACCGTACAGGTGAAAGGAAATTATTTCTTCTCTATTGGAAAGATGTGACGTAGTTTATCTGAGACAATCAGATATTAGAAGAGACAAGCTCAGGAGTTCATTCAAGAAATGTCGTGATGCTTATGTGAGATCAATTATACTCGTATTGTCTCCGTTTCAATGATTCTCTAGTAGAAGGTTGCCTGCAGTAATTTTCATATATTTTTGTTTTTCTACCAATTACAGAAATTATACTCTTAGGTAAATAAAGATCTTGAAAATTTGAGAATATATTGTGAGCAATGATCGTGAGCAGCTTTCATTCAGTATTATATATTGCATTTCTATAATGTCCACCCCCCCTTTTATTTTTGTACGCGTCAACTCAAAAAATTGAAATTTGGGATAATGAAATTGATGCATGATAACTTCATTTTGAAGAGAAATTGACAGATGAAACTTTCAAGATGGCGACTGGGCGCCATCTGGGAAAAAAAATTGAATAAAAAGGTGGGTCATGTGACACATTATTTTGAAGCTCCTGATGAATACTTGACAACCCTAGAATATGAAGTCAATATTTTCACCTACTACAAAGTGGCGGTTAATTTTTCCTGAAGACAAACACATTAATATCGATATAATAATTTTAATAATAATAATAATGACGTCGTCCAATCGCTTTCCTAATCGGAAGGACGAAATCCCGGCCTTGCGGTTCGGATAATTGAACGGCGTGTACACAAGATGGAGGCTAAGATCACGTCAGCGAGACAACACGCGTCTCGTATCCAACAGGCCTTTCACGCCCGCAGTGCGGCGAATAGCCGCCAATCTACGACGTATCCATCACACTTTGAGCCAAGGCGTGCTGCTGACCACCAGACAGCACTGCCTTGATAGGATACGAATGTCAGTGGCTGCTAAGAAGTCACTAGTGAGGCGAGCGAGAAGTATCGCGGAAAACCTCAGGTTCCACGAGAAACCTTCTCGCTCATTCCAAGAGCCTCCACGTGTTGTGGTTAATCCGCCGACCGTTGATCAGGTGGAATCCTTCTGGAAGGATATCTATGAACACCCGCAGCCACTCAACTTAGACTCTCCAGCCCTAGCGCAGTTCGAAGCTCTCAACAGAGAGCTTCGACAGCCTGAGTCCAATGAACTGCGCAACCCGATAACCCCGGATGACGTTCGAAGGGCCCTTGTTGGTTCCAAGAACTTTGGTGCTCCGGGTCCAGATGGGCTGAACACTTATTGGTGGAAAAAACTATCGAGTACCCACCGCCATCTGGCCAGAGTTTTCAACTCATGGCTGGATGGAGAGCTGCCGATTCCGGATTGGTTTGTCGAGGGGCGGACCGTTCTTATCCCCAAAAACGGAGATTTGTCAGTTCCTAAGAATTACAGACCAATAACATGCTTGAATTCGTGTTATAAGTTGTTTACAAGCATCTTATACATACGAATACTCACCGCAGTTGACCGATTGTTCGAACGGATATATGAGCAGAGAGGTTCGAAGAGAGGAGTCGCTGGATGTAAAGAGAACCTGCTCTTCGATAGATGTGTAACGCAGGACTCGATACAATATAAGCGTAACCTCTCTATGGCCTGGATCGATTACCGTAAGGCATTTGATATAATTTCGCATGAGCTCATCTTGCATTTGCTCAGATGCCTTGCGGTACCCGACAACATAGTGAGATGCATTGAACAACTGATACCACTTTGGCAAACTCGCTTTGTAGCATTCGGAGATGCTACTTTCTGTTTTCCCTGTGTATATATAATTTCGAAGAAATCAGTTCGTGAGGATGCTTGTTGGTATCTTCAAATCAATTAGAAGTTCAACTTCTGGCGAGTAGGTAGCGCTAATAAATATTTCGATAAATCGCCAGCTGAACTGAAGGATTAGTCAACTGATAACCATCATATGAGTAATGCTGGTTGCCTGGCTGGAAATTATTGTTATCAGGAATTTTCCTATAATTAATTATCATATATTTTTCTTTCATTCAGGAAAAGTACTGAAAAGTGATAAAGATTAAAAATATATTTCACTCAATCGTGATCAAATAAATGTGAAATGATTGAATTGAATATATGAATAGATTAACGCAACCAGGTCAGCTGTGGTAGAATTCAAATCAAGTATTTAGCTACTGTTTCTTCATAATTGTTTCCTTAGGATATTTTGGATATTCACCTATTGTTATATATCTCATACAGTCTTCATAGATTTATTCTGCATTGTGTCCCATCATTTAAGATTTTTTTTAAATCCTGAAGGAGTACTCCTATCTATCAGAGATGGCACCATTATACTCAGTCATGCTATCTGCGCAAGGCTAATCGTGCAAAAATGGCCGATGGTCAGAGTTGGAGGTGAATTCATGAAGCGAGTTCGTTTGCTGATAAAATTGCATATCTGCGAATATTGGAGGAAACTCAAAGTGCCACTCTGACAAGGTGTCTACTCACTTCCTTCAGATAAGTTCCGTGAAGAAGTATCATTTATGGATATATAACACCTTCTGGTAGTTTTTTTGTCAACTACCGGCTCTCCAAATTTTTTGTGAGTATTTCACAACTACGTTTCTTCTGTATATAATTATCTTCCCTGTCTCTTATTTTAAGATTGTTTGAATGAGTTAACTGGATGAAATCATAATTTCGTTGGTTGGAACTATGAAATCTTCTATCTTTCGAGAATCCTGATAGATCGACCACTATACGGAAAGAAGGCGAACAACAGCCCGATCCTGATTCTCCTACCAGCACTATCTAGTCCAGAAATAACAGGCCAGATTTATTTTATTACCATTTTTTATTACTTATCATATTCGACAAGAAAATATCATCAATTGTAAGCTAACACGCAGTACTGGGTGATTGCAAGAAATACTTATGCATTCTGTTTAAAAAATCTGTTTAAAATCTGTTTTTCCGTTAACCAGCTGTATACTTTGTATACAGCTGGTTAACGTTAATGTATACTTTTACATAAAAGGTAACACCTTATAATACAATAAAAACTGTTATGTATATTTCCCCAACAAGCGAAATTATAACTGCCTAGTTGGTCAAGTTTCCTTTTGTTTTGCACAGATTTATTTTCAGGATGCGCACATAATGCATTTATTTTGAATAACTTCATTATTCAGTTTTGTCGCCCTGGCTTGGTGAAACTAAAATTCTTATATAATGCATTTAGCCAGGTGGCGCCCTCAATAAGTTTATATAACGTTCTCTTTAAGAAATACACTCAAATTCCTACGACCTTTTTGTTCACCAAGACGAACAGCTGCCGGAGCTGCACTTTTCCCTGCCGATGATAGGAGGAAAACGTCACAGCTTCACCATAACATCTGGTCAAGCAAGAGTTCTAACAGGGTTGGTCACTTTCAGAAGGGCTGTATTTCAGGATGATTCCCTCAGCTCCCTTCTATTCTGCATCTCACTATTGCCATTATCCGTTGCGCTCAGAAATACTCGTGGGTATAACTGTGGCACCCCCGGAAACCGGAGGCACAAGGTTACCCATTTGTTTTATATGGATGATCTTAAACTGTATGCCTCTGGAGAGAAGGATCTCCATCAGTCCTTGAGGGTGGTGGAAGAGTATACGATGCTATCGGTATGAAATTCGGGATAGACAAATGTGCAATGGTTCATCTCAAAAGAGGACGATGCGGGGACTACGGAGAGGATGTGCAGCTCGTAGATGGAAGCATCTTTCAACATCTGGATGCCGAAAAGACGTATACTTACCTCGGGGTGGAACAACGCCACTTACAAGAGGTAACCGCAGTGAAAAACTCTCTCCGCGGCAAGTATCAGCACAAACTTCGACAGATCTGGTCATCGGAGCTGTCGGGGAAGAACAAAGTTGCTGCAACAAATATGCTTGCCGTTCCAATCTTACTCTACTCGTTTGGAGTGGTGAAGTGGACTCGGGAGGAGCTGTATCAACTCGACGTAAGGACCCGAAAAATGATGCATCTCTATAGGAGTTTGCATCCCAAATCGTCCGTTCCACGGTTGTACTTCCCCGACAACAGGGAGGTCGTGGACTTTTGAGTTTGGAGTGTCTACATGACAGAATGGTACTGGATACAGCCTGTAAAGTCGTCAGGAGTTCGGATCTCCTTCTCTGCATGATCCGTGACCATGAGAGAGCAGGAATTGGAGCTTTTCTCCTTAGGGCAGCTGCACGAGCAGCTGATGAACTCGGTATAGTTTTCGACTCTGAACGAGGTGACTACAACTCTGTCACCGAGTTGGAACCCGTTCAACAGAAAGCTCAAATAAAAGCCGCAGAGATCACCTTACTTCTGCGGAGACACAAGGATCTGTGAATGTGTTTAAAATCTGTTTTAAACTGAGGGGTTCATCATGGCTTGCCAGGAGGGTGTCTTCAACACCTTAGTCTACCGCAGTCGCGTGATGGGTATAGAGGTTCCTGACACAAGGTGCAGGGCCTGCCGCGAGGCGCCCGAGACCCTAATGCACTTGCTATCAGCATGTCCAGCATATGAGGTCTCGGCCTATATCCATCGACATAACGCGGCCCTAAGAGTGCTATATTACCATCTACGGCACTCTTACGGTATTGACGAGATACCGATGTTGCCCTACGCTCCGGGGGATATTGAATCCGTGGTGGGGAACGAGAAGTGCCGAATTTATTGGAACTATCCATTCCCCACCCTCAGGCTCATACAAGCTAATAAGCCTGATGTAGTCCTTCTCGACCACCAGACCAAAACGATATTTGTCGTGGAGTTTTCAGCTGCTGGCGAGACGAATATCGTCAGAAAAGAAGAGGAAAAATGGATAAAATATCGAGATTTTCTCTTCGAACTCCGCAGACTCTATCCAGATCATTCTGTGAAGATGGTTGTTCTGATTATTGTAGTCCTTGGTGGAATGATGTCCTCTCTACTCTCGAATCTTAAAATCATACCGGCATGCCGTACTAAGGCAGAAATCTTAGCCGCACAGATGCAGAAGGCTGTCATTCTTGGCTCACTGCTCTTGCTCAGGGCACATGATTCTCGGTCCCAATGATCACTTACCCCACGGTGTGGGGAGAGGTCATTGGTTGATAATGCTGGCGCGCCCTCCTGTATGTATCGGGGCTTCGGGGGATAGGGCCTGACCAGCGCACACTACGGTGAAAAAAATAATAATAATAATAATATTTATTTGCCATTCAATTTGAAATACACAATAATCGACAAATAAATATAATTCCCACAGAAAGATGAATCTATATACAATAGATTAGAATGAATGAAACACAAAAGTAAAGTTTCTTTCTGTATGAATAAAAAAAGTACTGGAAAAATTGTAAACAGATATTACAATAAAATCATATATAGTCAATATAAATAGAAACATTTAGCATGAAGAAAAAAGCACTAGAAAAATTATATACAGATATCACATCAAAATTACATATAGCTGATATAAATGAAAACATTCAGGTTATATAATGAAACAATCGCAATAGGTACATTACATCGAACATCACTCAACAAACAAACAAACCATGGAGAAGTTGACCTACAGATTACATAACTCTAATCACATACATCTTCTACAGATATTTACACATTGTAGTAATGAGTATTTTTTACATCAACATATTGGTGTATCTGTGCTCTGGGCAAACCTGAAATCCAAGCTTTAAGCTTATTTTTGAACATAATAATGCCAAAGATAGTTTGGTTATGTGCTGAAATGAGATTATACAGCCGAGGAGCTAAGTAAATATAACACTTCTGTAAAGTATTTTTTCTGATTTTGGTACATAGGTTGAATTTATTTTGTGGCGAGTTGCATAATGGTGTTCAATTTTTCTAAGTTCATGTTAATTTTTGTGTTGCCTTATAACAGTTTTGAAGAAATAGAGTTGCCTTATGTCTGAAGTCAATGTTTCTTTATAAGGCGCTTCTGTGGGGTAAGTTCTTTTTTTATTTGTGATTATTTTCAGAGTTAATATTTGAATTTGTTCTAGGATTTTTATATGTGTATTACTTGCTGCTTCCCAGACAACTCTCCCATAGGTGAGGTGAGTTTCAAAAGGTATAGTATTGTAGCATGAGCATTTGAGCTATATCTAGGTAGGATGCCATGTATTTCAATCTACAGTGTGTCAATTTGAAAACTTCCCACCCTCAATATCTCCCTTCCAGTACATAATATGAAAAAATGGTCAGACAGGTCAACTTTATTTGCAAGGGGGACACTCTGAATGAATATTTTCAACCCTCGGGGTTCAACCTCCTAGGAGGGGTGGATGTTATCCTCAGAATTTCAAATGGAAAGGGGGGTCAAGTGGCACATCATTTTGAAGGGCATTCAATTCTCTTGCCAATGATACCTTTTTCATTAGTTTTTGATGAGCAGTTTTTGAACAATAACGTTCCAAACGAACGGTGATTAGAAGTGAATAAGAATAAATGATTAAAACTCGCCCGCACTAGATGTTTGGTATTCAGGTTGGTATTCAAAACAAATGATTGTAATGGACTATTGGAAAAGGTGAGCATCGTACTAGGTAGCATCGTTCCAACCCTTGAGTAATATTCGAATTCGTGGATGTGAGAGGAATGTAGAACTACTTAGTTAACGAAATACGCATCGAGTGCAAACAAAAAATACTAAATTGCAAAAAACAAATTTCAACCATCTTGTTACGCTTTATCTGATAATATGTTCAAAATGTTGTCCATTCTGCTCTAAACAGTAATACAGTCTGTTTTCGAACTCCTCTCGAACATTTTGGAAAACTTCACCACTAATTGACCGGCATGCTGCTGTAATTCGTCCTTTGAGGTCATCCATATCAGTGGGCTGTGTTTTATAAACGACAGATTTGAGATATCCCCAAAGAAAAAAATCTAATGGAGTCAAATCCGGTGATCTCGGTGGCCACTCAATTGATCCCCTTCTGCCAATCCATCTCTCCCGGAATCGCTCGTTCAACCATTGTCGGACGGGACGAAAATAATGAGGTGGCGCACCGTCCTGTTGGAAATGTAACAAATCTTCCTGCAACAGTAAATTACCGTGTGCATCAATTTGAGTTTCGAGCTCGTGAGTTATAAGTGGATCGATAGGTGCTTGAAGCATATCTAGGTACAGATCACCATTCAAGTTTTCTTCATAAAATAAAGGTCCGATAATGGCATTTCCAAGAATACCAGCCCAAACATTAACTTTTTGTGGGTGTTGTGTATGTCCTTCTCGAAAATTGTGAGGGTTTTCGTCACTCCAATAGCGACAATTTTGCCTATTAACATTGCCATTCAGGAAAAATGAACCTTCATCACTGAAACAGATATTGAACAGAAGATTAGGTAAAGCATTGATTCGAAGAGTCATGATTTCACAGAATTCTATTCTTCTGTCATAATCATCCTCATGGAGCTCGTGGAGAATCTGCATTTTATATGGATGAAATTTGTGCATTTTCAGTGCTTTCCTTACAGTCTCGTGTGACATTCCCGTCTGTTCTGCTACTGATCGTAAGGAGCTAGTCGGCTCTGCAGCAAATGTTCCCAACACCTCAATTTGAGCATCCTCATTCAGTACTCTGGGGTTATTCCTTTTTTTATTCTTCACCGAACCAGTTTCGGAAAACTTTGTCACCAAATCAAGCACATACCGGTGACTTATATTAAGATTTGGATTTCTTTCATTAAAAAGAGATGCCGCCCTTCGTGCGCACTTCAATTTATACACTTTCTAAGGTATCGCTGATCAGCTCAACAAATGAAACTGAAATGATAGTACTACCAAATGGCTTGAATGCGATGAACACCTTTTTTGCTCAAAAAACGATACTTTTTATAGCAGAAGTAACAAAAAAGGGATAAGAGTTTTAAATCCGATAATAAACTCAAATGAAAGTCACCGAAATCAGATAACTAATTAATGTAAATTTTTTGAGGCTTGTCTAATTTTACCCCTGATGGAAAGTTGAAAAGCTGACCCGTCATCACAAGTTTTACTTATAAGAGAGTCAATAAATTGTATTTCTTTGCATACTAACTTGATAACCAGGCATTTTAGTATAGGCCAATTCTAATTACTTCTATTAGTTTAGAACTACATTTTCGGATACTGCTGATCGGAAAATAATAAATGAGGGCACCGTCGGCAAGCGAATTGAATGCCCTTCAAAATGATGTGCCACTTGACCCCCCTTTCCATTTGAAATTCTGAGGGTAACATCCACCCCTCCTAGGGGGTTGAAAATATTCATTCAGAGTGTCCCCCTTGCAAATAAAGTTGACCTGTCTGACCATTTTTTCATATTATGTACTGGAAGGGAGATATTGAGGGTGGGAAGTTTTCAAATTGACACACTGTATATGTAACACTACGTAATGTTTTCACCTAATAGTCAATATGTGCATTCCATTTCGAATGGGCATCTATATATATATATATATATATATATATATATATATATATATATATATATACCAAGATACTTTATTTCGTTTACTGAAGAGATAATGAGATTCACATTACTTATCATACTTTAAAAGTAGTGATTTGAAACTTGGTAAATATCTAGCATAATATGTAAAGGTAATGTAAAATGTTTTGGCCATATTGATACTCAGTAGTTCACTTTCAAACAATTGAATTATGGCTTTGAAATTTTTTTCAACTTTTTCAGACAGCTCCACGTTTCCGATTTGTAAATGACTACTGTGTCATCTGCGAAGCTTATTAAGTCTCCTTCCATATCTAGCATGAAAAGATCGTTTAGGTAGATATTGAAGAGAATGTGACCCAGAACTGTCCCTTGGGGTACACCATATTGTACTTTTCGAGATTCACTGAGAGTGTCTTTGATTTTCACACATTGGTTCCTTTCATGGATAGAGGAGTTGGTGTGATGTTTCTCTGAATCCAATACTCTCAGATACCTCTAGAAGCTAACTGTATCATTGATTTCTTCAAGTCTACAAATATACATAGCGATAATGATTTTTCGTCTATATATTCACTGATTTTGTTAGTAAGGAGTGTTATTGCATCTTCAGTTGAGTTTCTCTCTTGAAATCCGAATTGATTGTTTGATAAGATTTTATATATTGTTAGGTATTTTTCAATGCGTAATTTCAAGATGGTTTCGAATATTTTCGCGAAGTTTGTAATTACGGATATTGGGCGATAGTTATCCACTTTGAGTTTATTTCCAGACTTGAATATTGGTGGAATAACAGCACACTTGAATGGAGCTGGACATATTCCACTACTGAATGACCAGTTTATTATGTATGTCAATGAAATTGCTAGTTCTTTTGCTATTAGTTTAATAGTTTCAGCTCTACGAGTGTCAATTCCGGGGGATTTTTTGTTCTTCAATTTCTGAATACTTTGCAAGACTTCACATTCATCAGTTTTTTCTAGGTTATTTTCAATTTTGTTTCGATAAAAATTCATTTTGGCTTCCTCTATTATTTTTTTCAGTCTATTTTTGTACTGTTTATATTTTATTTTATTTATTTCTGTTGGGTTGCCTTTTATTGTTATATAAAGATTGGTTTTCTCTTCAATGGACTTCAGTATACCATCAGTCATCCACAGATTCTTTTTCATATTTTTCCTACTAACTTTAAATATGTTTGTACTTTTTTCCACGATTTTGTTGGTTTTTCGTATTAATATTTGAGTAGCAAGTTCAATATCATCTGTCGAGTATAAATCCAGCCAATTTTCCACGCATATGTTTTGTTTTAGTTTTTTATCAATACATTTTTTATATTTCAATAAATCAAATGATTTTTTTCTTTGTTTCAGGTGAGATGATTTGTAGTGCAATAGAGAAGTGATCAGTTATATCTGTTTCAAGGATGAATGAATTGTATTTGTAGTTATTTGAGATATATTTTACGAAACCTTGATCTATACAAGTACCAGAGTTAATCTTTGTTACCGAATTCATATAAGATATGAATCCAGCCAATTTTCCACGCATATGTTTTGTTTTAGTTTTTTATCAATACATTTTTTATATTTCAATAAATCAAATGATTTTTTTCTTTGTTTCAGGTGAGATGATTTGTAGTGCAATAGAGAAGTGATCAGTTATATCTGTTTCAAGGACGAATGAATTGTATTTGTAGTTATTTGAGATATCTTTTACGAAACATTGATCTATACAAGTACCAGAGTTAATCATTGTTACCGAATTCATATAAGATATGAATCCATGAGCACTAAACGTATTTAGATAGTTATTTGTGATGTCATCATTCTCCATTATATTAATATTAATATCTCCTATCAGAATATGATCGTTAATATTGTTATCTTCACAAGATTCTAGAAATTCTGACAAACTTTCAATGAAATTATTAGTTAATGTATATGGTAATCTGTAAATAGATGTTAAATGTATATTTTTATTGTGCAGTTCAACTTTCAGCTGTATAATTTTGATTCCATTTGATGAATGTATTATATCATGAGTAAAATATAAATAATTTTCAATAAATACAATAACTCCATCATTTTGGTTCACGTTACCATTATTGTAAATGAGATTATACCCATTCATATAATGTAGGTTTATATATCTAATTTGCCAAGTCTCAGATACAATTATTATGTTAAAAATATATTTGGTTTCTTCTAGTAATACTTTCATTTGGTCAAGATTCTCATTCACACTCCTTATGTTACTGTGAAGTGTTTTGATATCTACCCTAGTATTTTCAAGTTTCATTAATTGTGAGGCATCTTCAATTATTTTCGCTTCAACTGTTTCAATATGGAAGTCTCTGAGATAGGTTTTCATTCATATTTTCAGTAATATTCAGCAATCATATAGTAGACCACAAAAAACGAGATGTGTGTAAAATATAACTCGAGATATTTCTAGAAATATTCCCTTTTATCTGCCATATGGCAAATCCAACAATCCGATAAGGTTTGTTAAGTTACTTTTTCTTTATAAAAATGACAAAAAATATCAGTACGACAATGAACATCATTGTTCAGTTAGAATATTCTCATTTAGTTTTCGGTTTTACTAGTAGAAAGGTACCACGTAAAAATCTTTAAAATGGTCAATTATCGTCCATTGGAAGAAAACATTGGAGCAGCAATTTTTATTTACGATGCGACGCGTAATTTTCACGAGACCGAAAGGATTTTCAATGAACGTTTTCCGAATCGTCCTATCTGTAGAAAATATTTGAGGGAACCTGTATCCAAATTCACAACTACCGGTAGTGTATATAACAAAAACCCCCAGGTCATCCGTCCCTTCCGGAAGAACAGCAAGTGCCAATAATTGGTTAGATTATATTACATCCTGAACGGTCTACTTATTCCCTTGCGAATGTTTGTGAGTTGTCTCCTTCTACTGTGTGGACACTTTTGAAGAGGAATAGGTATCACTCATATAAAATTAAAATGTTACACCAATTAACTGGAGATGACCCTGATCGAAAAATAGAATTCTGCGAAATCATGACGAAAACTATTGCAAGACATCCTACCTATCTCCACAATATTTGTTTTAGTGTCGAATGTACATTTTTTTAAACATCAACCCTACAGTTTTCCGGGAAACTCATACCCAATATCCAGAAAAAAATAACGTTTAGGCGGAATATTGGGGAACCATATTGTATGGGCCCTATTTATTGATCAAAATTTAACAGGGAAACTATTGACCCTCTCATCACTGAAATCGTCTAAGCGAATCCTAATGAATTTGATATGGATATTGTATTCCAACAAGATGGAACACAACCTCTAGACAAGTAAGAAACTATTTGGATACTACTTTTCCCGGTCGTTGGATTGGCCGTCGAGGTCCTACAGAATGGCCAGCCCGCTCGCCAGATTTGACACATTTGGACTTTTTTATGGGGCTATTTGAAGCAAAAAGTGTAGGAAACTGGACCTGCTTCAATATTGGATATACGGCAGAGAATAATAACTATTTGTAGAGATATTGACGTTACTCTGTTCGAAAATGTTCGGCGTGAAATATCGGATAGGCTATTCATAAGTCAAGAAGTTCCAGACAATCATTTCGAGCATCTTCTGAACTGACATCAAGATCATTACCTCATATCATGTAGTTGAATGTCAATGTATTCAGGCAATTATTAAAAGTTCCGCCATTTTGTACTAGTTGAAGATATTGACATTATATTCTAGTGTTATGAAGCATTTATCAGGAGCTTCGAAATGATGTGACATAAGAGCCCCCTTTCCAATTAATTTTTTTCCCAGATGGCAACGAGTTTCATCTGTCAATTCAACTTCAAAATAAAGTATTCATATTTGTTTGAAGGTGATTGACAATGTTTCGTGATGAATTTCACTAGTTCGGACTTCCATTGTCTATTATATAAAATGATTTGAAATCCCTGAAACAAGTAAAAAAGAATAATTAAAAAGAATAGTTGAAAATAACAATTATATTAAGCAACAATAAACCTGAAATGAAATGATCATAAATGTTCTCGAAGCGAAAATAATTCTCGATAATCACAAAAGTGTACTAGTTACAGCTTGCTACAGGTCACCCTCAACAAATATTCCTCATTTTACAGAGATATTACAAAGATATTTCGAAAGTATTAAAATTAACAACTATTGTTATTATTTTTTCGTTGGTGATATTAACATCAATATATTAGAGCAAAATGAGAATAGTTTAGAATACTTAAACACACTGAGTGAATTTGGTTACATATCCACCATAAATAACCCTACAAGAATGACTTCCTGTCTGGATCACATTTTTATAAAATCAAAACTAAACATCTCAAACTTAGTTATACCGATTGTCGTGAAAAATAATATAACAGACCACTATTCAACTCTGTTACAAGTAGTCATAGAAACTAAAAACGATTCCAATAATAATAATAATAATAATAATAAACAAAGACAGAAAATAATTATAAACCATTCAAAACTACAACAAGTATTGCAGGAAGAAAAATGGGAATTTATATATTCAACAACTGATCCTAACGCTGCAATGAACAACTTCATAGATATTCTTATTAGATCGTTGGACGCATGCAAAAAAGTTATGAAAGTTATAAGAAAGGAGTCCAAATTTGCACCATGGCTCACAAACGGCTTATTAAAATCAATTAATAAAAAAAATTATATGTTTAAAAAATCTTTGGAAAGTCCTAATGATATCAGGTTGAAAAATGAATACAAAAGGTATAAAAATAAACTAAGCAATTTGATTGATTTGACTAAACATAAATATTATAAAAATCAAATTGAGACAAACGCGAATAATTCAAATAAAATGTGGGACGTTGTTAAAGAACTGACTGGTACCGAGAAAAAAAAGAACGACATTCTATCGATAAAGAACAATAATGGTGAGTTATTAACGAATAACAAGGAGATAGCAAATCATTTCAATGAAACATTTGCTGAAACGGGAAAAATTCTAGCTAGCCGAATAAAAGCGGTCCCTAACTATGCGCCAACAAGAACAATTTCAACCAACTCACTAGTCTTAATGCCTACGTATAAAGAGGAAATATACGCAATAATAAAAGAACTGAAATACAAGAAAGCTACGGGAAGCGATGACGTTTCAGCTGAAGTGATCAAGTCGATCACAGCTCAAATCACACAGCCGTTTACACATATTATAAATCATTGCCTTGAAAAGGGGGTGTGGCCTGAGGCATTCAAAAACACTATTGTGGTTCCTATTTTCAAAAAAGGCGATAAAAATTTGGTAAATAACTACAGACCAATTTCCCTTATCACGCATTTATCAAAAATATTTGAAAAATTGCTTAAGAATAGGTTAACATCTTTCATAAAAAAATACAAACTCCTTTCTCCAAATCAATTTGGATTTAAAGAAAACACATCTACCGAAGATGCCATTCTAAGTCTGACTAATAAAATTTATAAAGCCTTAGATGAAGGAAAACCATGCATATGCTTGTTTATCGACTTAACCAAAGCATTCGATACAGTCAGTCATCCGCGACTTCTACAAACTTTGGAGGATCTAGGTATAAGAGGAAACTGTTTGAAAATATTCAAGAGCTATCTCAGCAAGAGAACACAGGTCGTTAGAGTGGCTAACGTGCTGAGCAATCAAAAAGAGATTGAATATGGTGTTCCTCAGGGCACAGTCCTGGGTCCTATTTTGTTTAATCTATACATCAATAGCATATTCTCACTTAAATGCGAAGGGGAATTTACAGGTTATGCGGACGACACAGCAATTTTCTACAGGGGCGAAACATGGGCAGAATTGAAACTCAAAGTACAGAAAGATTTCGCTTTCATAAAAAAGCATTTCGACCACCTTCTACTAACCATGAATTTTGGGAAAACCCACTATCTACCTTTTAGTGCTACAAAGTCGGGCATGCCAACTTTTCAACAATTAGAAATAGAAACTAGTGACGGTATGCTGACTATTCAATCTGTTGATAAAATGAAATACTTGGGGTTGATTATTGACGGACATCTTAGATGGAACCTCCACATCAATTATGTGGTTAAAAAATTACAGTGCATCATATATAAATTTAAAATCCTCAAAAAATGCCTGCCATATACGCAATTGAAAATCCTGTATTATGGCCTTGTAGAGAGTCATGTGCGATATGGCATGTTAGTATGGGGTGGCGCACTTCGGATCCACATCAATCCGTTAGAGATCCTTCAAAAAAGAATATTGAAATTGATTACATCTAATAATGGCAGGTACTCCTCCAATCAATTATTCAAAGATTGTCAAGTAATGGACATCCGCCAACTATTCTACTTTCGTGTGAATCTCAAGTATCATTTCAATGATAAATATCGAGTAGAACTGCCTGAGCATAATTATAATACCCGTAATAAAAATAGTCACCCTCTCCCGCTTGTAACGAAATCACTGTGCCAAAGAGCATATTCATACATTTCCATCAAATGTTATAACAGCCTACCTGAAACAATTATAAATATTCCTAGCAAATGGAAGTTTAAAAAGAAACTTAAAGAATTCATACTGGAAAACGATCGATGTAAAATCAATTCATTAATAGAAAAACATTGAAATCCACAAAAAGCTACTAATAAACCACACTTAATTTGAAATCATGTCACGATTCATATTGTATGTCTCATGAAAGTACAATTTATGTTACATAGGAAAAAAAAAAAAAAAAAAAAAAAAAAAAAATACTGAAATGTATATCTTAGTATCTATATAGACTTAATCTCTGTTGTCTTTTGTTTTATGTCACTTATTCATCAATTTTATATTTTATATTGTTTACATGTCAATTTTAAATTAATTGTGACAAACGGATATATCGTTTTATACCATTATTGTTATGTATATACTATTACTACTTTATTTTATTATATTATTTTACATACCTGTTATTTTCCAGAAAAAAATCGTTTGTTATTCTCTATTTATTAACGAAACAAGTGATGCATCACTTATCGTTTGCCTTACTTTATTCAATTACTTTGCAATTGTGTGTACTATTTATTCATTTTTTTATTCGTGAATAAAGTATTATTATTATTATTATTATTATATAATAGACAATGGAAGTCCGAACTAGTGAAAGTATTCATACATTGATTTCATTATACCTAATTTCAACTTTTTGAGTTGACCCGTTCAAAAAATAAAAGGGGGGACAATTCTTTCAACTGATCAGCATGTTTAGTTTATTGGTGAGACGCATACAAATTTTGCGTGTTTAGCAATTTTTTGCTTTCAAAGTAAATGTGATCAAAATAAATTACATAAAATTTTGTGTGGAAAATAGAAATAATTGCTTAAAAATACCTAAAATGTTGACAGTGGCATACGTTGATTGCACCTTGAGTCACAGAAATGTTTACAAGTGGTACAAGCTTTCCACATCAGATCGAGAACCGATGAAAATATTAAAGAAGTGAAGAAAGTTATTATGCAGAATTATTGAATTACAATTAGAAAATAAAGGAATGTAGGCTTTCACGGCTGGCGTCAATGTTTTGGTTGGTTTCCGGGTTATACCGTGGTCTTCTTTGGTAAAAATCTCCAAACCTTTCAACTGCAATTGCGTTACAGTTGATAAGTTACAAGCGAACAACTACGACAGAAAAGACATAATCCGCGTTACGTGCCCAAGGGAAAAAAAGAAACACCAGTGAAGATCAAACCCAAGGCAATGTCTATCTGCCATACGTTGTAGGTGTCACCATCCGAATCAGGAAAATTATGACGAAGAAGAAAATTAACAGCGTCCTCAAACCAACGAACAGTATATCGAAGTATTCGAGATCAGCAAAAGACAACAGAGATTCACACAAATCAGCGGGAGTTTACAGGATTCCATGTAACTGTGGTAAAGTTCATATCGGCCCGACTAAAAGAGGCATTGATACTCGGCTAGTCCGAGTATCATGCACGGTCCGATGGAAACACAAGATCCTTTTCGAAAATACCGAGAGGGTAGCAATGTCTAAGCATCATTCAACAAGAATGTATTTAGAAGCCATAGAAATACACAAATACTAAACGAACTTTAACAGAAAGGAAGAAGAAAAATATCTACACTAGATCTCGCACACAGCATTGAAAGGTGCCAAAACGCATCCATGTAACTCAAATCGCGCGGTAAGTACATGCGATAAACCGCCATTATAGAAAGAGCGCAAAAATCAGCACTAAAAATAGCTTTGCAAATATGAGAGCTTCATTTTCAGTTGATACGTTAAGAAGAGTACTCCGGCCATACCACTGAAGATAACTGCCGCAGTTGTAGATAGAACGTTTGGATACTGTAACCAAAGAAGACCACGGCAAAACCCGGAAACCAACCAAAACACCATTAGAAAAGTTGCTGAGTATGTCGTAATATCGGATGGCTCATGCCATTCATTTATTTCGTAAATTTTGGGTTATGAAGCATGCGGCAACGAATTTATTTTCAAAATTGTTGATTTTTTATCGAAAAAACCGTCACATGAACATCGCCCAAAAATTGTTGAATGACGTCATCGGCGATCCAGATTTGTCGGTAGCCGGGCGGTTCGACGTGGGTGCTTTGTTCACTCAGTCAATCGGCCGATGTGTGAGTTGATGATTCAAGTCGCAGGCTAAACGATAGATTTTTCCTCGCTATCGCCCAACCCGTGTTAGGAATTACAGGTTAAAAGGTAATACGTCGTTAGTCCTTAGCTCGCACAAGTTTCGACTTCTGAGGGTTCTCTTCCGTAGGGATGTGATAGCTGGTTAGTGAATAGGATTTCCTTTCATTACTATCATTGCACCAGTCTGCATCAACATAAACTTCAATATTTACATTTCCACCCTTACTATAGGTATTTTAAACCTGAATTTTTTGTCCCTTCCAAATATCTTAAAATTCTTCTTGCATAAACCCATTGTTATTCAGTATTTCAATTATTAAAATGACTCAAATATGATACTACATAAGCTATATTGGGTCGTGTAAGGACAACTAAATACATCAATCCCCCAATAAGCTGCTGATAGGGATTTTCATTACTACAATTATTTTTCTTCCTACATTTTGAATTAACCATCATTGGAGTATTCACTGTGTTACAATCAATCATGTTGAACTTAGATAACAATTTATCAATATATTTCTCTTGACTCAAAGTTACAGCACAATTTTGTTTATCAAAAACAATTGACATGCCAAAGCATTCCTTCATAATTCCTAAGTCTTTCAACACAAAATTCTTATTAGGCATTCTCTTAAGATTATTAGTTTCATTTCTGTCATTTGAGAATACAAAGAAATCATCAACATATAATGCAATAATTTTACTGCTGCCAACATATTTTATATATAAACATGGCTCTATTTTAGACTTAATATAACCATTAGCTAGCATGCAACCATCCACTTTTTTATGCCAAGCACGAGATGCCTGCTTAAGACCATATATAGCTTGATTAAATTTTAAAACTTTATTACTTGTACACACATAACCTAAAGGCTTTTGCATATATATTGTCTCAGACAGATCTCCATTCAAGAAAGCAATTTTCACATCAAGATGAGTAACTTCTAGGTTCAACTGCACTGATAATGCGGAATAATAACCTAAGTGTTGTAAACCGCCCTACTGGAGAGAACGTTTCCTCGTAGTCTACACCATGTTTTTGATTACACCCTTTAGCCACAAGCCTAGCTCAATAACAGACATGGTTTTAACTATCACACTCCTTTTTGAGAACCCACTTGCACTTAACTATATTGCCAGTTACAGGAACATCAACAACTTCCCACTCATTGTTGTCTTGAAACGTTTCTACACTCTTCAAGAAGAGAGAAATTGTTTGATTTAATTAATAGGGTGGGGTTACAAATCAGAGATTGTCGGTACAGTATAAAAATATAATAAATTGTTCCGTCCACGAGGACAGCAATAGCCTTGACAAAATGAACTGATAGAACTCAAACGGTACACTGACGAACAAGAAATCAATTCATGAAAGTCTGGGTCCACTATTTTCCATTATCACTCACCGTTGTCCGGTCCCACGATGTAGCTCACACAAGGTTGAGAATTGAGACAGCAGCCAACAACTTTCATGTAGAAATCCTGCTAAATCTACTACACGTAGAGGAACGGATAATCAGCTAACACAAAATCAACGTTCAACAAATAATTGGTGGGTATAAAACCTGGATATACAATCATTCACTTGTCGGAACTTTTTTTATTTCAAATTGTCGTCGAGCATCAACCACTTTCCATTTCGTCGCTCTCCCGACTGACTTTATTGTCTCTTCCTCTTCCTCCCGTCACCTCTGCGAAATATTCCCGTGGTGACAACATACACTGCGCGAAACAACTCTTACTCAACTAGACAGGGGCGGCGTTCTACAGTCTGTTCCCACTGCTCTTTATGTGGTCCTTCTAGTGCTTCTTCTAATTTGAGTCCAACGCAAAAGTATTCGTTACACTTTTCTGTGCACATAAATCGATACATTTCTTGTTTTTGTCTCTGCCGTTGTGGTTTCGTTTTTAATATGGTGTCTGATTGCTGTTTTTCCTCATAAGTCATGGACTCCTCATCTGGTACATAGGTTTCATCCATGTCATTTGTCTAAATGAGTGAATCCCCTCTGTCTTGGCCTGAGAGCTCTTCCACTGAAGATGCATGTGGACTATCTGGCTGGTTTGTAATTTATCACTTCTACTTCAATCATATTTCCCTGATGAGATAATTTTCTGTCTCATGACAGTACTACCAAAAATTCTTAAATGACTGAGGTTGGGTTTGCTTCCTGTCCATAACTCAAACGGTGTACAGTTGTTCAATCCACTTTCTACAATTCTATTTTGTAAATAAACTGCAGTATTGATGTCTTCAGTTTTGCATCGAATAAGAAACATCTTGCTTCCTTAATCACGGTCCTATTAATGCTCTCACAAAGCCCACAAAGCACAAAGGAGTGTAGGGATTTGTTTTTTGATGAATTATACCCATTTGCTTCAAACAACTATCAAAATATCTGTAACAGAACTCTTTGCCATTATCAGTTCTCAGTATTTTCATTTTATTTGACGTTGAATTCTCAACTCTTGCTTTATATTCCATAAAATATTTTAGGATCCTCCTAAAGATACATTCTCCATTGGTCCATATATATCACTGTGCACTATTTCCAATAGCTTAGTACAACTGTTCAACTCTTCCCTTTTTATTATCGAAGGGCAACCGACTTTGCTTTCCTTCACAGCACACTATACAGCTGGATTTGTTGATGTCGGCCTTTTCAGTTCATTTGACTCCCTCCACAGCATCCTGGATTTTATTCATATTATAACTGTTTTCATGGTCCAATCTACCATGTCAAACTTCTGGAGACTCTGCTACTGCTGCCACCAAACAAGAATAAGTGTTCAGTTTATAAACTCCATTCACATGTGATGCAGTGGCTACTAGAGTGTCCTGTTTGTTAAATATCTCGCATCCTTCGCTTGTAAAATGCACATTGTTGCCCTGTCCTATTAACTGGCTTACTGACAACAAGTTTATTCTGGTTAGCAGCCACAATTTCCTCGGTAAACCCAGAATAACATTCGTCAATCATCCAGTTTTTATTGCTTGTCAAATGTGAACTCGCGCCAGAAATGACATACCATTCACTCTTGTCAAATATTCTATTTAAAAACACGGTACTAAATGCATTACTTGTTTTTGATGACATATTTTCTGAATTCTTGTAAGATTTATCTTCATCATTGCACTGATTACGGTAGTTGCCATGTTGTTTACAATTATAACATTCGACATTTAATTTTCCTTTGATAGATGTTGACACTTGTGCTTTCCCACCATCTATCTTGGGCATAGATTGTGTATTTTTTTTATTCGAATTTTGATTCTTGCGGAAACAAGCAAACGCATTGTTGGCATCACTGTCTTCTGGTTCCATGTCCATCAATTTTCCTTAAATGGCGTCGTAAATGATTATCATGCCTGAATACTCGATTGTCATTATCATGGGCATTATATGTTTCAGATAAACCTGCTAACATGATAGATCCAATCCACTCATCATTTATTCCAAATCCCGTAATTTGTAATTTCTGACCTGCTTCAACAATCTGTATTACATATGACGTCATCGAAGTGCAATTTTCTAATCGAATAGATATTAAATTCCTCAGAAGACTCATTTTTCTTGTAAATCCCGAGTCATCGAATTACATCTTCAATTTATTCTACAATTCTTTCGATGTTGCGATGTTCTTTGTGTGAACATAAGGAGCCTGATCAATTGTTAGAATCAACTTAGCTTGCATCTTCTCCATCTGTTGGAGCACCTGAGGCACCATCATGTTCAGATTTGATGCATCTAACCATTCCCTCTAATATAAGGAAATTGTCTGCTGCGAAACACCATTCGCTGTAATTTTCGCGTCCTTTCAATTTTTGTACACTAATGAGATAGTTCGAACTGGACGCCATTACTGATGCCACACAAAACACGAAAAAAGAGACTGCAAAACTTAAGTCACTTAGTCCTATTCTGCCATGAAATAATATCATTCGTTAAGTCCTGATAATTAATAATTTGTACTGTCACGAGAACTAAGTA
The DNA here is from genome assembly GCF_025532065.1 of Leptinotarsa decemlineata. Taxonomy (NCBI): domain Eukaryota; kingdom Metazoa; phylum Arthropoda; class Insecta; order Coleoptera; family Chrysomelidae; genus Leptinotarsa; species Leptinotarsa decemlineata. The sequence goes on along the minus strand of NW_027412556.1, from coordinate 20,430,182 downwards.
ATTTGTATGAGCTAGAACAGTCTTGGCCCATAACCTATAATAAAACAATGTTTCTGTGCAAGAACAAGAGAACGAATAAACTTTAATGATAGAAAATACATAGACATTAATTTGCACATTGGATACGAGTCCAATCGTCTCAGGAGAGCCAAGAACGAAAAAATCACGCTGAGTTCGATCAAATATCAAGATTTTGCTGACTGTTTTCTTCGATTACCGTGGCATAGTGGTTAATAAGGAGTATTATTTTGAAGTTCCGCGTCGCTTGCGAGAAGCAATACGAAGAAAATGTTCGATATTGAGAGAGCTCAAAGACATACCAAAAAGTGCATATCAGAACTGCTTCGAGAATTGGAAAAAACTCGGTACTATATCTGAGGGGTACTACTTTGAAGGAGACACAATAGAATTTGAATAAATAATATTCAATATTCAATATTCTTTTTGTTGAGCCAAATACCATTCAACTGTAAGCTCTGAAGAATGATCACTGGCTCAGAGGTTGCTGTGGCTTCGACATAAAAACCTTCGTCCTCGCAAATGATGCTCATATCACTCATACCACATACCATCATATTTTGAAAAAAATTTCAGTGAGTACGATTTTTCACCCATATAACAAAATTGATAGTGGAAATATGCCAATGTTTATCATTCAGAAGTACGAAACGAATCTAACAGATATTTTTAACAGCTTGGTAGTATTTTATCTGAACAGATCACCACCAAAGAATTCAATTTGTTACTTCACGTTATTTCAGTCAATGTTATAACATTTCTTGAAGATAATTGCTACTGATTCATTCGTACATTATTAACTCATCTTACTTAAATAAGCAGAGTTATTTCTGATCTATTTATTTAAAATTGTTGATAATTAAATATTCTAATGACATCAACATTCTGACTGATTATTTCTTTTAAAACGATACAATGACGGAAAAATTAGAGGCTAGGCTATCAATTCAGACTTTTACAGCGTTAAAACTCGTTTTCCTAACAGCCTGAACCAAAACTTAACCAATGGATTTACCTAAATATTCAAAAATTATTGTGAATGAATATTAAACATTTTCATGCTTCTAAAGAAACTCACAGGTTTGATTTAATATTATGAATATGACAGTGAGTAGACCCTTACTTTTCCAAGACAACTCAAATGAATATATAAATCAAATAAAACTTACTAGTACAATGGAAAGATACAAGAGTCCGAAATAAAAAACGAATTGATACACCTCACTGATTCACATAACCTCACAAAAATTGGGCAAACATTATTTAGTTCTAACTCAACTTTGAATACCAAAATTCATATATGATATCCGGAAATTTCAATATCTTGGTGGAACTTTATGATTCGAATTAAAACATAATTCCGGATAGTGGCGATTGTATTGAAATCGAAAAGAATAAGCGGGTTGAGTTAATGCATATAGTGTATATTTCCTTAAGCAGCGAAGAATTATCTTCAAGTTGATGTTTAATAGGTGTACATAATTGAGTCGTTTGAAAAGTCAAAAATGTAGTATTTCTTTTAAATATTTATATATCAAATATCAAAATATTATAAAAAAAATGTGAAACACTCGCATTATTGATTGATGAAGTTTTTTTTTAATGAAACACCCAAAATTTTTGTTATTTTTGGATTTTGATGAAAATTACCAATACTTTCTATGGAAAACTCTATTTAATGTATCACATACCTCCACATCTTATCCGATTGACTCAGGCATACCTGAGATATTTTCAATTTTCGCTGAAAACAGGATAACGTCATGATTTGATTCGTTCTAATAGTGCTTTGATTACTCTACTACCTGAATCTTCCTCTTTGAAGATGATCACTTGGTGATCGAAACACGTGTCGAGGTGTTAAAAATAACGATTTGGTGTTGGAAAAAAACTCCAGTAATATGAATTACTACACCAAAGGTTCCAAACAGTGCATCATAAGTACTTTAGTACCTGTAGAATATGAATGACTGATGAAGCTCTTGCGTTTCAATCTCGTGTTATTAGTAAGTTATACCTAATTTGTTAATTAAAATGGTTACTCAAGTTTTCCCTCTCTCTGTTAACAAAAATTTTATTATTCTTGATGTATTTAAAGCTCTTATATACGTATATTCAGTTCATACTTTGATGGAAATGTGTTCGCACATAACGGGAGTTTCAAAATCATCGATATACAAATTCTGTAGCATATTGACACAAACGACTCTCCTCGATAGGTCTGGATTCCTGGCCGTACTGGCCTGGATGGCAATGAGGCTGCTGACTCCCTTGCAAAGGAGGGTGCTGCAAGTAGCTTCATGGGACCAGAACCTGTCATTGGCATCGTTTTTAAGCTTTGCCAAACAAAGATTGAATACCTAGATGGCAAGAAGATTCATGGATTTCTGGCAGAATCTTCCAGGATTGGCTCACTCCAAATCGTTTATTCAACCTTCGAAGCTTGATAGCAAACAGTTGGACTACAGTAGGAATGAACTACGATGTCTAACAGGTCTTCTTACAGGTCACTGTCATTTGAATCATCATATGCAGAGAGTCGAACTGTCGAAAGACAGTGTGTGTCGCCTATGTTTGGAAAATGCACATACTTTGTGCCTGCCCCGCTTGGGACTGAATCAGGTTTTTAGAGTCCGACAGAGCCGTATTCTTATCATCTAACTTGAATGAGCACTCACCATACAAACTAATCGGCTTCGTTAAGAAGCTGGGTTTAATTGGTCGAGTGTGAGCCACATTATTATTGTGAGCCACAATAAACCCATGCGGTGGAGGATCGAATAGACCTACTCACTTCGGACCCAACCTGAGCTAACCTATATAAATTCAAGAAAAAGAGAGAAAATGAAGCTTGATGAGAACGACAAACTTGCAATCAGAAGAACAGTACTTTCATTTAGGAACGTTTTAGGAATCACACGTTAAAAGGTAAGACCTCGTTAATCCTTAGCTTGCACAATTTTGACTTCCGAGGGTTGTTGTTCGTAGGGGTGCGAAAGCTGGTTAACGAAAAAACAAGATTTTTTTTCTTTTTTTTAACAGATTTCATTTTGAGAACGAAATACCGACTCTCGATAAAATAATGCCTTAAAAGAAAATATTTCTTCAATGATAGGCAGAAATACATTTTGTGAAACTTCAAAAGAATTAAATTTCAATGAAAAAAAAGGAAATCTCTTTTGATCGAAAATGGATAAATTATTTGTTGAAGTAGGCATTACCGAACGCAGATGATAGAGTGTCGACGGGAGAATAAAACCAAACTTGGCTCAACGAACGTACTGTTGGGAAGATGTGGCAAGGCAAAAACATCACACTTTCACTGAAGCATTTTCAGAAAGCTGGTATATCGTATCAAAGTTGCCTTCTGGATAAGGAGAGGGACTGGTTATTACTCACATTGGAAGTGTTGATGATTTTGCTGAGGGCGGTTTATTGATGTGCGAGTCAAAGCTTTCGGGGATTCATGCAGACATGAACAGCGATGTGTTTGGAGAATATTTGTAGCAAATGTTGGACCTCATTCCCACCTAATTCAGTGATTGTGATGGATAATACATGTTATCATTCCAGAAAAGTTGAGAAAATACGAACTAATGCATATAGAGGAGCGGATATCATTGAGTGGCTTTGACATAAAACTACCATTGGATAAACGTAAGTTTGAGAAACTATTGTCTATGGTACTTTCAAATAAATTCCGTTTCATGGAGTATGTAGTCGACAAGATGACGCAGATATGAATTAATATGATTCTGAGTCTCCTCCCTTATCATTACGAATTTCATACTGAAAATATATCAAAATACTCTTCAAGGAGTCTATAAAAATTTCGATTCTGAAAAATAACAAAAATGTATTGAATATGTAATAAAAGAATAGGACATGTGGAAATAAGATCATCCAGATGACAAAATTGTAGAACCTTCAACAATAACATTCGACGAAGATTCATCGAATTTATTTGATGATATCACCGCATAAATTTTACTAGCATACCGATTTATTATTATGTGAATATGTCGAATTGAACTGTCATAACAGAATCAATTGTAAATGAATGAATGAACATTGATTTCAGTTTCAACATGCGATTTTGATCAAATACCCAAACGCATGCTACTGTAGGTATAAAACGACTTGAATTTTCATCACATCTTTTGCGACCCAGTAAAGTATTATAAAGCCGCCTATACCAGCTGTGGCATATCATAACGGAATCACAAAATTCTCTTTGAGCACCCTTTCAGCGTTTCGCATTTGCAATGAACAACCATCACTTTTATTAGGAAACAGATTCTAGCCCTCAAATAAGGCAAGTGACTCGAGTGCTGGCTCTGCGGTCTCATATGAAGATACGATTGATTTCATCTATGAAATCCTATTGTTGAAAATACGAGTTCAATCATTCACATACTCTGTTGATAAATTCGAAAATTTTGTATCGTGTCTGATAATTGTTGTAATTTCTCGTTATTCAGGCATTGAAATGGATTGATATTTTGTTCTCATAACGATGTATACAGTTGAGAATATCGCAAGACATAATATTCACGAATTCAAGCTGTGTTATTTATGACCAATAGCAACCTTCACTGAAAGCTGGTATTGTGTCAAACTCGACTTCGAAATCTCTGAGGCATAGGTCTAAGGGGCCAGCCGGCCTACGCAACCAGAAATAGATAATGTGGGGATGAGCTGACACACCACACTCACCAACAGTAAAAACGGGGGACAACGTGAAGTACTGCCATGTTGACAATGTGATATCATAATACAGCAGTGAAACACTGGAATATTTAAACTAGTTTGTCTGAATCTTTCTGATTTTCTTATACAAACATAGAGAGGTACCGATCAATTGGTTCTTATTCAATTAAATGAATCTTTTTCAGTATGGTCAAAGTGAGCTTTCGTCTGCATTTATTATTCTCATAACTCTTACTAGAGATTTTGTCTCTGTTTGGAGTGCCAAAAAGGACAATCTTAGACCAATCGATCAGAAACACTTTTTCTACGCCAGAACAAAATCTGTCTCATTGTACACCAGAAGTTTCAATTTTTTCTATTAGATCTCAGACCATTTGTATAAATTTTCCATCGCTATTAGTAGATATTCATTGCCGTTATCAGTCTCAAGAATATCTACTGCATATGTTACTAGATGAACTTTCGTCAAACTATGCATGTAGTTGATCAGATTGTTAGAATTTATTGAAATGCAGTCAATATGGTAATAATTCTGAAATTATCAAAAATGAGTTCGAATCAATTCTCATTGACATTCAATTATAATCCAATTCAAAATTTTATGTATACCTAAAAATATTCAACCAACTCTCCATTACCTTATATTTTTCAGTACTTTGATTCAAGTGTTTTAGATAATTTTCTTGACAGAATGTGGAAGCCACAAGTTATAAAGTGTATTAGATTTTCAATATACTCTTTATTCATTCCATTCTGAGTGACATATTAAGATACTGAGATAAGTGAAATATTTATTGAAATATTCATTACAGACGAACGTGGCCAATTTTATGAAGCGAATAGAATCTTTACTCACATGATATCTGTCCAACGCTATTGCTGTTATAGAAATGGTCGACACGTATATGCTTGTGGCTTGTAGTATACCAATAAACTTGCAAATGAAAAGAGTTTCACCCAAAGGAAAATATTTCGTGAGAATCTCCATAAGAGTCAGAGGCATGGTAATAGTACACAAAAGTAGATCCGCTACAGCTAAATTGACTATGAACATGTTCCTTGGAGTACGCATTGCTGGTTTTCTGACAACAGAAAAGATCTGAAACAGAAATGAATCTTTCAGTTACATTGTGGAATATCCAAATAGTATGTATTCAAATATAAATCAATAACTTATGAATATCCTGACTTGATACTTGATAAAAATAAATAACACTATTCATAATAATTATTATAGAATTTCGACAACAATTTTTATCCTAAATACGTGTCGCTACACGGGAGCTTCATCAGTTGCAGATACATGAAACTATACATTAAACATATTTTTTACATAATATCTTTCATATAACAGTAGATTGATAACATCATATAACAACAAAAATTAAAAGGTAGATTCTGAATTAACAATCAGATACAATACAGTATTACATCTAGGAAACAGGTACAATATTGACATTCTATGTCAAATCTCAATTAGTTAAAGAAATAATTCCGACAAAACTGGTAGAACTGAAAATGAAATATTATTTCTAAGAGAACAGTTACTATAAATATGTTCACTAATGGCGAATAAATAACTTCCTGTTGGTCGTTCAACAGACAATTTGAATATTTCCGTTCATTGATTTCCACAGATTCCAGCAGGTTTAATTTTTGTCCTTTATTTTCTGTTTGAAATATGTCATAGTCCATGTTGAATTCTTGTTCATTCTCCGAAGCGTGGTAAGAATAAGTGAAATTAATTTTCTTCAGCTCAAAACTCCTTTTATGTTCGGCGATTCTTGTTTTGAAATTTCTTGAAGTCATTCCTGTATACGAATTTAACATGGACTACGACATATCACATACAGAAAATGAAGGACAAAAATAAAACCTGCTGGAATCTCTTGAAATCAATAAACGAAAATATTCAAATAGTCCCTCAAACGACGAACAACGTTATTTATTCACCGTTATTGAACTTGTTCTCATGAAATGTCAATATTTAACATGTTTACTGTTTTTCTAGAAGATACAAAAGATATTGTGGTATAGTTTGATGTACCAGTAACTGATGAAGCTACTGTGTAGCCAAACGCATTTTAAATAACATTTATTATGAAAATTTCATAATTATCATCATGCACAAATAAACATCTGAAAATGTTGAATGAAAGATCACGAATACTGGTTTCTTTCACAATATTTCATTGAACGGGTTTTTCAGGAGTAGTAGTTATGGAATTTTATTTCTCCGCCGTGGCTGGAGAAGATATAATAATGAGGCCAAATAACTTGATTTAATTTTGAATTGAATCAAGTGTTTAAATCAATCCCATATTGAAAATTCCCTAGAAACATATTTAATAAACGTTGAGCTCAATTCAAATCATCAAGTAACGTACTATTTTGTTGAGGACTATTCAACAAAAATTCCTGAATAGTTGAAAATCATAACAAACGAGACAAACTAATAAATAATGAACAAAATCAAAACTCACTCCATCATATTGAGCAACATTCAGAAAAAACAGTATTAATGGTCAAGGGAAAATGAAAAATGATACATGAAAACGACCGTAGGGTGAAGTAGTTATCCTTCGTACACTCTTTAGATTTAATTTTTTTTCTTCATGACTAATTGTTGAATTTATCAACTTTATGTACCTGAGTGTAACAAATACATTGTAGTTCATTACAAAAAAGTTCGAATATATTATGTCAAAAGGTTAAAGGATTATAGCGATTTTCCTACAATAAGATATTTGTACGAACGTACCACATACGGCGTACGTTTGTACAGTAGGTGGGGTACTTTCGAACGCCATGGGGTAGATTCATACAGGGTAATTAAAAAGCCAATTAAAGTCGTTGAATTTTCATTAATAATCATATAAATATTTATTTATCAAAAAACTAACTTAAAAATATGTGACTTGACTAATAGTCAATGAAACCATCTCTAAAAAATAACAAAAAATAGGAGCGTTCATCCTTAGTTTACTTATTGATAATTCTAAGCTTTACAATCAGTCTAAATGAAATGTTCACAATCATTTTGTATGACATTGTTATAGAGTCTTTGACAATTTAAACTTAAAGTAGGTAATCATACATTTGGTTGTTACTTTGAAATTTATTGCACATTATAATTATTTGAATCAACTGCAAATGTATAAAGTCTAGCCATTCTAACGTACATCCCGTTCGTGGTTGAGGATCATGGCGACATCTCTGATACGCAGAGTGTGTATGTCTTCTATATCAGGGAAAATGAATGACCATGATGATCCTGGTTTCTTCCGAAGATAAAATATATTCATCTTTGTGCCGGAATAATGACTGAAACTTTTCCAACGTTTTTCTGTTTCTAACAGCTGTAGGATAAGGTCTTATTACCTCTGGTGTTATGGAAGATAAGAACTCGATAAAGATTGTGTCTCGGCGGCAGAGATGGAAGGTTCACAAGTTCCGGTAACAATGTCTTGAGGATTATACGACAAGTGTCCTTGTATTACATCATCAATTGCTAGAATAATAGACTTCTTCATCCACTTCTTGAGTACGCGTACCTTTTTTTTATATTTTCGCACCATGAGTCTGCAATAAAATATCAATTATAACGTTGACTCATTAAAAATATTTCATTTTGTTAGAAGTAGAATATTTCAGAAAAGAAAAAAATATGTTATTGTGTTGTCTGCCGATACTATATTTTATTTCATTAAAATTAAATGTTATATACTACTTGTGGTTAATAAAATCCAAAGGAGAGCATTCGTACGTGTACGAATGTGCCCCTATCTGGCTGTCCAAATGCACCCCATGCCTTCACACAAAATTAAAATACAACTTTATACAAATTCCATTTCAGTTTGAGAAATATAACAATTGAAGCTCAAACTGAACATTCATCACCATTTTGTCGGACACATCTACTTACAATTACGAACTGAACTCTTAAGTAAAACATTCACTTGCCGCCCGCAAAAACACGTTGTCTTATCATCTGAAACGCCGTGGTGCGACTGGCGCGACACTCCACTGGCAACATGGCGGTCGATACGTCTATGCACATAAGCAAAGATATGTTTGTGTGCCGTTTAGTTTTTCTGTTATACCAACTGTACTTATGTTCTCCGCGTACGATTGGTGACCATTTTCCCCTAGTCACTTTTTTGTTTGAATCAAGGTCAATTGAGCACTAAGATGCCTTATTTGAAGTCAATATCTCCTTACTTTCGATCACGTTTATTTGACACCCGATTTGAATGCCAGCCAGATAGAGAAATAGTTTTTGGAAAAATCATCTTTTTGTGATGATAATCTACTGGAAAGCAATCATGGGTCTCTCCAATCAAAAAATTTGCAAAGAAGCATATAATAAGGTTCAAAATGAAGACACTTTCATGGTATTGTCACGTTTTTCCAGGGGAGTTTGACAATAATTGACTACACTGTATAATTGAACTCAACTTCATTTTGCTGCTTCACTGACAATACAACACAAACACTTTAACTAATTCAACTGAACCTCCAGATTGATACTCAAATATCTATCGCATTATTAGATCACTTTGTACTGCACTTTCAACTAAACTTTCCCGATTTGAAGTTTGGTAGTGTTTTTATATCGTACTGAAAGTCTCTGGAAGTCAATAGAAAAGTTCCTGGCAGTTTTTTGAAGCAAAGCAACATCTAGAACGATCGTGAATGGCAAGTCAAGTTTAGCGCGAGCTAGTCCAAGTCACAATTGATTGGCGAAGACCAGCGGCGGCCTCCGTTATTATTTTTCAGGGAATGATTCACAGCAGTGCTGTTGGTGTTGTTGCGAAGTCAATTGAAGTCGAGCGGAGAAATTAATGTAGAGGTTTGTTTGAAGGTGATTGACAATGTTTCGTGATGAATTTCACTAGTTCGGACTTCCATTGTCTATTATATAAAATGATTTGAAATCCCTGAAACAAGTAAAAAAGAATAATTAAAAAAGAATAGTTGAAAATAACAATTATATTAAGCAACAATAAACCTGAAATGAAATGATAGTACAATAACCTACAAGTAAAAATATAATAATTGAATAAATAAAAATTAAAGGAATGCAAAAAGAAAATAATAAAAATAAAAAAGTGTAGAGATTCCAAGTCACGTTAGTTCACGACGTTTCGATTGTTGGTATCTACAATCGTCTTCGGGTGATGACTGGACTGATTCCTCCGAGAGATGACTATTTTATAGGTCGTTGAAATACTTTCACTTTCTCTACTTTCCATTTTCCGCTTCACTGATTCCGTGAGAGATGACCGATTTGGCGGGGGTTGGTCATTTCTCGTTTGATGATGGGTTTCCATATGTTTCGTATATCTACGCTGGCCTGGCTGAATACGTTGTTGGACAACATGTATGCGGCTTCCTTAAATTTTCTCCTGAACCAATGTTCCTCTTTGTGCAAGATCTCAGCTTGGGACCACTCGATGTTGTGTTGGTGGGTCCAAACATGGTCTGCTATTCCTGATTTGCTGGTTTCTCCTCGCTGTGTGTGCTTCTTGTGCTCGGCAATGCGAATATTCAATGGCCTCTTAGTTTCACCAATATAGGATTTTCCGCACTCACAGGGTATCCGGTAAATGCAATTCTTGGAATCGCAGTCCGCGTTTGGGGGCCTGGTTTTCGTGAGGCTGCTACGGATAGTGTTACCGGATCTGAAGCAGGTTCTAATGTTGTACTTGGAACCAATTCTTCTTATCCTCTCCGATAATCCTCTGATGTAGGGAAGTGCAAGCACTGGTTGTGACGGCTTCTCTTCCTTGCGAGGCTCCTGCTGCCTTTTAGCCAAAGTCTAGAATTACTAGGATGCTGTGTACGAAACTGTTATTTCCAACTGAAGGACGAATTCTTTACACAAGATGAGGGACTGCCAATGGGATCGCCACTTTCACCAGTCATAGCCAACATATATATGGAGTGGTTTGAAACTCTGGCCATTGAAGAAGCCCACAAGAAACCTCGAGTCTGGTTGAGATATGTTGACGACACCTTCATAATATGGAACCATGGGAATACTGAACTAGACGCCTTTCTGAAACACATCAACAGCGTGAGACCTTCCATCACTTTCACAATGGAGAAGGAAATCCACAATGAATTGCCATTCTTAGACGTTTTGGTGAAGAGAACCGACACTAAGTGGGAAACATCTGTATACCGAAAACCCACTCATACGGGACAGTATCTGAACCACGAATCCAACCACCATCAATCGACAAAAAGAGGAATCATCAAGACTCTATTAGACCGTGCTTTTGGGCTTTGTAATACAAAGGAAGGTCTCGAGAAGGAACTAGACATCATCAAAAGTGATCTTCAGCGGAATGGATATTCCAAAGCGATGGTAGAAAAGACTTTGGCTAAAAGACAGCAGGAGCCTCGCAAGGAAGAGAAGCCGTCACAACCAGTGCTTGCACTTCCCTACATCAGAGGATTATCGGAGAGGATAAGAAGAATTGGTTCCAAGTACAACATTAGAACCTGCTTCAGATCCGGTAACACTATCCGTAGCAGCCTCACGAAAACCAGGCCCCCAAACGCGGACTGCGATTCCAAGAATTGCATTTACCGGATACCCTGTGAGTGCGGAAAATCCTATATTGGTGAAACTAAGAGGCCATTGAATATTCGCATTGCCGAGCACAAGAAGCACACACAGCGAGGAGAAACCAGCAAATCAGGAATAGCAGACCATGTTTGGACCCACCAACACAACATCGAGTGGTCCCAAGCTGAGATCTTGCACAAAGAGGAACATTGGTTCAGGAGAAAATTTAAGGAAGCCGCATACATGTTGTCCAACAACGTATTCAGCCAGGCCAGCGTAGATATACGAAACATATGGAAACCCATCATCAAACGAGAAATGACCAACCCCCGCCAAATCGGTCATCTCTCACGGAATCAGTGAAGCGGAAAATGGAAAGTAGAGAAAGTGAAAGTATTTCAACGACCTATAAAATAGTCATCTCTCGGAGGAATCAGTCCAGTCATCACCCGAAGACGATTGTAGATACCAACAATCGAAACGTCGTGAACTAACGTGACTTGGAATCTCTACACTTTTTTATTTTTATTATTTTCTTTTTGCATTCCTTTAATTTTTATTTATTCAATTATTATATTTTTACCTGTAGGTTATTGTACTATCATTTCATTTCAGGTTTATTGTTGCTTAATATAATTGTTATTTTCAACTATTCTTTTTTAATTATTCTTTTTTACTTGTTTCAGGGATTTCAAATCATTTTATATAATAGACAATGGAAGTCCGAACTAGTGAAATTCTTAATGTAGAGGGTTACTCCGATTTGCTCTCTGTGGAAGTGTGTGGGGGTAGTTACTTGGAAACCTTCTCCTACCTCTCCATCAATTCAACATTCTTGTTTCCTTCACTAGTTTGTGCAGGTTCCTTGCTGGATGCTTGTCATATTTTTATGAACATCTTCCATAAATTGTTTGCCTCCTGATATCCAATACCGCACATTCGCAAAAATATGACGAACTGTTTTCGTCCCTCTGTTGTTTTGCCTGCTATTACGGTCTCCGTTATACAGCCCTATTTTGTCTAGCTGTCCTCACAATAGACATTGTCCATTAGCCATGCAGCCTTCGATTTGTTCTGAGCCGATCACTGCTTTGTTACTGTATTATCATAGTGAATAATGATTCAATGTAATCAATATAAGCGCCATTTGAATCTGTGCCCTTTTTTCAACATAACACAAGTCGAATGATTCCGTCAGCATGATAATTGTGTACTCGAGATTAGATGGAGTTGACAAAGACCGTTTTAGCATGGTCCTGATTGGCAAAGGTTCCACAGGTGAAAAAGTTATCGTGCTTGAAAAGATGGTAGTCGGTTGGTGAGAGTTTTGAGGGGGTATGGTCAGTGAGGAAGAACTCCGACGTTTAATTTTCAGACGGTGATTTGTGAAACATGCTGAAGGGCGTTGTCGTTGAACAGGACTGGATCTCTCCCGCTGACCAGTGTCGGCTGCTGCTGACGCAATTTCCGGTACATTTTATCGATTGCTCCACAATATACTGCTATGATGTTTGACCCAGTTGCAAGAGTTATAGTGAAAAACACCTGCTGCTGATCACCATACAGTAACCACCGTTTACTTTTGGTGGTCTTTTGCCTTTAGGAAGTGCCTGGGTGGCTCATCGGTGTCCAACTACTGTTTTGAACTTCTATTGTTGTCGTAGAGGATCCACTTTTCAACACACGTGACGATCTAATCCAAAAGAGAATCGTTCTGGTTGCGCGAAAGTAAAAAAGAACAGTCTTCGAAATATGACAATTTCTGTCGATCGTTCAGATTGTGAGGCACCCACTTTTCGACTTTTTTGACTTCTCCAACACGTTTCGAATCATCAAAAAGCATATGAGAGCTAACGCCCAGTACTTCTGATATCCCAAACACCGTTTGTGACGGATCAGTCTTTACGAGGGTTCTCAAATACTCGTCCTGGATTACTTACTGTAGGTTGACCACTTCATGGCTCATCTTCGAGGTTAAAATCTCCAGAACTAAATTTCATAAACCAACGACGAACAATGCGTTCATTAACAATATCGTTGTCAAATGCCTGGTTGATTTTTTGAGCTGTTTCGGCAGCGCTTTGATTCAATTTGAAGTTATGAAAGAAATTCGATCGAAAATCACTCAACAACATCATACAATGATGAGTTGAAAAAGGGCAAAACGTTCAAGTACTCTTTGTGAATGCTATTGTGTTCGATCTGGATGGGTTTATGTTGATCTAGCTCTTTTCTGTTGATCTACCACGTTATGGTAAGCGGGACGCGCTTCATACATTTTCTCAGTATATCATAATATTTGCACTCAATAAAAATAACTTCATCACCTGCAATAATCACTACATTACCTTCATCAGTTATGGTCTTGAAGACATAGTTATTCTTCCATTACATAGTTCCGAAAACAAAACCTTCTTTTGAAGTTACTGTCTCGCTATATGACTCACTTTTGTTTCTTTCGAGATAGTCGTATGAAACAATCCTTACTCCAAGCATGCAGTCTGTCAATTGGCAGCTTGTATAGTGAAATTCTGCACTTCTCGACTTCAGGACGCCTTTTTATTATACAAAATCTGACCTGTACGCATATTGGTTCTTGAGGCATTTGCCGAACCTGTTCGATTTTTTCTGAATTCGAAATGAAGATGGCTCTAAGCAGCCTCTTAGTTTTTTGTTGGAGTTGAATTTGCTCTGACAGAAATTACACAAAATTTTCGAAGTAGGAATTCTGGTTCTATTTCTCAGCATTACTGGACAAATCTTGACCCGGTGACTAATGTTCACGGCCTATTCCATTTTACACATATCAATCCCCTTCTATAACATCAACTATTCTTTCCCGGACACTCTTTGAAGGGTCCCCAGTTCTGAATTTGTTCAGGACTCCGGTGTTGAATAAATGATTTCTGACTCAGCAAAGTACTCTCAGAGGCACTATCTTATAGTTTCACTTCCTGTTTTGTGTACTCCTCGATATTTGTATCGGTGGTATCTTATAGGAATTGGAACATAATTGGATTATTTCCATCTACTTGCATCGCCCACTCCGTGAATTTCTTGGATTTTCTCAGGGTGTTGTTGTATTCAATTACGATTTTGTTGTATGGGTCCAATTATTCTGATTTTCTTACATTTTCAAAGACTTCTCTAGTTTGTTATCTAATTTACGCCAGATCTTCAGTCTACTAGGGAATATTGTGCGTTGATCTCTAAATTGGACAATTATTTGTTGATGGTCGGACAATATTTATTGTGAGTAGTGATGATAACTCCAACTAACAGATCTGCTGCCAACTTATTTCCTTATTTCAAAACCTTTCAGATTTAAGCATGTTTCTAGATCTGGGTTATAGGCTTTCCAGTTCATTTCGGGAATTGTATAAAATATGTTCGGGATCTTCTTCGACTATCTTATTCGAAATTTCATAAGCATATTACCTGAAAAACTTTCTTCATTAAAAATATTAAATTTCAGAGCATACAGGGTGTTTTCTAACTACGGTACGAAACTTCAAAGAGTGAATCGTTAGGATGTGTCAATAAAAAAATTTCTAATGCACATGTATCCGAAGTTGCTTCGTTTCTGAGATACAGGGCTTGAAGTTAGAAAAAAAACATATTCATAATTATAAATATCTTTACACCCATTCGGTTGAAATTTGGTAGTTATTTGGAGTAATAAGGCGCTTATAATGCTCGGACTGAGTTGAAATTATCAGGTCCAGTGGCGTCTCAGTTGGCACCACATCCAACAATGTTGGTAAAAAAGTACGCCACTGACTTGTTTTAGTTTTTTATCTTTTTAGATTGATCGACTGAAAATACAACTTTTTTATCGATTGTGTTTTCTTCATATTACGCTTCGTTTTCGAGAAAAAAAATCACTTCTGCAAACTATCCATGGACAACATAAAATAAAAACAAAAGTGAATAATGAACAACTTCGACCTTGAAGTATGTGACCAGAAAGTTCACCTTATGATAAAATACACGACTGCAATATTTTTCTGACACGTTCAAAATACCTGGAGTATTCCTCATGACATTAAAATCGTCAATTATTCGATTCATGAAGTCATTCATATCTAGTAAAGGAGTTTTATAAACAAGAGCTTTCAGATGACCGCATGAATAGAAATCTAGAGAGTTCATATCAGGACGGCGAGATGGCCAATTTTGAGGTCCTGCACGTCCAATCCAGCGATTAGGGTAGGCGATGTTGAGATGCTGACGAGCAAGAACACTAAACTGATCTGGAGCCCCGTCGTGCATAAACCATATGTTGCCTCTTACAAGTACCGACACTCCTTCTAACAAAAAGGGTAACTGATTTCGTAAAAAGTCCGCGTAGAATTGACCTGTCAATCTTGCTGGTAGAAAAAATGAGCCAATTAGGTAGTCATTAATCATTCCTACCCAAACGTTCAGCGGGAATTGTTGCTGAAAATGACTTTCTCTAATAATGTGGAGATTTTCTTTGACTCAAAAATGGTCATTATGGAAGTTCATGAAAATTTTTCTTCGTCCGTGAAGTAAATATTTGGTGAAAAATTATTATTGTGTGCCATTGTATGAATCAACCACCTGCCAAACATTGATCTTGAGTGAAAATCCCGAGGCAGTGGATCTTGGACCTGCTATATGTGATATGGGTATAGGAGGTTTCTTTTCAGAACTGTCTATACGGTTTTTTAGGTGACTTCCAGCTGCAGTGCAATTTTTCCAAAACTTCTGTCGCATCAAGTATAGCTTCTTCTAATTCAGGCGTTGTTACAGTTTCTGATCTTCCACCACCTTCATTTATATTGAAACTTTCAGTTTCACATAATCTTGCATGTAGCGTGTTTCAGCACATGGAATTACTCTGTTAAGATATCTGCCCTGGTGAATTATCTGTGCTTCTTACGCATTTCCACTTGCTAGTACATAAATGAAATACCATGTCGGCCAGTTCAGTATAATTATGATGGAATCACTGCTAATTGAATTTCACTGATATGACAACACTAACACTGTCAGCTGGACCCAAAGCGGGTGTTAATGATATGCAAAGTAGCTTCAATTTTTTTTCCTCGAAAACGAAGCTAGATATGAAGAAAACACAAATGACGAAAAAGTTGTATTTTCAGTTGATCAGTAGCGTACTTCTTTCCCAGTATTGTTGACTGTGTTGCCTAATGAATTCAGTCCAGTTAGGGATCTTTGACGTTTTGTTATGGAATAAGTATCTATGGATCTCTGCCTATTCCGGGAGTATTTCCCTGTTGACTCAAAGTTCTTATATAAGAGAAGGTCATGCACTACGTAAGGAAAGCTTAAAAACGCTAATTTGATGTATACTAGTCTCATTGTGAGGAGGCTCTCGAAGAGTTTTTCTTTTATTCAACCCAAATGGTTAATGCAAATGTTTTCCTGCTTTCTTCTCCGCACTTGAGTAGTTCGCATCTTCCGTTAAGACACATTCGTGACTAACTCCTCACGAAGAAGCAATCGCTGAAATTGAGTACCCAGCAATCGCTGAGTACACAGGTCAGAAATATATCATGCAGACCAATTTTCAAAGAATTAGGTGTGCTCACTTTGCCATGTCTACTTATCTTGGAATCATGTTTATACATATTCAATAACAAGAATACTTCCATGAAAATCAGAGATATACACTCAAAAAAAGGCAAACAAATGATTACCATGACCCCTTTTGTAAATACAAATTGACAACTAAGGCTCCTCCACACCTAGGCCTGAAACTATTTAATGAACTTCCTGGTGATATGAAACACAATTCATTCAACGCAGTTGAATTAAAAAAAATGGAGAATATTTGATTAGAAAAGTGCTTTTACTTACTAGCTGAGTTCCACGATGAATACTCCAACATTTATTGCTTCTGTGCATAAGCTATAGTTCAAGTTGCAAGGAAAGAAGAAAATGCACAAAGTCTCTATCGATCCATAAGTTTTTCCGTATTTCAGTCATTCATTTTAAAATATGTTTTCTAACAGAAAAATTTAGAGACAAGTTAAATGTTGCCATCGAATTTCCTCTAGATGGATTAGATATGAACAACTATGCAGCAGACAATGTGACTCCTTGTAGTTATAATCTATATGCGTTTTCGAATCACAGTGGGTCTACCTACAGCGGACATAATACAGCATTCTGCAGACATCCTTATTCTGGTACGTGGCATGGATACAATGATTCACACATGTCACCAATTTCATCGAAATAGCTTGCATACATCCTCTTTTATGAAAAGGAGGAAACGATTTCGCAACTTATGATCTAGAATAAGCATGACTATTCTCATACAAATTGTTAATTTGTCAAAAAGAAAATACATCTTACTACTACTACTACTACTACTACTACTACTACCACCACATGACTATGACTTTGGTTTTCAACAGTAAACAAAAATCAATGATGTTTGAGACCCCCAAATGAGGTTCATTGAAAAGCCAAATTTTAACATCGATCCACAATCAAGATTCGCCTTCTGTATGTCTGTACAGCTTTCACTGCAAGCGGGCCTATAAATGCACATTTATTGGTATTTCTTTTCGAAAAAGTCACACTGCAAAGCAGTATTGTTTCATTTATAATATTACATGCGTTACACGTAGTTTCAAACTGTCTCATAACCGTAAAAAGACGAATTGAACTGAATATGGTTTGATGAAACTTTTCAGGCAGAGTATTCCATAGAAAGTGGAGATTTTATAATGCGAATACGGACTACATGACTTTTTGTAAACGTTTTGTCATACTCTGAATTAATGTATCATTCTCATGTGTATTCGAAGGGTATTCATTCACATACATTTGGATAATAATTGGATGGTTATTTCGCTAAGAGTATGAATATGGCTAGAGGATGAGAGAACAAAATGCCACTCTGAACTGAAATATCTCAGTGAATACTTTTTCAATTCGATTGAAATAAGCGCAATTTGAATCAGTTCACTTTCTCTAACGTAACACAATTGGAATAACTCCACCAGCATAAAAATTGTGTGATCGAGACTCGATGAAGTCGATGAAGGCCGTGTTCGCCTGGTTCTGATCAACGAACTTCGACGCTCAATTCGTTTCATTTTAGTTATTTGTAAAACGTGATGACGGAAGTTGTCATGGAGCAGGATTGGACCTTTTCTATGTCGTCAGTGCCGTCTGCTGTTGCTGTGTGATGGTTTGGCCCGGTTGCAGAAAGTTATAGTGAATCACACCTGTCGCTGACCACCATACAGTAACCATGAGTATTTTTGGGGGGTTTTTACCTTCAAGAAGTACTTGAGTGGCTCATCAGTGTTCAAACACTGTCTTCAATGTCTTTTGTTCTCCTAGAGGATCCATTTCTCATCACACGCGATCATCCATTCAGAATATAATCGTTCTGGTTGCGCAAAAGCAAAAAAGAATAAGCTCTGCCGATCATTCAAACCATGGGGCAACCACTTTTCGAGCTTTTTGTTTTTTCTAATACGTTTCAAACCATCAAAATCCCCATAGGAGCTGACGCTTAGTTATTCCGCCATCCCACGCCCCTATTGTGATGGGTCAGTCTCCACCAAGGTGGAAAGCTGTCTGAGCGCACTCTGGGTACCCAGACATGAGAATCTCTAGGCCAATGAGGAGGCCGATGCTCTAGCCCGTAAAGGCGCATCCAAGGCTATGATCGGCCCAGAACCCTTCTTCGGGGTAGCGAAAGCAAGTATAAGGACATCCATAAATTCATGGATGCAAGCCGAATCGATAGATTGGTGAAATAAGATCCCAGGAATAAGGCAGGCGAAAGAGTTCATAAAGAAATGATGGCCCATATTCATGGAAGACCTGTTAAACCGCAACTGTAAGGTTGTAATGGTAGTGGTGGTCCAGTAACGGGGAATAGCCGACTCAGGAAACATATGAGCAACATGGGTCTGACAGAAGAAACCCTATGCAGGTTCTGTCGAGAAGAGGAAGAAACCGCACTGCATGTGCTATGTGAATGCAAAGCGATATCATGGCTGAGACACGAAAGATGCAGGGAAAAAACCAGAGGCTGGCAGCTATATGAAGGGGTCAGTGTCACGGCTATGGAGTATCATCAAAGCGATCAAGATAAGCAATGAGCTCTAACAACCAAGGAGCATCATAATAGATCTGAAAAGGTGGCAGTTAATCAGGTCATGTGCATAAAGACGAAACAGGTACATTTAAGAACTTAACAAAAAATAAATAATAATTGCAGAAATGAACTTTCCCTTGGTTATCTTAAAGGTGCGGTTTTGTTCCATCCTTTTCATAAAAGAGGGTGTATGCTTCCCCACTCACAAGCGATTTTGATGAAATTGGTGACACATGTGAATCGTTGTATTTGTGCCATGCAAAAGTATACGGGTGTCTGCAGTATGCTGTATATTGTCCTCTATTAGTAGTTAGTACTAGTTAGTAGTTAGTAATAGTAATTTAAATGTGCATATAGATTATAACAACAAGTAGCCACATTTTCTGCTGCAGAATTCTCCATATCCAATCCTTCTAGAGGAAATTCGATGACATCCTTCAATTTGCCTCTAAATCTTTCCATTGGAGAGAATATTTTCCAATTTATTACTAAAATATGGGGAAACTTGTGGATTGATAGGGATTTTGTACATTTTCTCCTTTCCTTGCATTTCGAACACGTCGGTTTTGTTTTTCCATTCAAAGTTTCTTCTCTTGTAAATGAATCCAAACATTACCACAAACTCTATTGGTCGGTTATTTGTGATATGGAGAGAGACGAATCCCAGAAGGGATAAAAGGTTACTGATGAGTGTCCACAGTGTGTGCATTTCATCGTGGATTTCAATTGACCAACGGAATTATCTACAATCTTAAAGTTATGCA